>NW_005367354.1:4532187-4591783 GCF_000412655.1 Myotis brandtii | reverse complement strand
TGTAATAATCTGAACAATAAAGATTTATTTTTAAAAAGTAATGGAGTATAAAAAATAATTTTTAATTCCTTATTATGTACTTTAGCACTCCATTAGGTATTTGCTTTTAGAAAAATCTCAATCTCCCCCAAAAGTTATTTAATCATTTCTCAAACACAGAGAGAAGCAGGCGGAAGTAACAAAATGGTTAATTTCAGTATCAAGAAAATCGCTTATTCCCACTAAGAGGCTGGCATTGCGTATGTATGAGTGTACAGATTGGGGGATGGTATTTGTTTTCTCCCCTTTAACCAATTTCACAATTGAATGAGCCTCAAGCTTATCTCTTGCCTCAGCAACTCCGAGAGACGCCCACCACAGACTGTACCCAGCACTTACTGATAATCTAAGTACTGCATATAATAGCCCCCTGGGTGCTTCCAGGGAAAGATCCACACCGAGTGAGGAGGTAGTGAAGCAGAGCATCTATTTCCAGATACAGCCATGCTTGTCTTTGGTCCAATTGTGCTCCGCCCGCCCCCCCTACAAATGGTGCCCATTTCATCTGCTAAATCCTGTCTTGAGGCTTCCTTCGTGGAGAGAGCAGAGCAGGCTCTCAAGTGGTATTTAGGTATCCACGGGGGCTGGAACCCAGAATGTGTGGCTGGAATCCTGTGTGAGCTGTGCTATTGGTATGGTAGCCCTTGGCTTTTTGGAAGGCGTGGCAGTTGAGAGAACACAGGATTCAAAGCCCGCCCCCCTGCCCTGCAACCTGAGTTTTAATCCAGACTTGAACAGGTGTTCACTGTGACCTTGGGAAGTGGCTTAATTTCTCTGTTTCAGCTTCTTCTATTATAGTAACAGTGGCAATACCGATGTTCTCTTGTGGAGCTGTGAGAAGTCAAAGGGCACGTGCTCATGTCTGCAGTGGGCAGAAGCTCAGCATGTACAACTTCTCCTCCATAACCAGGTCAGTCCATCCTCAGGGAAAGGACAATTGGGTGCTGAAAGTTCAGGGTGGCAATAAATGATACTGAATCTGCTTTTCCTGGCATAGTCTCTCCATGAGGAATCCCGGAGACTCTTGAGGCTGGAGAAGCTCAGCATGTACAACTTCTCCTCCATAACCAGGCCAGTCCATCCTCAGGGGAAGGACAATTGGGTGCTGAAAGTTCAGGGTAGCAACGAATGATACTGAATCTGCTTTTCTTGGCACCGTCTCTCCATGAGGAATCCCAGCTTGCTAGACTCTTGAGGCTGTCTGTTGCCATTCATACTAGTAAAATGACCCTTAAACCAAAAGTCTCCAATTCTAACGAGGACTAACACATAAAAAATAATCACTATTTCGTGACCAAAGGTTTCCAATTTGACTCCCAAGCCCCAAGAGCGACTATTTCACTCCCAAGCTCCGAGATCTGCAGGGGCCCTTGATCTGCAACTGAACTCTAGTTTTAACCTGGCTTTCATGGCCTTGCATGACCTGAGCCAACCTATCACAGACAAACTTGACCTCCACTGATTTTCAGCACACATCCCTGTCTCTCAGGTCCGCTTGGTTTCGCCTCTGATCCTCAGTGCCATGGACAATGCTCTTGTCTTGGGAAAGCTTCGTCCTTCTGACCCTCCAGTTCTAATCTGTCATCTCCCCTGAGGTCTTCCCTATTTCACCTATCTCCTGACCGAGAGCTCACCAGAGTTTGGCACTCGGTACTACTTCGTGTCCTAATTACGTCTTGGGTTTCCTAATGGAAGAGCAAACATCCTCTATAAGAAGACCTGACCCCAAACATTATTCACTGCCTCACAGGCACACATCCAGGTGGTCTTCACTTAACACTTTGAAGTGAACTCTTCTGGGGGCATTTCTTATGCAAAATAGAATACAAAGTATAATTTCTTATACAACATAATGGGATGGGTCTCTACATGTAAAATCATTTCAGTGAGTCACTAAGCCTTGTGATACAGGGCAGTCGGAGAAGAGTGAAATCACTCCCAGGCGGAGGGAGTCAAATTGTAAAATTAAGCACAGAGTCTCCAGTGGGGAAAGCCTCCCATTTTCATGTTAATCACAGTGATTAACATCCTAGGGGGATGATATCCTAGTCACTGATCCTGAAAATATCCTGGGTTTGAATCCCTATTTATACCTGGGAAACCATGTTCTAATTTCCTACCAAGCTTGAGACTCATTTGGCATATTTTTCTCTGTTGGCATTAACAATTGGACCAGATCATCAATAGGTGGTCCTGACTTTCCATCCATCCTTTTGGCTCTGGGTTTTCTCTCTGCATTACTCAGAAACTGCGCTTATGACTTTGAGTACAGACACGTATACTACACCCATTATATAGATATTTAATATAGAGTTAAACCTTTTATCTATTATGTCAATGTGTTTTAAGTGGAGTTAGATTTGCATTGCTTACAATTCCATTTTGCAATTTTTTTTTAATTTTAAGGGCAAACTTTCTGAGCCATTATTTTAATGTGTATCATTTCCTAATTATAAATGTAATGTTTGTTAGTTATGACAATTAAAATATCACTGAATTACATTTTCTTAACAGCTTTCCTAGAAAATAAGGCACTGTTAATGACATTAAAATGTAGTGCTATAATGCAAAATGATCTTTCAACCAAATAATGCAAAGACATTTAAAAAGGAAGTGTGTATTAACAATGTTCTCTAATTCTTTTTAATAAATCTGGGCACATTTTGAGTTTGTTCTGATGGTCACTGATGCCTCATATTCCATTTTTCAGGCCAATTTTGTAGCAATGTTGAGTGACACATTGCATGTTTTGATATGTTATTAATATTTACAGAACACCCATCCCAGGTTTATCACTAATGTCACCTTGAGGGGAAGAATTATGCTCAGACATAATTTAAATTTATGGCAACAAGCAAAAGCAATCATCATTATTTTTTTAATTTAGAAATTGACGCAAAGAGTTCATCTCAAATGGCTATCGCATAGAATATTCATAACACTTGATTGCTGTCCACTTTTCTGTGAGGAAAGGGAGGGTAGGAAATCTACAACCACACACACAACAGGGGCCCCGAGAAAAAACACTACTCATTCCCATCTCACTTCTCAGGAAATAAAGTTGTATTCCCAAGATTCTGAAAAGGCCCCATTCTAAGTTGCCCCAAACCCGTAAACACAGTGAAAGGGGCTGGTCCTCTTTGCAGAAAGACAAGGAGGAAAAGGAGGAGAAGACAGACCATCCCAATGGGCTGGGGCAGGAGCAGCTCAGCTGTGGACCCCACCCTTACAGAAAGAGAACAGTAAGGCATGGGTCCTCTTTCTTCCAAGCACAGCAACATTATTTCAGGGCTTTTCCTATTGAACATTATGACACTTTAGTTCAGAAATGCAAATGGGGTTAACAATATTTCCTGAGGCCAGAAACAATGCAGGATTCTTTTCTGGGGAGAGACTAAGTTTTAGGCAAGAATTGAAGTCAGAGTCTGAGTTAAGTCAGGAGGTAGCCCACTCTTCTAAAGAGGTAGCTCACTCTTCTAAAAACTCCGGTTAACTCCCTGGAGGTTCAAGCAACCAGTAACAAGGATTCTCCCTCTCCGGGCACTTTGGTACCACTTTGTCATAGTCCTACTTCCATAAGCCCAACACTCAAGACTGCATGCTCCAGTCACTGTTAACTCAATGTTTGAACAGAGCATCCCTGTCTCTCATCCCCTCCCCCAGACATACAACCACCTGGGAGCAGAAGGGCTTACTGGATTATTTATACCATAGTCCCGGGTTGGCATCACCTGTAACAGAAGAACATGACTGAAATCTCTCTTGATTTCCCCTAACAAGTGATCCCATTCTTTCTTTTGAATCTTCCCATTAACTTTCTAAACTATGTCTTTGTTATATACTTCCTAGCTCTTGTATATGTTGATATTGGGACCCAGCCAGGTGAGGGTGAGGTTTGCAATGGTTTTAGCTCTGTTATAAGACATGTAATTTTACTCTGATAATTAGTGTGCATTGATGTAAATTTTCTCCTTTTACCTCTTTAAACATTGCTATTATGATTGTTTTAAAGTTTACTTATTTACAGCTTATATTTTAAAGATAATTTACCACTTATAATAGTAGGTGGTGCATTAGCCAGCTCAGGCTGCCATACCAAGATAATACTGACTGGGTGGCTTAGGCGACAGAAATTCATTTTCACACAGTTTTGAAGGTTAGAAGTCCAAGATAAAGGTGCCGGCCATGTTGGTTTCTGGGGAGGCCTCTCTTCCTGACGTGTAGACAGTGGCCTCCTTGCTGTGTCCTCACATGGCCTTTCCTCTGTGCACATAGCAGGGAGAGAGACCACTCTCTGAGATCTCTTCCTCTTCTTATAATGAGGCTGGGTGAGGGCTCCACTCTTAGGACCTCATTTGACCTTATTGATCTCTTTTAAGAACTTATGTCTAAATACAGTCACAATATCTGAGTTTGGAGGAGGGATATAAGTCAGTCTAGAACAGAGCTCAAAACTTCTGCTTTGTTCAGGTTGCTGACTTTTCAGCTTGGTGACATTTCATCCAGACAACATATAAATTAGAACTTAAAATACCTGAAGCAAACTTTAAAATGGGTATGATTACAGTGGGCAAAGAGAGAAAAAAAATAAAAGACCAAAGGCAATAGCTAAATAAAATTTCCAGATTTGAAAAACATAATTAGAAAATTAAATAAATACACATTTGTCATTTTGGGTGGAGAACTCATCTTCAGAATAATCCCACACCCCCCACATATGCTCTGGACAGTCAAGAATTGTCTACAAGGCAGTTTTGTGCTTCACTTTGCAAAGTTCCATGTGCTTTAGCCATGCTGGGTGTGCTGTGTATGTGTGTGTGTGTGTGTATATAATTCATGCCCAAGATTCCAAAAACTTGAGGTATTTTGATTTGGTACCACACAAAGCCTGAGATTTAGATCCCAACGGAGACTCTAACAAAGATTGATGGATAGACAGAAAGACTAGATCATACTGTATAAATATTGTATAATATTTCCCTGAGCACTTTCCAAACATACTCAAGGGGCAAGCTCTTTAAAACACACACACACACACACACACACACACACACACACACACACACAGGAATATACACATTTAAAACACATGGATATGATCTTTTAGAAATTCTGATGAATTCCAAAATTTTAATAAAGATGTTCTACATCATTCAGTTTAGTTTCTAATGTGAAAAACAATGATAAAGCAGCAACGCTGGGGGAGACTTGTACCATGTTTACAACAATAAGATGCTAATGTATCATATGAAGGGCATCCATTGCATGGCTGGCTACTGAGTAGCTCTATTTAACTGACTATGCACCCTTGTGAAAGTGGTAAAGCACACAGAGCCCATTGTTTATATTGGATTAAATGTTGAATTTGTGGTCCTTTCTCAATGGCAGTATCAAGGGTCTCACTTTGGGGTGGGAAAAGGGCTCCACACCAAATCCCAGCCTGCAAATGTGTGTGCCAGACACCAGAGTAGGTGCTCAAAGCTCTTGACCCATTTTATAGCTATAGCCACTCTTTGAGGTAGATGTCATTTTATTCTACAAATGTCACAAATTAGGAAATCGAATCTCAGAGAAGCAGACTGCCCTAAGTCATCCAGCTATCTGGCAAGAACAGCATTTGAACCTAAGCTTTAATTCCAAAATAAGTAAGTCCTACACAAAATCATTTTGTTTTTGCATTTAATACTCTATCAGAATGTTCTTTCAATAACAACATACATTTTAATTTAATCACATGTTTGCAAATATAATCCTTCATCCAAGTTAAAGCTGTTTTCAATAGCTACTGGCAATAGTTACCTTTTATAGGTAACAAGAAAACAGAAATTTGTGGAGAAGGAACTCTAATTGTTTTCTAACAGGGAAAGAAGTGTGTAGGTGAAGTTTTGAGAGAGGCTGCATCTTGGGATTTCATTAGCTCAAGTGATACAAGAAAAGGCCAAATACATCTGGAACGCAAAAGAAATGCTTGCAAAATATATCACATTTGGTGAAGTTAAAAATACATCCTTTGCCTCGGATCCACAAGGAAAAGTGGAAATAGTATGATCATCTATTGTGTTAAATATCAAATCTGATCTAAAACCTACTTTTACTAATCCTACTGTGATTTCTGTGGCAGGAAGGTCTCCCTCAGAAGAGTTCCCATAAACCAGGTTGATTAAATTCCTTACTGACCAAGAGAACTTGACAGTGTTGCTCTTGCTTCCCAGTTTAAGAGACAACAGCTTTAGAGTCAACAATGTACCTGGGATTACCCGGGCAGACAGCTTCAGAATATCAACAGCCAAGTTCAGGCGATTGGTTGTGACAACTACTACTTTTGAAATTCATCTCTTATTGTCATATTATATGTTTAATCAAGCATATTTATCACGAGCATAGGTCTATCTTAAAATTAAGCTGTGTACAATGTATTTCCCCTTAGAGGATATTAATGTAAGAATTAAAACACGTGTCAGGAGGTCTTTTCAAACTCTTGAGTCTCTCATTCAAAATGAAAACCACCCACCATGCAGCAACCATCTCCCACTGGACCTTTCCAAATCCCCTATTTATATACATAAAGCAGGTATCTGATTGACTAGCACAGTGGTCGGCAAACTGCGGCTTGCGAGCCACATGCGGCTCTTTGGTCCCTTGAGTGTGACTCGTCCACAAAATACCACGTGCGGGCGCGCATGTACAGTGCGATGGAAACTTCGTGGCCCATGCGCAGAAGTCGGTTTTTTGTGGAAGAGCCACATTCAAGGGGCCAAAGAGCCGCATGTGGCTCGTGAGCTGCAGTTTGCCAACCACTGGCTAGCACATAGTAGGTGCACACAAATGGCTAGCTTAAGTACTTCTTTCCATTCTGAGGGATCCTCAACCTTTTCTGGAAATACATAATGATATACATTGTAAAATATTAAGAACATAGAGCATATAAAATTTTAATGTGCACACAAAAGTCTTTTACAACCTTCTCACTCACTAAGTGGTCCCACATTAAAATAAAATAAATCTTCACCCAAAGAGAAAGCACTTAAAATGTGCAGCCCTTTCGGATTTTAGTTCCCCAAAGAATTCATTTTTCTTAATAGTGTCAGATACAATAAAACCATCCGTTTCAAGGAAAAAATAATTAAAGCACTCACCACGATGTTTTACTCTCTGTATTTAAAAATCAGCTATTTCTTATGATCAGTAATTTGGGATTCCATTACATTTTATGGTACTAAATATAGATTTACACAATAGATACTAATGGCTCTGGACTGGCAGCCACTTGTTACTTTAGTCGTAAACCAGGATTTCTGCCAAGAACTTATGTTCTTAAAGATTATGCAGAGAATGCAAAATGAGCGTGAAGTAGGGCACACACAAAGGAAGAGCACAGATCCTCTCAAATGATGTTTCCATGTGTTTCGTATCCTTTCAAAGTCAGAGCCATCATTATATAGAAGCAGCCTCAGTTGGGTAGTTGTTTTTATTCATTCATTTTAATATATTCATTTATTTAATTATGTATTGAGTGCTTCCTACATACTAGGCATTATCTTTCCCACAAAGGATTTAAAAAAATTAAAAAGAAAATAGAAGCTTTGTCATTGCCCTCAAAAAGCTGACAAACAATTTGGGGACAATAAGAAACACGGTAAGTATAGTCGACATGCTAAGGCAGTATTCCTGGAGGGGACAGGTAGGCAACACTGAGAAGGAGTTTGACTTGCTGAGGGTGATGGGCAAAGTTTCCCCAGAGAGTGTTAAAATGAGCCAGTGAGACCAGGGAAACATTCGGCAGAGAAAGAGCAAGGCCACAGGGAAGCACTTGCCAGGCCTTTGCTGGCGGGAAGGAACTTCAGATCCATGCTTCCTGGTGTGCTTTCATGCAAGAACCAACATCAGAATCCCCTCAAGCACTGGGTCCATTTCTGGGTTTCACGTAGAACTTCTGGATCAGAACCCATAACGATGAACCCTGGCCAAGTAGCTCAGTGGTTAGAGCGCTGTCTAGAAACACCAAGGTTGTGGGTTTGATCCCAGGTCAGGGCACATACAATAATCAACCAATGAATGCATAAATAAAGTAGAACAACAAGTCAAGGTTGTGTGTTCTCTCTCTCTCTCTCTCTGTCTCAATTAAAATAAAAAGAAATGTATATTTTAAAAGAAAAAGGAATCTATAGAGTTGAGGCCAACATGCATGCTTCACCTGTGACTGGATACAGCTTGTGTGAAGTATCAGATGCACGGAGACGCAGTGATTCATCGCGTAGAGCTAAAGGTAGTTTCTTGTGAAGGTGCTTCCAGCTCTTCCTTATAAGCTACCCCTTATAATATCTTCTGTTCTATATAAAATTTTTCTAATTGTGATTACTCTAAATTATCTTCACTTTTAATAATAAAACAACAACAAACCAAATTCCTTAATCAAAGCATCACTTTAATAAGGCATTTATAATGCTTTCTTGAATAAAATCAGCTCCCTAAAGTCAATATCATTTTTAGAACTGTGTTAATTGTTCCATGTATCACTTCTGGGTGAAGAGAGACACGAAATGCTAGTGCCGGTTGGAGACAGTTAGGTTTCCAAAGAGCAGAAATCCCTATGAGGTCATTGAATAGCATGCATTAAGGTTACTCAAATTAGTCCCCCCCCCCATATATCTATTATAATAACAGTACTAATAATAAATCCCTACCATTATTTGCATATCACATTTAAGATAAGATCTAAAGTAAGTTTTAAAGTAGAAACACCTGGCTATAATTTGCAATACCAGCTATTAGCTATTCCTCAATAATTTAAAATTGATTACATCTTCCTAATCTAAATAACAAATCTTCCCCAACTTCCTTCTGAAGTTAAGCCTATGTTCCTTCATTCAGTGATAAGCATGGTCAGGGAAAATACTGTCCCATTATAGAAAAAGTGAAAACGAAAAAAACAAAAATACCACACATGGGTCAGATGCAATCTTTAAATGGCTGCTTAACTTTTCAATAAGAATTTGCCTTCTTAGCATTCCTGGAAATTGCTATGTTGTTCTTTTACTACTTGAGGTATATCAATGTTTTAGTTATGAACAGTTTTATCCTGGCTGTCATTTCTTCCTAATGCGTATTATATATATATGAGAGTGTATACAAACACAAAAACACACATGCACACATTAATAGGAATGTATCAAAAGTTGGGATAATTTTGTTCTGTCTTCTTATCCTGATCCCCAATATAACCTGTGAAGTTAATAGGAAGCTTGAAAGGCCTCCTAAATTTTACTGATGAGTTGAAAGTTAAAAATATGATTAAAGCTTTGTCATCAGAATTTTTTAGATATACCTTTGTCCTTAGTCTGAAAGTTACACTAACCTCCACTAAACAGAACTATGCTTAATTTCAAATACATGGTATTTTAATTGTACTATCAATTTCTAAAAACAAATAAAGGCTAGCATATTTATAATATAAACAAATATACATTTAGGGCAAGAAAGGTGTCTGTCAAATACATGCTCAGTTCTTGATAGAATTTTATCCAGCTTCTTTCTAAAAGGACATGATCTAAACCAAATAAACATTACAAACAATAGCCATTGTCAATATCTATAATGTAAATATAAATAAGGCATATTCCTTAAACAGCTCAATATTGAATAGTGGGCTTAAAGAATCAGAGTAAATAGTTTGGGTCATGAACTTGGAACTTCCTGGTACAATGAACAGCAACTTTGGAAACTTATATTTGTCAGCTATTATATGTTCCTAATTTGCCTCTACATGAGCCTTTTCCTTGATTTATATCAATACATGATATTGCTAACAATGTCCTCAGCTTGTTTCTTTTTTTAAATATATTTTATTGATTTTTTACAGAGAGGAAGGGAGAGAGACAGAGAGTCAGAAACATCGATGAGAAAGAAACATTGATCAGCTGCCTCCTGCACACCCCCTACTGGGGATGTGCCCACAACCACGGTACATGCCCTTGACCGGAATTGAACCTGGGACCTTTCAGTTCGCAGGCCAACGCTCTATCCACTGAGCCAAACTGGCCAGGGCCTCAGCTTGTTTCTTTGTAATGAGTTCCCTCAATTCCCGGATGGCACTTCTCCAAGGTTCTGTTTACTCATGAGATGTTATAGGTATCATGGACTCTTGGTCCATTCAGCCAATTATTAAGGTGAGAAGCACTGTGACTAATATAATGCTAATTCAAGTTTGGAGATACATGAAACATTTTTCACTATTCTCCGGCATTCTTTAAATTAGTTTATAACTGGACACAATTCTAACCTTACTCTAGATGTAGACTCAAAATAACCTGAAGAGCTCAGAAACAGTTAAATTTTCTCTTATCAGATAATCATGGTTTATAATTTTGAATTTCACTTTCCTATACAAGGAATTGGAGCCAATTAAAAAGGAAAAAAATAAACTATGCACATGTGTAAAAATTTTAAATAAGAGCCCGATGTCAAGAAAATTGCAACCAGATTCATCATACGCTGAAATATATTAACACAATTTTCTGAGGGAAGATTTTGAAGGAATCAGGCAAGTTTAGGAAGACACACTTTAATCCCTGTAGTTACTAGTTAGCCTCTTGACTGGAGGGTACCCACTGGTTCCCCCCGGCTTGTAAACACTGGGACCATCTTAATACCATCTGGTTTCCAGGGAGCCAAAGAAGATTTGGAAGGATTATAAAAGGGGTAAAAATTGCCAAGTAAATTTCTCCTCATTTGTTTACTTTTCTTGCTTATTTATTGCTTGATCAATGTGATTTTGTTTATCATTTAAACATTTTTATTAAAATTTTAATTATGCATTTTGGTTCATCCGAACTTTAAATTTATTGGCAAATTAGTCCAACCTCCTACAAAATAGAGGAGAACACTTCCCAGCTCTCCTCCAAGCTATGAGCTCTAGACTGCATAAAAGGAGACTGGATTTGGGGTGGTGAGCCCACAGTAGCATGTACAGATGATGTGTTGTGGAATTTTACACCTGAAACCTGTATGATTTTGTTATCCAGTGTCACCCCAATAAATTCAATAAATGGGCAACCAAAAATGGAAGGTTAAAAAAACACAAACAAACAGTGCCAGTGAAGAGAAATCTCAGCTTTGTGAAAAATATTCATGCCAATGTGAGACTGGTAACCATTACATACACATCTTTTTTCAGGTCCAGTAAATTATGGTGTTAATTCATGCAACAATTATTTACTGTGTTTGGCTAATATGCAATAGCCAAACATACTAATTCCAGACTTGTGGCAAGTGCTGTCATTGACATGAGAAATCTCGGTGATAGAAAACAATCACATGTTGTGTTGCATTTCCTGAGATAAGGTGGTGTGGATTGAGATGAAACCTAAAGGATGATGGATGGACATGAAGAGCATTATGCTAAGTGAAATAAGCCAGTCAGAGAAAGATAAGTATCATATGACCTCACTCATTTGTGGGAGATAATGAACAACATGAACTGATGAATAAAAACAGATTCAGAGACACAGAATCATGGAACATCCGACAAACCTCAGATGGAAAGCAGAGGAGGGTGGGTGGCAGGGATAAGAGATCAACCAAAGAACTTGTGTACATATAAGCATAACCAATGGACACAGTGTGTCAGGGGGAGGCATGGGCTGGGGGCAGGGACAGGCTGGGAGAGGACAATGGGGGGAAAAGGATATCCTATATAATAAAATGCTAATATGCAAATCAACCGAATGGCAGAATGACCAGCGGAACAACTGGTTGCTATACGTACACTGACCACCAGGGGGCAGATGCTCAATGCAGGAGCTGCACCCTGGTGGTCAGTGTGCTCCCACAGGAGGAGTGTTGCTCAGCCACAAGCTGGGCTCAAGGCTGGTGAGCACAGGGGCGGTGGTGGGAGTCTCTCCCGCCTCCGCTGCAAGTGGGCAGTAAGGAGCGAGGGGTCCAGGACTGCGAGAGAGATGTCTGACTGCCAGCTTAGGCCCAATCCCCAGGGAAAGGGGGGATCGCTGGCCAGGCTGAGAGACCCCACATGTGCATGAATTTGTGCACCGGGCCTCTAGTATGTAATACTTTCAACAATAAAGAATTAAAAAAACACACACCTGAAGTATGAGAAGGAAACAGCCTGTAAGAATCTGAAAATATGAGACAATTGAACTACAATTCAGGTGAAGCATCTAGAAAATGCAAAGTGTCTGAAGTGAGAAAGAACATGACGAGGGTGCGGGGCGGAGAGAGAGAGAGAGAGAGAGAGAGAGAGAGAGAGAGAGAGAGAGATTGTCATGAGATAAGATTGGAGAGACTAGGGAAAGACCAGGTAGACCCAAGTAAACCAAGGAAAGGCGTTTGGGTTTTCTTCTCAAATGAGTGGGACGCCACTGATAATTTTTAAATTGGGAATATATGATTTTACTTATGTTGGAAAAATTGTCTGTCTGGTTGTTATGAAGAAAATGGATTATAATGTACTGAATGTGAAAGACCAACTAAGAATCTACAGAAATTGTCTTGAAATATGATTGTTTCTGAAAATATGGTCATAGAATCATTATCAAGAGGAAAGGATGGGTTCAAAGGCATATTTTGTAGAAACACTGAGTTGTCAAGAAGTTTTATTTTGTGGGCAAGATAAAGAGAAAAATCAGGGGCATATTTCAAGTATCTGATTTGACCAAATGAGTAATAAAGACACCCTTAAAAGAGATGAGGAAGTATAAGGGAGAAAGTGTTTTCTGGAAAAGTTTCAAAATTAGAAAGTATGCTCATGTTAAATTTGCAATAGCTTTGAAACATCCAAATGTAGACATACAGTACACAGGTTTGAAATCTGTACTGTCGGTCTAGTGGAGAAATCTCAGCTGAAGATATGAGAATTTTGCAGTTGTCACCTTGCAGATACTTGTCAAGGCTCTGGTAATGATAGACCACCTTAGGGGTAAGAGTGGAGATGAATAAGGACTCTATTGTTCTGTGAGGCAGTTCCTGGTTTAGGCAAATAGTAGATGAGGAGAAATAAGTCAAGAAGGCAATAAAAGTAGTCACATGAAAGCCAGGAAGAGGGTACAGTATCAAATAGGCCAAGAGAGAAGTATCCTTCATTAAGGAGAAACAAGAGATTGGGGCAAGAACGGAAAAGAGTCCCTTGACAAAAACACTTTCCGTGGAGAGAGATGGACAGTAACCGCACTGGAGATTGACAGGGGAGGGACTGGGGACACTGTGGACAGAACTGTTTTGAAAAGTATTGCCCTAAAAGGAAGCAGAAACGTGGGAATGTTCCCAGAGGAACCTGAGGAGAAAACGGACTTTGCTTTGTTTTGCTGGTTATATGTTTCTTATTGATGAGAGATACTGAGGCATGTTTCTTTGTTTAAAGAAATAAGAGAACAATGCAGCAGAGAGTGCTGGAACAGAAGAGAAGAAATAAATGAGGGAACAAAGTCCTTGACAAGGCAAAGATTACAATCCAGGGTCCAAGGTGAGAGACTGGCCCACCAGAGGGGTCTTTTGGTAGGCCATGTATTTTTCATCGGATCTGAAGTCGTTCTTTTCTAAATTAGGTCTGAAAAGTCAGTCATCCAATATGTGAAGGTTACCAATTCATCTTGAGGAAAATGTCCTTTAGTGTGGAAATGTGAAATGCATTTTCTTTTTTCCCCCCAGGATCCCTAAGGGAGAAGTTTGTTCTGGCTCACAAAGACCTACATTCAAGAGTTGCCTACATTCAAGGCAAGTAAGAAACATGCTTGGAAAAATAATGAAGAATCCTGAGGGATTGTGCAGAGAAAAATCACCAGATTCCAAAATGAGACAAACGAAAGGGAGTTGGGTGTTTCTTTAACAAATGTGTAGAAATTCCAACTTGGTGACATGCAGTAGTGTCAATAAAATCTTAGATAACACCATGGCATCATTGTCTATTACATAATGTAAATGAAGAGAAAACCTAAACCGAATGGACTCTAACAAAAAATAAAGAGATGGAATATACTAGAATCTGGTTATTCCAGGGACAAGATTTAAAATGCATGCCTTCACATGATCTCACTCATTTATGGATAATAAAGAACATTATAACCTAATGAACAAAAATATAGATACAGAGGCAGAGAAGCATTGAACAGACTGTCAAATTACAGCGGGAAGACTGGGGAGTGTTGCGGGGTGGGGGGGTAAGAGATCAATGGAAGGACTTATATGCAGGCATATAAGCATAACCAATGGACACAAGACATTGAGGGGGGTAAGGGCATGTGTCAGGGGGTAGGGGAGGCTGGGGGAAGGTCAATGGGGAAAAAAAGGAGACATATGTACTACTATTTGTAATACTTTAAACAAGAAAATAAAATTAAAAAAAAAATGAATGCCTTGGCTCAGGGTTCAAATAGGTGTGTTCAAGGCCTGCTTCTATCCGTTCATTAACCTATTTTGTTTCTTCACTGTTGCCTCAGTTCTCCAGCATGTTTTCTCTTGCAAGAGAGCCTTCTTCCATTTTTTTTTCCAATTTTTGAACAGTGTTCAAGATTCAATATTTTCAGACACAACTGACTGAGTTTCTGCTTCACATGGTGTGACAGCCTTATCTGGGGCACTCTGCTCCACTTCTTAGTACACCCTCAATACACCCTTAATATGTGCACTAGAAGCAAAAAAAAAAAGTAGCTTCAGATGGACACTAAGAAACAATATCTAACTCCAATCAATGAAATGATAATGACCTTTTAAAAAAAATCAGCATTCAATAATGAATTTTCAAGAATAATCTTGTCACCAACTAGAAAAGAAAGTGAAATGTTTTAAAAAATAATTCAAAATGCATAATCATAGACTGCTTTAGGAAGCTCATAAAATTTAAAAATGTTCTATGAATCACCCAACGTAAGTGTCTGTGATTGCACTAATTGCTGCTCCTTCCTGCAGTCACAGGCAGCAGATAATGTAGGACTGCATTCCGTGTGGGAGCATGAACTTGCCTAGGTTACACATCTGAATCGGCTTGGGAACATTGCAAATAGATTTCTGGGCACCATCTCAAGAGAGTTTTGGGTGATGCTCTAAGCTTCCTTCGTCTTAAGAACTCCTCAGAAAATGTAAATGCATAGCCCAGGTTGAAAAGTACTTGCTTCCAGTATGAAAATGATTCTTTTAAGGTTAACAAAAATCAGCGTGAAATAAGGCACTCACATTTTTTTAAGTGCCCTTACGTATAGAATCTTTGGCATAATGATGGGTAATCAAAGGCTCCGAAAATTAGGTCACCTTCATAGAAGTACTTGGCTGTGGTACTTCCATCCAACATGCCTGAAACCAATTGCTCTCGCATCTTCCTCCTCCACTACTGAGCCAGAGCCTCTTACCCATTGTAGTTCTCTCTGGCATGCTCCTTGCCCCCATATTTATCAAAGTATAATGACAAATAAAATGGTAAGATATTTAAAGTGTAATGGCGATGATTTGATAATTGTATACATCATGAAAAGACTCTCTCCTGGCACACTTTTAATACTAACCCTGACTCCCTAACTGGGCTCTCCCTAGTTGAATCCACCCCAAATACCATTACCAAATTATTCTGCCTTGGGCATAGCTGTGTTCACCAGTCTTCAGAGGTTCCCACTGATCACTGAACAAAGCCCCAGTTCTTCGAAGTGTCACCTAAGACCCTTGACCATCTGACCCTCAAGAATCTCTTTCCTTATTCCTTCATTTTCCTTCACAGACCCTGCACTGCAGCCAAGTCACTGATATTCTGTGAACTTGTCCCTTCTTTAAACCCATATGGGTGCTTTACTTAATTCTTCACAGAGTACATACAACTTACACAAATTCAAGTCCCACCCAGGGCTTTCCCTGGCTTCCACCATTGAAAGGTCTCCGCTAATCCAACTAACATAATAATTTGTGCTTTTGAAACCTATAACTTTGTACTGAATAGAATCATTACCATTTTATTGCCTATAAAATATATAAGTTCTTAAAAAATAGGATTCCTATCTGATTGATTGCTTGTTTCCATCAACAACTATTTATTGCCCAGAAACTTTCATTAAATTAATATATGCATTAGAAATATTTTTTATGCTCCTAGGAAACTCAAAATATAAAACCAGATAAAGTTATCTATGTCCTTGTACCCCCTCATCAACAACAATGACAAAGTAACCCCATGTCTTCTGTCTGCCCTCATATATTTTTAAAATATTTAAGCTTGCACCAAGTTCTACAGAAACTTTTATCAGATTCTAGAGCAGCGGTTCTCAACCTGTGGGTCGCCAACCTGTGGGTTGCAATCCCTTTGGGGGTCGAACGACCCTTTCACAGGGGTCGCCTAAGACCATCGGAAAATGCATATATAATTACATATTGTTTTTGTGATTAATCATTATGCTTTAATTATGTTCAATTTGTAACAATGAAAATACATCCTGCATATCAGATATTTACAGTACGATTCCTAACAGTAGCAAAATTACAGTTATGAAGTAGCAACGAAAATAATTTTATGGTTGGGGGTCACCACAACATGAGGAACTGTATTAAAGGGTTGCGGCATTAGGAACGTTGAGAACCACTGCTCTAGAGGAATAGAAATAAGGTCCTGTCACCTTGAAAGAGATGCAGTAGAAATACCAGCTCACATATGTTAGGGGTAGTGAGAAACAAATGAACACCTATTTTATAATTTTTATAATGTCCATTATATTTAATACAAGGTAGTTATGTAGAAATTTTCACATTACCTCAGGAGTCCAAAAGGGTTGAGTTGCATTTAACTGGGATTTTTAGTCATGCTCGGTTGTATTCTACTGGGACCTGAATAAGTGGTGTTGGGATTTCTTCTGCACAATCTCTTTAGTCTCACCCTGAGCTGACCTCCCTCCCGGGGCTGCCACATAGGCTTCCTCCAGGTACCATTTCGGCCCACTCTGACTCCACGCCCACTTACCAAACACTGTCTAGGCCACCAGAGCCAATTCACTTGTGCATATGCTGGTTAGTCCATAAATGACTGATTCTGATTTGAGAAGGGGGAAGGATGAACATTTATTTTTCTGCATTTTTGTTTTTTAGAAGAGAACACACTTGTTACTCCTTTTCAATTCTGACCATGGAGTAATTTTCCATCATTAAATGTATTGGCCCCCTGCTAGAGGGGTGTCCAAAAGAGACCACATTCCATTCTTTAGACACAAGACCCTTGAAAAACATCTATTTCGCATGACTTCCCCCCGCCTCCGCAATCCTCTGAAGACCTCACAAAATCCGAAAAGCCCTGCTCCAAGTTTGCTCCACTAGGAAAGGACCAATTTTAAACCAATTAATTACCAATCAATCTTAAGTAAGCCAAGCAAAAGCAGCATCTAACCCAATTTGTTTAGAAACCCATTCATTCAGCCCTGTGGCTTCTCTGCCATGCGGGAGATCTGTCAGACTGGAATCAAGAGAAAGGCTTATCGAATTTTAATGTAGAACTAATGTTGCTTCTGCAGTTGCCGGCATTAGAAGGGTGATGGGGAGTCCAGGAAGGAAGTGAAAAAATGGTCTTTCTCTCTCTCACTTTTTTTCCCTTTTGCAAAGAGTTCAAATGTTCAATCTGTCCTTTCTATGAACCTGCTATTTACGGCAACCTCTTTTAACCTATATATAATGCATGAAGAAGTCTAGGCAGAATCACATTGCATGTAGACACTCGTATGACGGATTGTGCTGAACCCTGAAAGCTTCTGGATGTCAGGATCATGATATTGCGAGTTCCCCGGCCAACCCCACCTGCTAAAGCAACTCTTATCTACCCTCAGGGACATTGTGCATACATTTATTGTGTGAGACTCCAAGTGTGGTTTCTGTCTTGATCTAGCAGTATAATGTCTTCAATAAGGTTTCATTAATGCTTTCGACGGAATGACAGAGTCTATAAATTTGTGTAGTGATTTAAAGAGCATCTATGCCATCTGAGCAGGAAGAAATACCGTAAATGAATACAGTTTCTTTCACAACCTCTTTCCTGATTATTATAATAGCTAGTTCCTTGTCTTTACCCCCTATCTCACACTCTACATAGGCAAAAAAAAAAAGTAAGCAAATGAGCAAGAAAGGATGGTAGATATTATTTCAAATTAGTCATTGTTCCAATTCTGCCTGGTACTCAGGGCACATGAGCATTCATTTCTCAGGCATTAGTCATATGAGGGCTGCCCATACTAACCTGTTCAGTTTTGACTATTTAATTTCACTATTATATTTCCAGTGTGAAATGATGAAGCTGGAATTACAACCCACATAGCCTAAATTCAGAGTAGTAGCCTACACAACTGTAGTAAACTGCCTAAGCTGACTGCAGTCACCCTTCCTTATTTCTTCCCCATCGAAATGTTTGCCCTAAATGTCTCCATTGTAGATAAATCTAGGCACACTAAAGTTTTTCATACAATGCACTTTCTTTGAGTATCAAACCACTTTCCCCCCCCAAATTTTAGTCTCAGATGTCAGGGATTATTAAAAGGATTAAAATGAGCAGCACCCTTAATTATGCAATGTTTTGTTCCTTCTGTAAATAGTGCAATGGTCCAAATATGATTATATAATTACAAATCAAACCCTGAGGCTTTTGAGAATGAAAGGGGGCACTATTTTTGCTTATGCTGGAACAGTGGGTATAGGTGTGAACTCTCTTGGGTAAAGTAAGCCCTATGGACACATCTTGTGTCTCTTATTCTTGATAAATCTCGCTATTTTGTTTTAAACTTTCCCACTTTCATCTTCCACTCTCCAGACAAAACAAAAACAAAAAAACCCTCAAAATGAATGCATTTTTAGATTTTTTTCTTTTAATATTTAAGATTACAAATTTTCATCCTAGTTAAACTGCAACTCATTCCACACTTTTGATATACAGCATATGCTTTTTAGGTTCTAAGCATACTCTAAATTCCATTATGATTTTTCTTTAATGTTTTTTTAAGAAATGATATTTTAATTTCAAAAATTAAGAATGAGTTTCAATTTGACCAGTCACTATCCTTCATTTGGCAACTTGTACTAAATTTTTAAAATCTTACTAGTCAAAAATCATTTCAAATGTGAGGTCAGATGTTTAGTTCTTACTTAAAATAACCAAATAAAGCTCACTTATAAGAATCAAATAAGTAGCTCCAGTAATTCACCCATAGAGAATGCAGGGTTCTCTGGCAAGCTCCTAAACTCAAGAGAGAAATTTTCAGTTCCTGGCAGGAGAGTGAGAGCTAATTCCAGGATGATTTGTCGGCGTAAGTAGTTGAACCACCACACCTCCTGCATTCTGGATAGATGTGCATTTGGCCTTTGTTGAAGTGTTTCCATCCTGTGGAAACAAGTTGCCTGTGAATGATCCCAGGTCTGAGGGTGAGTGAATGGAGGACTCTGGGAAGCACAGATCACCAGACTAAACCTTGTGTGTATGGAAGTAACTTCCTTATACTCCTAGGATATGCTGAGACTCATTTCCAGAAATTGCTTCTATCTCCTGAAGAGAGGGTTATGAGCAACATGAATAATTTCCCCCAGATATATCTTGACATCATCATTGGCTACAATTGCATAAATGGCAAAATGTTCCTTGTTCCTGTGCAATCATCCATTGTGAAGATGACAGTATATCCAGTGACAGGACATAGAACACATAGACGTGGGAGACCGGAGTTTCAGTCGGGCTCTGCCACTTCCCATACTAGTGAACATGTATGTAGCATGTGTTGTGAATTGCTGTGTGTGCTTCTTATGCTGCTTCCTTACCCGTTGTGTCAACATAGACACGTCATTTAACATTTATCCTCATAACAACTCTGAAAAGAGGATATTTTCATCCCTATAGTACAGATACAGACACTGAAGCACAGGGCACTGAAGTAACTGGCTCAAGATCACCTAACTGGTTCAAGGTCACCTTCATGCCTTAGGCTTGTCCAACTCCAAATTCCATTTACTTTCCAATACCATTCATGCATCTCTCTTAGCTAATTTTGTGTGTCACTGATCTCTTTTGAGTCTTTAGTTACTTTATTTATAAAATGGAAAGATCTTGATAGAATTATTGGATAAGTTAACAAGCCAGTGGATACGATGTAAAATGCTCAACAAAAGAACAGACACATATTGTCATAGAATATGCTTTTGGATTTGGGCTTTAATAACACAGCCACAAGCACAGACCTGGGTTCCTTGACTACGTCTCTGCTACAGTTTCTGCCTCCCCCCTCCTCCTCCTCACTCTTGCAACCAACCTCTCAGTGGGTCAATTTCCTTATCCTGCTCTCTAGAACAACGTCAGACATTTCCACTCCATCACGCTTGCCATCTCTTGTCCCACATCGAGGGTTCTGAGTTTAAGGCCATTTCTCATTATTAAGACAAACTTTCCCCAGAGTGCGGAGGAGAGGGGTAGCAGGTAAGTGAGTTTGTAGTTTGGGAAGCATTGGGAACTTGGAGGTCCTCTTAAAACCATTTGCCTTTGAATAAGGCTCACTCTAGTGGGCAGAGCAGACTCCTAAGACCCGGGCTATCATCCTTCCCCGGAAGCTTTCCAAGGCCAAGCAAGCTGCGTAAGCATCATCCCTGGTCAGATGCAAGCACTTCAGAGCAATTGGCTCTCTGCAGACAGGATCGGCCCACGCTCTTGCTGCTTTGCAAGCTGTGCAAACATGTGTGGCCTCGAAGCGGCTCAGTTTGGAGACAGCCCTTCATCTGCTGTCCTCCTCCTGTGCAGACTCGAGGCCAAGTTCTGAACTGGTGAATCCATATGAGAGGAGGCCTGTCGGGGCGATGCGGTGTCCCCCAAGCTGATCTTCCTGCAGACGTGACCCAGAAACACAGTTCTTTCTCTCATCAGAGAAGCAGCAGTGTGCGAAGCCCTCTGACAAAGCTCTCAGGGTGGGGTCTGCACCCCACATGGCTTTCTCTCAGCAGATGTTTCATGAGAGCGGCTGCCAGGGCATCTCTGTTAGCAGTGAAGGTGTTAAAGCTTCAAGGCCTTCAGAATATGTCTGCGCTGACAGACTGGGGGAAACATGCTAAAACGCTTATGGTGATGAGCATGTAAAAATAGGGCACAGATGTCTAATTTCAAAGACAAGAAAATTTCTTGGCATTTACATCTATTAGTCATTACTATGTTTTTCTTGTATTTTATTCACGCACTTAACTTTGGGTGTTCCTCTGATTTACTTTGCCAACTGCAAGCTACCATCCCATAAACAAAAAGAAAAATACTATACCTTCTAAAAGATGATTAAGAATAATGGAAATGACCAATGAGCTTTGCTTGGAAGCCTCATTTGGGCTTCAATGTGCCTGTGTCCAAACTAATGTGTCCACACAAAGGGCTCTCTTGACCTGATTCTTTGACAAGGAAGGAACTTGGAAAATGTGTTACTGATGCCCTGGCCAGGTAGCTCGGTTGGTGAGCATTGCCCTGATATGCCAAGGTTGTGGGTTCAATCCTCAGTCCAGGCACATAGAGGAATCAACCAATGAATGCACAGATGAGTGGAACAATCTATGTCTCTCTCTCTCTCTCTCAGATCAATCAATAGATATATGTTATATTTATCTTTCTCTCCCCCTTTCTCCCCCCTCTCTAAAGTCAATCAATAAATATATTATAAAAAAAGAAAATGTGCCTCTGAGGAAGAACAAAGGCCTTTTGAAAATTACATCCAGAGGGTTTAATAAATAACCTCTCTTTGTTTTAATGGTTAGGCTTTATATTTATGTATATGATGACACTAATAGTTTTACTCATTCCAAGCCAAGGTGTGCTGAGCAAAATCTGAGAGCGGAATCAGAGTAGTAATTTTACAGTGTCAAACAATTCTTATATCTTGTACCTTTTCATGAGGCTTTCGATTAGAAAAAATAAACTGTTTCATGGAGTAAATGAAGGGGAAAGATTTTAACTCAGTAGACAGGAGGGCTTTGGAAATCTTCAAAAATTTTAGAGCAGCTGTGTTCACATACAGAAAGAAAATAAGAGCAGAGAGGTACACTGAAATTCGATGAATGACTTTTCCTTTGCTCACACACCTTGTGGCTAGTTCCCCAGTGGTACAAAGAGGAAGGATCCTGATTCCTGTTGACAGATATCTCAGAGCAGAAAACAGGAAAGGGCCGCATGCTATCAACATCATCAAAGCATGTGCTAATTAAATACATAACACTGCTGTGTGCTGTGAGAGGAGCTGCCCCTATTCTCAGGGGCTCATAATGCAAAAGCGTGCACATGGGCACACACCGCGCGCACACACACACACACACACACACACACACACACACACACACACACACACACACACACACACACACACACAGAACATTATCTCAAACTACCAAAGTACTAGTATACAATTGATAGCGTCATGGCTAAGCGATACTATAAATACTCACATACCTAAATCTCAGCTATACCACATATTGTCTGCCTGGGACTGGGGAAATCAAGAGAGTTCTTTAAGACTCAGTCACCTCACAAGTATGATGGGGCTCATATTACCAACTCACTCAAATGCCACAGATACACCAAGTGCTTGGCAGTACCATGCACACATCCTAAGCACTCAATAAATAGTGCCTTTTATTATTGTTTGCTGATCTTTTTTATGATGCAATATCATTAGAGACAAATTCAAGGACAATCCATATAGAAAGTAGGTTCGTAGTTTTTAGCAGGTTTGTATACCACAAACTTTTATATATAATTTCACTTACCTGTACTCTTCTTCCACAAACAGGCACCGTACTCAGAAGCTGAGAATAGGCTTAGATATGCCAGACGCAGAACAAAGCAGAAATGCCTTGTGCCGTAGTTTCGAGGGGTGGCTCTGAGTAAGGGCTCCTGTTAAGGTTGAACGTGTTGCAGGAGCCTCCTATTCCTGCACATGGGAAGGAGCTCCCTGGCCTGGAGTCCATGGGGGGTGCTCAGAGTCTGTCTCAAACGCTGTATTCCTGCTGATCCTAGGGCGCTGCAGCTTAGAAGAGCTGTTTGCAATGGAAAGTTCTCCTATGTGGAATTCTAGTGAAATATTTCTTTAGCAAATCCTTTCCTCTAGGCAAACTTTCTAGGCAAATACTCCCTCAAAACTCACAAGGGTTCCTTTACTCATTAATCTACACCATCAAAACAGTTTTAATCAGTTAAGGTAATGTATATATAGAACACAGCCCTATTCCTAACGCTTGGTTAGCACTCAATGCCGCTCTTATTACTATTAGTCTATTTATAGAAAATCTATTTCTAGCACACTTTAAAAGCAATCATTAAAATTAAAATCATTAATGCAATAACTATTTGAAGTACCTAATTTTATTATAATTATCTTTATCTTAATAATCCAAATACTACTAATAAATCACAGCTATTTCAATGATCATTAATTATTTCTAACTTCATGGCAATCTATAATGTTCCGGCAGGACCAGCCCTCCGTTAAACACTGAAGTAGACATATACGTTTGCTTTTCCCCCCTCTACTCCTTTGGCATTGTGATTCCTTTTTCTTGTGTAGACACATTCCTGGAAAGTGTCTGGGTAATCTAGTTCTCCACAGGGGGCCTGGCTGATACACACTAATGTGTGGTCCACTGTCACTCTCAGGACTTGTCCTTTGCCACACTCTCTCCATCCAGCTGGCCACCAGCCAAACCATGGTGGGTAACCTGGGAGTGGTTTATCACTGGGGGCGTGAACATTCCCAGAGTCATTGCCCTGCAGTAGAGTCTTCTGAAAGGTCATAATTTTAAATTCCAAAAAGCTGATTTCAAATGGTGGCCCGCATACCAGGAATCATAACGGAGGGCATCTGGGGGTGATTTTGTAGAGGGAGATTCAGTGTCAGAGACATTTACTTTACCTGGAGACCCTGCAAAATGCTACAATATTAAAGCGCTGCTAATTCCCATAAAGAGGGGATGATGAATGCCAGGTCGCCTCGTGAGTGACTGCCTGCCTCCTTCATAGGAAGAGCCTGTGAGCAGGGGTGGCCTGTTGTAGAGAAGCACCACCCTTGTCATCAAAACGTGTTGTTGTGTGAACTGGAGAGGAAAATTGGCCAAGCCTTGCCCAATGGAAGGATTTCAATTACAAAAGCTGATGGCGAGCGTGAATTATCCTTCAGGGATCAGCAAGCTTTCTCTGTAAAGGGCTCTCATAATGTCCATCATTTTCTTTTTTTGTTTGTTTGTTACAATCCTTTAAAACTCTAACACATTCTTAGTTCAAAGGCCATGGTTTGTCACCTCCTTCAAAGTGACCAGGAGAGTCCTGGGAGGAAGCACCCAGTGGCCTCTAGGATGGGTTGGGAAGGCTTCTGGAAAGAAGGCGGACATGTGGACTCATTTGTCCACCTGCCCATCTCCAAACCCCTTCGCGATGTCATTATTTAGCTAGTGGTATTGTGGATAGCATCCGTTTAGGATGCATTTGAAAGTTAAAAGAAAAAGAACACCACAAGACAAAATCCCAGCTATCCTCAGAGGTCTCACAAAGCTAGCCACCCCATTGAGCAGGAAAGGGACACCTTTCATTTTTATGGAGCCCGATCTTTTTCACCATCCAGCTCAAAAGGCTTACATAGGCAAAATGACCTCCTAGAGAACGGCTCGCAGACAACAGTCAGCAATATGGAAACTAACAACCTGGAGGAGCTGTCAGAAAGGCAATGTGCCGCTGGAGTTATGAACTCATTAATTAAATATCAGAGTATCAAATGGGCTATGAGCTATTAATTTGAAAGCTATTACTGGCTTTGAAGTTGAAATTATAAGCAAAGCAATTAAAAAGTAACTTCTCAATGAGATTGTTAAAGGAACATCGTATCAGTTTACATACATCAGCTCTTTAATTTCAGGATTGAATTACTCCCTTAAAAATAATGATTATATAAATGATCACACTACCTATTTGATTGCAAAGCCTCGATGCTATAGTGAGAGGAAGTATCTGCAAACTGTCCTCTGCCAGAGTCACACCATGCAGTGGCAAATATTCGCCTTTTCCCACACAACATGGATCCGTATGAAAAATAAAAATCAGGAAGTTGAAACTTTTAAAACCTTGATATTTATTTTTGCTCAGCTGATGTGGTTCAGTGCTTGAGCATCGACCTATGAACCAAGAGGTCATGGTTTGATTCCTGGTCAGGGCACATGTCTTGGGGTGTGGGGAGAAGGGCATAAGGGATGGAGGAACTCAATCCCCAATAGGGGCATGCAGGAGGCAACCAATCAATTATTCTCTGTCATCATTGATGTTACTATCTCTCTCTCCCACTCCTTTCTTCTCTGAAATCAATAAGAATATATTTAAAAAATAAAACCTTGATATTTATTTTTGCTCATTTCCTCCTAGACTCTATGCTTCAAGTTGTGACCAGGTGATGACACATGGCTACGTAGTTCAGATGTGGACCATTGGAAGTATGGTCTAACTCATTAGTGTATGACATTGTTTTTCTCAATGTACATAATATTTGTAATTACTGGTATATCCTTATAGTCAACTTTCAGACTCCATTTCTTTGTAGTATCATGGAATTCCCTTTCTTCTGAATTTACATCCTTTTTATGTTGTGTATCTTGCCCTCTCTATTTTTTTTTGCATAAATCTATCTTCTCCTCTTAGGCTTTTCTATCATTTTTAAAATTTGTTCTCTTCTGTTTGGTTTTAAACACCCATATATAAGCATGGTAGTTACCGAGTGCTTAGAAGGTAGTTATCTCTCTGTATTTCATCCATACTATAAAGGCATTCATTAGGAACAGACAACAAAGAACCTCTGAAAATAGGTTGTTTCCCTGGGCAGGGTTAGCATTCTGGCTGTTTAGACAAAGGCATACTTTTCCTCCTACCACATATGCACCAACTGCTGCTGGTAGGGGTTTGATTAATGCACTAAAAGTTATTCTGGAGAAAAAGGAAAGCTTCCAGTGGGTTGGACGCCGAAATGCCTGTAGTTTATAACCAGTGGAGAACCACTCTGAACGAGCAGCTGGAGACTTCATATCTATTTAGCTGCGGCCTGTAGGAACTTCTATTATCTTTTTCTCAGTGAATTCTAAAAGGTTTATTTATTCCTCCAAAGAGCAACCTTTCTTCTTTGCAACAAAACAAAAGTAACAGTGGGCAGTCCAATGGGGGCGTTGGAGGTCATCTCAACCTGCAAAGTTCATGCATTCAGCAGCTACTTATTGAGTGTCTTCTTTATGGCAAGCCCTCTTCTAGGGACTTGAAATATATCATTGAACTATAAACAGATGCATAGCCTCACTTTCATGAAGCCTGCACTCTAGCACTAACCATATTTTAATTAAATACCAATCATATCATGTCGTGACAGCATTCTTACCACACAGTGGGCTAGAAAGACTTTTGTTCCATCCCTTAGAATACCCTAAATGATTCAGCAGTTAACCTCAGGCATCAACAGAATGGAGTAGAAGAAGGAGGGTTCTAAGGCTCATGTTATTAAAGGACCAGTTCTAGAAATCACTATATTGTCCTGCTCACTTTGGTACCAACCAACAGAGTGTCAAAGCCCAGCCTTTCTGTTTATAAGGTATATGTCATTAAAAACCAAACGCTCTCTGAGATTCACTTTTATCATTTGTTTACTGCAGGTTCCACACAAAAGGCTTTGCAAGGCTATCATAGGATAATGTGTGGAAAACACTCGACAGACATAGTGTGTTCTCCTCAGCAGGCAGGTGGGAGCATCCCCAGGAGCTTTGGTTTGCTTTGGAGCCAGAAGCCAGCTGAAGAAATCCTGGCACTCTCTTTCATCCAGGTGCAACCCGACCTGGGGACAAGGATGCTGAGTGGGAGCCTGTCAGATGTCCTCCCCTGGGCTGCTCAAGACACCTGGGTAGTTGGTGTCTCCTGGGCCAGAGAGAAATGTTATAAGTGTTATGAGATTGTTGCATTCAGCAATAATAGCCCCTATTTTCCTCCACAGCTCTTCAGGAAATAATTTATATTGTTTACCAAAATCAAAGCCAAGATAATCAGATTAGCAAAATCCAGGATTCATTTGTCTGCTGTTGTTAATGAATGATGGAACAGAGAACACAGTCACAATTATCCCAACGTGTGAAACTTGCCTCATTACTGCCACGTGCTAGATATTTTGATCTTTGAAGCAAAAGGAGAAAATATGTCACAGCGTTCTTCATAAGTTTTTCTGGTGCATCAATTTTCTCTCCCCACCATACTACTGATTCTTTTAATTAGGGGCAAACAAATCATAATCACAAAGGTATTAGCGCTCATAAAGCTTAAAATCTCTTAAATCCTACTTGGTGTAATTAAAAAAAATGAAAATCTGTCATTTAAATACAGTTTGACATGGCATTTTTGTATTTTGCATGATAATAGTTAAGATGCTGATATTTATTTGTGGTTTACCAGCTGAAAAGAAAAAAAGAAAAGGCATATCTCCATTCTCATTCAAATCCATTATTTTGCAGCCAGAAAAGATGACAAGAGGAAGTGTATGAGGTGGGCCAAGAGTACATACATGTGGCTGTGTGGGAAACCGTTTATTGTCTTCACTAGCTGATAAGCATAGACAGAGAACCCCCCCAAAGGCTGAATGTCTTCACTAGCTGATAAGCGTAGACAGAGAACCCCCCCAACGGCTGAGTGCCTTTGAAGCCCTAGCAAAAGTCAGAGCTAGGCGCCACCTCTGTTTGTCCAGACAGTGGTAGCTGAAGCAACTTCCCCATTTATTATTATGTAAATCCTTGCTGATGGGCTAGTCTGCCTGTTGCCAGGGGTCGCCTGCCTAAGGGCTATGCTATGGGTGTATCCCAAATGAATAAAAGCTTGGTGAGGCCTGAGCACCCGTGGGAAGTCCTTCCTCCTGAGTTGGACTTACTCGCCTGGTTCCCCAATATTTCCAAATTATCTTGTGTCTTTTCTCTTTCATTTGTGTGCGGCTCCGCTTCCAGGTCCTGAACCCTGATCCACGCGGGACGTGGAGGGAAACATTTACCAACATGGCTGGAGAGGGAGGCAGTAAAAATCCTGCAGGATAAGAATGGCCCCATCCTCATCTGTAAAATGAGCATTTGCCTATCTCTAATAGTTTATCTCTTCCCCTCAAAAAAATTGTGTTGTTCAAAGAATCTCCAAGTCTAAGATGTAATTCAATCATGACAGTGAATAGAGGTCATCTCCTCTAGGTCTAACATAATTAATGAAGGCAAATGGGCAGTCCAGAAGGGATTTAAGAAAATTTAATTTACTAAGTCTTCGTGAGGGTATCTTACATGGCTGGCTCTGAGCTGAGTGCTCTGGGAAATGTGGAACTCCATAACACAAGGTCATTTGCTCAAATAAGACACTGATCCAGGGCAAACACAAAGAAAGATGACAGGTTCATTATAATACTAACAAACTTAAAAAAAAAGTATAAAAACTCTCTAAGATTGAGCCAAGATATAATACTTATAATCAATGGGTCCATTACTTTCCTTTTACAACCCAATTTCTATGTAACATGTATACTTCAAATAAACTTAATATTTTCATTTGATTTGTCCTATTGCTTTGGCATATCATTATGGGTTTTTTGGATATTGTATTAATATACATTCGGTCATCCGATCATGTGATTATCATCCCATGGTCAGTCTTGTTTCTGACACTATGCCCCACCACCCAACATGCATATTTTAGTGTGAAGAAGTAGTAGCAATTTTAATAGAGTGTTGTATAAGCTCAAGAAAAGTTGCAAGAGACAAGCAACTGAATATTGAAGAAGCTACTGTATGAGTTCCCAACATTTGGAAGCCTGGAAATCACAGGGCAGTGCCTGCAGTAGGAGGCATGGGGCTGAGCTTGCCCAGGAAGGTGTTAGCTGCTGCACTCACGTGACTGCAGGACTGAAGTGGGTGGTTTGCGGAAGCTCACCAGCCAGGGACCCCATTTCACATCTGCCATAGTTTACACCTCTGCCAGCAACTGCCAGCAAAGAAAAATGTGTTCCCTTCACTTCTCATTGAAATCTCAGACCTGGGCTTCTTTGGGGCGGACTGTAGTTTAAAAGTTTATTAGAAAAAGATTTGGGGAAATGTAATCCCTGCCTCTCCACTGTGAAGAAGGTGAATATGAGACTGAATTGATGGAAGTCTGGCACATCACCATACATACTGTATATTATCCCATTTAACACACTCAACAACCTTAATAAACAGCTATTTTCATACATGAAGAAAGTGAGACATAAAAGGTTATGTAACTTATCCAAGGTCACACACCTAATAGAGCCATGATTTAACACCATATTATATGTTAATCCAAATCTCTTAGGTCCTATCCACTAGCCTTACTCTCCCCCATCCTTAAGTGAACACACACACTGTAGTAGTCCCCCTTTATCTGCAATTTCACTTTCTGTGGTTTTAGTTGCCTGTAGTTAACCATGGTCTGAAAATATTAAATTAATAATTCTAGAAATAAACAATTCATAAGTTTAAATTGCCACCATTCTGAGCAGTAGTGTGATGCAATTTCGTGCTTTCTCCCTTCCGCCCATGACATGAATCATCCCTTTGTCCAGCATATCCATACTGAATACACTGCCCACCAATACTTACTTACTAGTCATCTTGGTTATCAGGTTATCAGAGAAAGACAGAAAGATCACATTCACATAACTTTTTTTTACAGTATGTTGTTACAATTGTTCAATTTTATTATTACTTATTATTGTTAATACCTTATAGTACCTCATTTATAAACTAAACTTTATCATTGACATGTATAGGAAAAATATAGCACGTATAGAGTTTGGCACTATCTGTGGTTTCAGGCATCTACTGGGTGTCTTAGAAACTATCCCCTGATGATAAGGTGGGGCTATTGTATCTTGAAATACGCATCCTACTCCCATCTAGTTTATTCCACCTAATGTATTACATTGATCTGCCAGATTAGTTAACTTATTAATATAGAGAATTAGAATTAGTTAACATATTAAGGTACAGCATTACAATATGACTTACTCTTAATAAAACAATGTGCCACTTTCCTTTCTAATCACATATATTTTCTTTTTCATATATCATTACAGTTTCTACCTGAATATCTACATCATGGTAATCTTGACTTTCAGAATCCAACTCTTTTGTATGTCTAACATAAGGACGGAAACTTCTAGTTAAACATGGAGACTTGAGTCCCACGGATTACTTTTGGTGACCCACAAATCCTCAGTGACAAAGCAAAAGGAAAAGGAGGGAACAATAAAAAGCATTAGAAGGTGGTGGGTGAACAGATGAACAAGTAGTAACTCACTTAACAGACCCAGAGGATTAATAAATAAACTAGCAATAACAATAAGAACCAAATGTTTGTGATTATATGCCAGAGAATCCAGAGAAAAGAGGTGCGCATTAAAGGTTCAATCATTTCTAAAAGCAAGGTCCAAGTTAGGCTCAGAGAATTGGCTAATATTCTATATGAGGCCTTAGATTCTCTAAGAAATTCTCCCACCTCACTGACCATGTAAAAACAGGCTATAGCCCCTACCCTCTCCTATCATGTGTCTCTGGATTTGGAACACTGGATCCAGCTCAGCTCAGGGCAGGAATGCTATATCAAAAAGAGAGAATAATAAAATATGTATATACTGAGTTTGAAACCTCAAGTTCCTTACCTGACTTGCTTCCCCTCAGCCTCTACCAGCCAGCTTTAGACTCCCAGGCAAATAGGATGTCTAGACTCTGGCAAAATTAAATAGCTAATTTAACTAACTCAAATAGCGTTATAGAGAGCAATAGTTATCATTGGCAGTCCAACGAAACAGTGCAACCATGTTACCGTACAGTGAAGCCCTGTAATATGAAAAACAAAAACAGGTCTGCACATAGAGCTTTTTAGTGGGAAAGGAGAAATGAGGATCAACAGAAGGAGTAAGAGAAAAGGACCGAGAAAAGGATGTTTGAGGAAAGAAAAATAATGCAGAGAGATAAAATACTTAAAACAATAAAAAACAAAGAAATAAAAATAAATTTTAAAAAATCCACAACCATCTTGAAACACCCCTGTCTCTAGAGCAATAAAATAAGGCATTCCATGCACGCGCAAGGACAGAATGCCATGAAAACAAATGTCTCAGAGCCGCAACGAGCTCTTCAAGATTAAATGCACTGGAAAAGATGCAAGTTAAATTCAGGAAATCTCCCGGAAAGAAAACCGAAGTAGAAATGATGGAAAATAGCAGAGACAACACAAAAAGTAAAATGTAACTAAAGGGCTAGCCCACCTTCTTCAACAGCCAAATAACATAAATTCTGCAAAAAAAAAAAAAAAAAAAAGGTAAGGTAAATTAAAGGTACTTTGGCTTCCAATACATAAACTGTTTCTTCCTTGTTAGACAATGATAGAACTTTAAGGTTCCTCTTTTGCGAGATTCATTTTTCAGTCAAGCAAACTTAGAATTTGTTAGATGCTCTACATTTAGCTGAATAAAACTTCTCACACATACCTGGTAACTTGAAATCCCTATCATTGCATTCTGTCTCTATACAGAGACTCTGGAAACACATCATTTTCTCCACTGAGCTGAGTAGCTTGGAGTAGACACATGTGTTCATTCAGTCAGGAACTATGCATTTAGTGCCTACTGTGTGCCAAGCACTGTATTTTCAAAATGATATGACTTGCTTTTCCTCCCTCTTATCAGTTCTGTTTTTATGACATATTTCAAACCTATCGTTCAAATAAAGGCTTGGATATATGAAAGGATAATTCAATCAATAAGATATATGAAAACACTCTATTCCAGCTCCATTCAAATCCAAAAACAATTTTAAAATGCTGATCTTGTGGCTAACCCAATTATGATGTCATGAGGTTCAAAAGAATAATATTTTAAAATCGCTCCCCTATATTAATTTTGTTATGTCCCAAGTAGTATAGTAGGCTTTTGTGCATACTGTTATATTTAACTAGAGGGGAGAGTTATCTAACATAGAGAACAGACAATGGTAGCTTCTGAACAACTAGGTGGTGAAGCTAGATTAAGTATAGATGAAACCACAAATTGACTGTTGTCCTTGAATTTTGGGGGCCTCCCACTGATCAAGGGGGTCAGAAGTCAGAAGTTTAAAGCAGTTGAGTTAAATGACTAAAGGTCTGACATTCTGTCAAATAGACAAACCAGAGGGTTTAAGTGAAATTCTGAGGAAAAGGTAGAAAATCTGCTGCTATGGTATACATGGTCAGACCACTGAAACCCCTAACTCCAGTGAATTAGCAGTTATTACATGTGGAGGAAAATACAAACTTTATTAATAATTTTCCCATATACTGCAAAATATCGAAGCTCAACTGTGATGTAGCATTTAACTGCACATCGAATCAAGAGTCCAACAATAGGAATTGCCTTTTTACGGTAGAAAATAGGGTTAGAAGCAAACCAAAATAACACATAAAACAGATCTCCGTGGAGAAAATTGAAGACTGTTTCTAGCATGTAAAGATTGCAGATGCAATTCCTGCTCTGTGAAATGCTTTTTTCCTGGGGCTTTATATTTTTCTCTTGATTATGTGTGGAATCAAGGGGTGTCTGTGTGACTGTGCCCATGCATGACTCCAAGACACAGAAACGGAGCAGACACAGACAGATGGTTTCAGGCTCATTTTTAAGCCCAACCAGCAGGAATAGGAAGTCAAGAATCTAAGGCAGATCATAAAACTTCGCATCCAATTTTCATTTCCAAATTCTATATCCTCAGTTGGTTAAAAGTAAGTTTACCTCAATAGTAAACAATAGATTCAAAACAAAATAATCATGAGTCCTTTTGCTTTAACTAGCTAATTTACCAATTTTTTAAAAATCATCCATATTCTGTGTTAGCAAGGGTGCAGAAAATATGGATGTGTTTTTACATGATTATTAGATATATAAATTGAAACAGCCTTTCCAGAAAACAATTTATTGCACAAATAATTATTTGTAATGGAGAAGAATTAGAAACAATCTACTTTTCCAAAAGCAGAAGACCTCAATATCCATTAAACCACATCAATACAAATTAGGTTTCAACTAATTTTGAAGTTAGAGGAACCTGGCCACAATACCATGTTTTATGAACAAAATAAGCTACAAGTCAAATATCTAGTATAATCCTCATAGATGGCTCGATGGTAAAGATTTTTTTCCAAAGAATAGACATACTCCAAAATGGTATCAATTGAAATCTCTAGACAATGGGTGATTTTATTTCTGCTACTGCCACGCATTTCTTTAAAAAAGTGTTTTATAATAAGTATTATTTCAGTGAAAGATTGTTTTAAAAACAATATACTGTCTTCTTTTTAAGTGCAAATCCTTCTGTATCTGCCAATGCATTTTTCAAAGTATATCCCCACATAATCTTGGGGAGAGAATCCTCCTTTGCTAGGGGAAACATATCTATATTGCTTTTGTTGAGTCTAGGCTTATAATCCTTTTCTTCTACTGTGTGATATAACCAGACATAGATATTAGACTCAGGATCACAGCCCGTAAAGAAAAATACTACAAACACTATAGCTCCTTCTCTCAATTACTTCAACTCTCTACAAAACCACGCACACAGAAAAATAATCTCCAAATACTCAAGGGGTGTGCCCCATGAGTATGCTCTCCTAAGAGCAGGTGTCTACTCATGGATTTGCAAAGGATCAAGGTACTCAATTTGCATAATGATAAATCCTTTATGACTTTGTCCAAGAACCCTCTCTTACATATTCTGCTTCTTTCTTAGGTCATGAGAAAAGTTTCCTGAAGACTCCTTACTCTCTTTCTTTTCTGGTAAATTCATTCTTCCCCCATTTTTGTTAAGGAGTTTGACTGAACTCTTCTGGGACTTTTGTCTGCATTTGTATCTCAATTTAGTTAATTTCTACATAACAATTATATACTATGAATATATTATGTGGTGGACACTCTTCTAAGTACTCTTCTCTCTCTCTTTCTCTCTCAATTCATTTAATCATCAAAACTATCTTATAAGTTAGATACTATTACTAGCTGTTTGGGACAAAAAACTGAGATACAAGGTGATTAATTAATTTGCTCACGGTCACAGATATAATTCATGGTAGAGTTAGGACTCAAGTTCAGGCAATTAGCTTCTAAGAGCTTCTCTCTCTCTCTCTCTCTCTCTCTCTCTCTCTCTCTCTCTCTCTCTCTTGCCTCTGTGCAGATGATATTGCCCTATTTACTTGAAACACATGGAAATTCATCAAGTCACTGCAAATTTCTGATCCATGACCCACTATGCCTTCTCAAGTTGGCAAAAACAATCTAAAGCCTAGAACAATGATCCTCAGAGTACTTGTAGATAAACTTCTAGTTTCACCTGTGATAATGTAAAAAGAAAAAAAAATGTACTCTCATCACAACACCAGAGATGTACTAAATCAAATCTCAGTGACCCATTTTTCTAAGGTGTTGAGGTATTTCTGTCTTGGCCATTTTTAGGTCATCAACAGTTGGAACAAACCTGTTTACACTGAAGACTTCTTAACTCAAAGAGATAATGAAGATTCTTGGTTTAAGATTTCATTTACCAAGTGGATTGTTGAACATTGTATCCTCTTTTCCTAAAATTTGAAGCATTTTTCAAACAACACTGGCATGCATTTCTTTAGGACAATTTAAACACACAGATATGTACTTTTTTTGGATGGATATATAAATGAATCGATGAAACTATTCATAAAGATCTGGAAAACATTAATCATACCTATTTCTTTTTTCAAACAATATAAGAAATGTAATGTTTAGATGCTATTCATGCTTTCCTTTTCATTGCTTCCTAGATCAATCAACAAAAGCTTTTATTTACACCTGTGGTGTTATGGTATCAATTTTGAAGTGTGATTGATTTGGGTGCCTTCAGCATGGCAGCAATATTAAAGTGAATTCTGCTAAACTGGTCATTTCTTCCACTAGTTTATAGTGAAGTTGAGACTATTCTGGGAAGATTGAGTAGACTTACTAGAAATACAGTTTTGTCAACATTTAAGATACCAAATGACAGTCCTAAAGTGTGGAAAGAGTTCATTTCTATGTTTCACATGTATTTGAGCTCTTTGAATTTTGGTCTATCACTTAAACTTCTTTGACCTCTGTTTTCTCATGCTTAAGTGGTTGATTTAAATGAAAATGTTCTAACTTTTATGACTGCTCTTTTTACGTCTGTCTGTTACAGCTGCCCATCTGAAGTTTATTCTATCCTAAAAACTCTCTTTTGGAAATGGTTAGATCAACAAACTGTGGAGAGAAAATATAGAAATATTGCCAATCTGAACACTTTATCTCATTTAAGCTTATTCCTCTGGGGATAGTTTCCAATCAGCTAAATAAAAATGACATTCAGCCTGTGTATGTTTACTTTTTTTTTAGCCAAGACAATAAAGAATGGATTTATTATCTACTTTCTTAAAAAAATTATTTTGTGTGAAAAAAATTATGAGAAACACATAAAAATTGTTCATGGGGCACGATTTCCAAATAAAAACCTTATTATATTGATAGACATTGAAATTGCTGCTCATTGTGCAGGGCCATAAATATTCATTCTGCTCCAAACAAATTTAGCAAAATCAAAATATGTAGCATGAAGACTATTTCAGCTTTTCTCTAACACATGGAGCCAGCCATACATGCCAACCCGGTTCTATCGCCTCTCCTCATTAAGCTTGAAAGCATATTTGTTGCTTTTTAGCAGCTCCTAAAATTTCTTTGTCTCTTAGCACAGCGCCATAAAAGTTCCCACCTGACAGATCATAAATCCTTCTTACAGAGCAGTCTGTTCCCTGGCACCTTCTGGCTACAATCTAGTCTCTAGATACATTACTAACAGCATTTATGCACTTTCGCACAAAACTTTGTTTCAGGATCTGGAAAATGCTTGACCCTGTCCTAATTCCCAGCAGGGAATGGTCAAGTTTAGACAAAGCATTTGAGAGGTTTTCCCCTATGATGAAACATACTCAAAACAATAAAGAATGAGATGTCTGGGGTCAAGGAAATCTGGCCACCCAAATCTCACCTGGATCGTTTGGACTCTCCCCTATACTATACACTACCATGCATAATAGTGGTTTCTTCAATCTTATCTCTAAAGAAAAATTAAGGATATGTCATGTGCATGCTATTCTGTTATTTGTGATTTGCTTCTTCATCTCCCAAGCATTTATGGAGAACTTACTTGATTCTAGACACTTTGGCAAGAGACCCAATCTCAGGACAGAGATGACATGGTTCCTGCCCACAGTTGCTCACAGATGCTCGCCTACGCACACATGTTCAGTGAAGTGTACTAGAGGCATTATTCAGCAAGAAGAAACATTGTGGGGGAGAGACAGGGGTCAGGGAGGCCTTTACAGAGGAAAGAAAGTGTGGGCAGAGGTTTGAGATGTGAATGGGAGTTTTTTAGGTCATTGGGTAGTGGAAAATATATTAAAGGCACACAATTTGGAAAGTATAGCATGCTTTAAGAACAGCAATTAATTTGTAATGAATGACTGGAATTCATGCAATATACAGTGAAGAAGGGATGAGGCAGGAGAGGTACACAAAGTCAGGTCCCAAAGGGTCCTGGATGTGAGTAGAAAGAGTTTAGAGGGCTTTTTTCCTGTGTTAATGAAGAGCCAAAGAACCCTGCCTTATTAAACAGCCCCCCTCCACTCCCCTAAGATATTAGCACTCCTTGGCAGATCAACTGTCTCCCTTGTTTACCTTTGGAAGCAGGTCCAGTTATTCTTGTTTACAGTTATTTGGGCCTACCTATACTTTCTAAAAATCTGTCATGTTATCTGGGTGGGGTGAGGGGGTTGGGGTGCTCTGCCTGTCTCTCTCTGTCTGGTTCTCAGAGCTCTGGATTCTCTGTGAGAGAACTCAGGAGCTCCTCCCTCATTCCCCATCTCTGCAGGGACACCCTGCAGGTCACAAAATGCCCAGCATTGAAGAGGGCCAAACTACCATCGCAAGAACCATCCAACTCCACGAGGACCCCGACTTGGCAGACTGCATAGTTTCCAACTCGTTTCCAACAAATCGCGCTTCCTCTTTGCTACCAGGCCATCTGCCCTGTGTGGGTGACAGTAGCAAATGGTCTGGAATTTCAATGTCTTCATTGTATTGATTTCCATGTACTTTGATCTGTACAGCCTTTTCTCTTTGCCAGGAAAAAGTTTTTGACCAAAGGAAAATCCTGTTCAGAGTTGGCTTCTTACTAAGTTTTAACACTTTAAAAAACACTAGTAAGTAATAAGACAAGTGACAGGTAAGGGTCAAAAACGACAGATCGAGGGTAAGTTGTAGAAAAGCACATCAAGGCGGAGTTGGAGAGAAAAGCAAAGCCTAATCCCTAGGCCCATGCTTTTTCGCTCTTAGTTCTTTCTCAGGTTCTGAGAAAAATCGTACCCTTGGACAAGAGAACTTGGCTTCGCAGAATTTCCACTAAGGGGCTCAGACAATGTAAGATTAAGTCCGTTCTATCCTGATTCTGCTCTGATCTATGCAACAGTACACGAATCATGATTTGTGCCTTTAACCCCTGGTCTAATAACTGGTCCTGCTTCAAACACCTGTCAGTAGTTCATTTCCTCCAGACATGAGGTCACAGTTTTTTTTATTCTTGGCTCTTCCATGGAATGAAGATGCCTCCCTAATATCCAGCCAAGCTTATAGAGCTTTCTTTCCATTTTAACATTCATTCATAAACTCTTATTAGACTAGATCTATGCTAATTGACTTTCAATAGTCTTTCAAGAATGTGGGTGTTCAGACATTTACCACTTAGATGTGCCCCACTTGGTGGCAGGGCAAGCCAGTAGGTGAAAGGCCTTCTTCCATCTCTGTTTCCATTTTGCATTCTTGGTCTACTGCTATTTCCCTATGATGGGTCAAAGCGTGGTTTCTTTTTAATGAGTCTTTTGGGTAGAATGCAAAGCACATCCAGTCAACAAAATTAGTTTGCAACACTTTAAAAAATACACAACATAAATATTCTATTTTACAAGATGTAAGAGAGCTATGAAAGTCTTGAGGACTAGATGAATTAAAATTTGAAAGGTGGATGTTTGATGAGTTAACACTCACTGGCTATTTTTCCTCTCCTAAAAGCACTCAACCATTCCAGACATTGGCCAAGAATCAGATTTCACCTGGCAGAGGAATTCTGCTGATGGGAAAAGAAAACAGTGTGTTTTTTGAAGTTGCACAAAAATACATAATAAAAGGAATATACAGATAAAAGGTTTGTACAGAATAAAAAGAATTAATAAAATCACACTTATTTGTACATATAGTTTTCAATTCAGAACACTTTGGACAATCAGCTGAAACCCCATTAAAATTAATAAGAGAGTTAACCAAGTCTTATTTAAGAGAGTTAACTTGTATTTGGTAGCACCTGATTAACCTTTGGCATAATATTGTGCAGAATAACATTTTGAAAAGTGCTAATTAATAGGTTTAATGTAATTTAAGTCAAAATCCCAGTAGTGATTTGATGTTAATCTTAAAGTAATTTTAATATTTCCCTGAATGGTGAACACACGATACAATATACAGATGATGTAGTATAGATTTGTGCACTTAAAACCTATATAATTTTATTAACCAATGTCACCCAATAAATTCAATAAAAATAAAGTAAAAGGATTTGAATGGGAAGATAGTAATTTGTGGTTATGGACTGTAGGGAATCAGATAAAGAAATTAGGGAGATGACTAAGCTATTTTATTTGGCATGATTATCAAGACCACCTATGAGCAGTGGGTGTCTTTGGTCAGATTTCCTGAAAAGCAAATCCTGAGAAAGGTTTTAGAGCAAGTAGTTTTTCCTGGAGGTGACTCCAGGAAACACCAGTGGAGTGGAGAAGTGAGACAGGGAAAGGAAGAAAGCCAATATGGGCTACCACTTTGGGCAACTGGGGTTCAATTACACTGCAGAACATGCTAGAAAGTTATCTTGCTTGAAGGGCAAGGGAGAGGCAAATGATCTAGAACAGTGGTCGGCAAACTCATTAGTCAACAGAGCCAAATATCAACAGTACAATGATTGAAATTTCTTTTGAGAGCCAAATTTTTTAAACTTAAACTATATAGGTAGGTACACTGTTATTAACTTAATTAGGGTACTCCTAAGCTGGCCTTTGCTAAAAACGTCCTCAGTCTGATTGAGGTACGTTCGCTGAGGTCGACCCCTTCCAACTCTCCCATCCGCACTCGTCTTGTATACTTGTTTCGTCTATCTCCTTTCCGAAAACCGACTTCTGCGCATGGGCCACAAAGTTTCAATCGCACTGTACGTGCGTGCCCGCACGTGGTATTTTGTGGAAGAGCCACACTCAAGGGGCCAAAGAGCCACATGTGGCTCGCGAGCCACGGTTTGCCGACCACTGATCTAGAATATTTACTTTAAAAATTAAAAATAGAAATACCATATGACCCTACAGTCCCACTTCCGAGCATTTATCCTAAAGAATTAAAATCAGGGAGATATTAGCATTCCTATACTCATTGGCACATTATTCACAATAGCCAAAATGTGGAAATAACTATGGAAAGAACCTAAATGTTCATCAACAGATGAGAGGAGAAAGAAAATGGGGTATATGCATGCAATGGAATACTATTCAGCCTTTAGAAAGAAAGGAAATCCTGTCTTACTCCACCACATAGATGAACCTTGAGGACATTATGCTAAGTGAGATAAGCCAGTCACAGAAAGACAACTATTGTATGATTCCCCTTATATGAGCTACCTAAAACAGTCAGAAACTTAGAATCAAAGAGTGGAATGGTGATTGCCAGGGGCTGGAGGGATGGGAAATAGAGAGTTACTAATTAACAGGCATAGTGTTTCCCTTAAACCAGATGAATAAACTCTCAAAACCTGCAGCACACCATTGTACCTGTAGTCAATAATAACATATGGCACACTTAAAAATACGTGAAGAGGTAGATTTCATGTTAAGTGCTCTTCTCAGAATAAAATAAAATCTAAAAGGAAAAAAACACCCTCTAATGTCCCCCTTTACCTTAATCAGTAGCCGGAAGCGGTTTTCCAAATGGGCAGCTCTAGGCTGCTCTCCCATCACCTTTTCCCACCTTCCCTCCTCCTGCTGGAGCGTGTTCTCCTGATTGCCGCTCTCTGTAGCCAGAGGGCCCTGCCTATCCTTTCCCTCCTACTTTGCACCTCCAGCTGGGCAAAGTTTATTCTGTTTTATGTACTATAATTTGTCATGGCTGATTTTGTTATAACAAGATCTGAACAGATGGGGAATGGTTTGCTCAAGAATTACTTGCAATATGAGTGACCTATAGAAAAAATTGGAAACTGGAATGCAATCCTGCAATAAAATCCCCAACTCGTTATCCTCCCGGCAGGACGCCCATGTATCTCGCCCCCACATGAAGGTGTTAATGACTAATCCGGAGACCTATAAAGGAGTCCAGTCCTCCGGCAAACAGCACAGGCACAAACAAAGGAAGGAGATAGCACTGAGAAAGGCAATGACAATTCTCTGTCATAACTTGTCTTTCTGATTCCCCCCCCTATTCTGCGGCATATGTTTAAAAGATGCAAACACAATCAGTTAACAATGGAAAGAAAATGCTGCAAATAAAGCAATTTCCTTAGAACTGGAAAATCCCCAGAACTAGACAGATTCCCATCAGCATTTAATAAATTTTTTTAACACCTACTGAGTCCAATTTCATAGTTCTTCAAAGTTCTTGCTAAGCATAACGGGGAAGATAATCAGAAACCTTTATGGACAATAGTCTGCCTGAAAACAGTTATTTAAAAAAAAAGATCAGGCAACGAGGGCACCGTTAATCCTCTAATCCAACTGCCCATATTTATGTTGATTTTACACACAAAAAGGCATTCTACATTGTTAATGCCTCCGCCTCCACTCCAAAGAGGCCATATAAATAAACTTAAAAACCCTTCTCTGCGTAAGTTCTCTGTGGTTTAGTATGTTTTACAGCGACTGTTCAATTAGAGCAAGCCTGAAGCCTTTTCTACATTTAAAAAATTGCAACATTAACCATATGATCTTTGAATAGCATTTGTGATCCAACTGCATATTCCCTGCAGTTCCAAAAATAACACAAGAGGAGAAATATAAAGAAAATGAAGAGAAAAGAATCCCTTGCTGTTTATGTTATTTTATGGGCTTCTTTTTTGAAATGAATATCCCTTTTATCTACTTACCCATATCTTAGGCATTTTCTATTCTCTACTAAGTCTTCCCTGATATTCCGAGTCTATATCAAAACTCGGGCATCATTTGTTTAAATAAGTGGTACACACTGTGTTAAACTGTGCCTCTATTGTCTTTTTTCTGTTTTAGGTGAAATTGTTTTTTCTAGACAAGTGAAATTAATGTTCTGAAGGTCAAGACCACTGACTTTCATCTTCCAAAGTTAACATTTAATGGTAGAGTATCAATACCTCAATTTTCTTTTTTATGACCAAACAATTCACACCTTGCCTATTGCCAAACAAGCATAAGGGATAGAGGCTGTTTACTGATGGATTGGGTAACAGCAGATTTGAGATAACACCTCCTCAGGGGGCAGCTTCATGTCTTCAGAAAAAGTGACAGAAGCTTCAAACTCATGATCCTTGGATTTTATGTAGCCCTGCACCCTGTTTTCCGCTTGGTCCAACACCTAGGGCTTTAGTACTCTGGAAAGTTTCCCCACCATGACTCATACACTTTGCCAATCATGACCCACAGCTACTCAAAAAAATGAGTCACCGGGTAATGACACTCAACATTTCAACAGCTCTTTATCCCTGTTAATTATCCTTCAACTCAGAATATGACGGTGGTGCTTATTTAAGAGGAAAATGACTGGTTTTGCTCAAGTTGAGAAAGTCAGTGAAACTGGTCCCTAGAACACTGAGCACTCGGCCTCACATATGCCCGGCACACATCTACCGTCACCCTCCTCTCTCCCAGATGCCTCAGACACAAAGACCTTTGTCTCCTGCTATGGTGCCCACCCTTTCCCAATAATTCTGGTAACTATTCTTTCAGTAAGCTTGCCTCTGCTGCACCCCCTACCACCAGTAACATAAACACCTATGAACCCTCGAGGGGCATCAGGCTAATGGTCCCAAGTTTTGTTTAAAGCTAGAAAAAGGTTCATGGCTTGAACAGATAAAGAAGCTGGAGGGCCTGACCAGCGTGGCTCAGTGGTTGAGCATCAACCTATGAACCAGGAGGACCCGGTTTGATTCTTGGTCAGGGCACATGCCTGGGTTGCGAGCTATATCCCCAATATGGGGCATGCAGGAGGCAGCCTATCAGTGATTCTCTCTCATCATTGGTGTTTCTCTCTTTCTCTCTCTCTCCCTCCCTCCTTTTCCCTTCCTCTCTCAAATCAATAAAAATATATTTAAAAATTTTTAAAAGAAGCTGGAGGGAAAATCCTTAGGATGTTTGCTACTTCCCCACCAAGTCTTTTCATCTACTTTCTGGTGTGTTTCTAATTTTTGCTTGTGAGCTTCTCTTTGGAGGGAGATCATCTTGCTTGAGAATGCTATACTTGTTCAGGGTTATGGATTCATTGCTATGAATCAGTATCAAATTTTGAATCCTGAGGAGAAATCACATTCTTTCCTGCACCCATTCAAAGCAGGCACTGCAATGCCTTCCAGGAAATGGCTGTAAGGAAGGCGCTGTGCGCATGGGGAGGTGTGGTGGAGGCTTTGTTCCAGTCTCAAAGTCTGGTCAACATCGCATTCCTTGGGAGCGGAGGGGTGAGGGGAGAGTGTCAGGAAGGAAAATGAATCACCGCACAGGATTCTTCATCAATCTTCCCCATGGCCTTTTAGCAGCAAGAGAGGCAGGTGACTGTGGTAACTCTAACCATGTTACAAGGACAGTGTATTATCACGAAATTACTAATTTGTTGAGGCGACAGTACAATTTACACATCTCCAGTCCCATCTCTAATTGTCTGACACTTATTTGGTGCTGAAAAGCAGCGCACAGCAGGAGAGGGTCTGCGAGGCCAGCCAGGCAGTTGAAGGCTTTCAGAAGCCACAATGGGCATCCTCCTGGCGCGCAGGACTTCACAAGGAAGGGTTTTAAAGAGGGAAAAAGCCTCCTTTCTGATGGAAAGAAAAAGACTTTTGAAACAGAAAACATCGTTTGATAGAGATAACATAAAAATAGGGACAATTTCTGCTTTTTCTTACTTACAAGGCTGCTGTGAAGAAATTTTTAAGATCATGGGAAAATGCTTTGCAAACCCAGTGTTGACAAATGTAAGGGAAATAGACATATACCGTGGACTGTGTCCTTCATCAGGGCTGGAGGTTCAGTAGATTTTCCAGTTTGTGGAATAATCCCCTCACTCCATTCTTCTTTTAACAATCCCTTGGGATTGCTGCCACTTGCCTTTATGTTTTAAATACCTCTCTTTAGCTAATCAACCCCAGGCTTCCTCCTTTTATCCCCTCTAAACATTTTGCAAGGAATGACCAGGGTAGTGTCTGCCATCTTTTATTGCCACGAAGGCAATGGGGAGCCCCACCCTGTATGGACCAAAGTCAGAGAGCGCCCAATGTGATGAGGAAGGAGACCACATTCTCAGCCCTCAAAAGACCACAAACGTGAAGAGAAACGGTAAACTTGGAATATCCCATCTTAGGAGTTAAACGCAGAGCACAGCCACTTCTCATTGCAAACGCAAAAGCAGGTGGCAAAGCTGAAAAATGATTCAGAACCCTCTGGAGGTGAATTGTTTGAATACCCGAGGAATTAAAAGATAGATCGGCTATGGAGAAAATTCAAAATGTCTTCTAGGAATACGCCCGTGCAAGGGCGCATGCACATTTGTGTGTGTAGAAAGAATTAGCACTACAAAGTAATAATGTGTTTGATCAACTGTCAAATATATGGTGCGCACATAGGAACATGCTCTGAGGTTTCACAGGATGAAGAGATTCCTTCCTGCTGGGCAGCAAGCCAGGCTCCATGGAGGAGGCCTCAATTAGGTAAACCTTGAACTATAGGATAATATACACACATATAAAAGGGAAGGAAAATATAGAGAGATCTGCAGATCAGCTGGGAATATCATTAGTGACGGCTTCCAAGTGAGCAGTCCTTTTAAAGAAGACAGTGGAATCACTGAAGTGGGAGCAGAGGATATGAGGAGGAGGCAAGAGCAAGCACATCTTGACAAGATTCATTTAGTGAGATTGCAGAGGTCCTTCATTACCAGAACAAAAGGAAGGATCATTCAGAGTAAGCAGAAGCCATTCAGCCGTCAGGCATAGCCACAAGCAGCCTTAGCATTGGCCTCAGTGACTAAATGAAAGGAAGATTAATCTCAGGGAATATCAAGAAATGTTGGTTTCAGAATAAAGACTCTGGATTGCTTGCCATAACTGCAACAAGGTTTTTATTCATTTAAATGCAATAGTCAAACAGCTAATTTAAAAAAAAATAGTTTACCTCTATCTTCTATCACATCGTTAGTTACCAAAAATGTTGGGTCCAAAAGGCCAGCATTCTATGTAATCTTGGGTCATACTAGTATATGGGTCACAGTGGAGTCCAGTCTTACTCTGAATATTACTGTGTGTAACACACTTTCATAGGGACCAAGAGAGAGGGCTGCATAACCAGTCATGTGGCAAGTGATGGATCAAAGGCTACTCAGTCTGTGCTGCTCAAATCCTACTCATTAACTTAGTTAACATTTAAGAATACAAAACCTTGAAGAGTTAAACAAAAGAGAAAATAACAATGACTTTAACAATGGAAAATAGCACTTAAATGTTAATGTGTTAGAATTGTTTATCCAGAGGCCTATCCACTAATACTTATGGAGCATATACATACATTTACTTCGAGATTATGAGACACTGATGAGCCTCCTCTAAGAACAGTTACAGGGAGGAAAAGGTATTAAAAGTTGGGAATCAAATTTTAAACTGTATACTCACTTCATTCATAGATTTATTTATTCAATAAATATTTATTGAGCGCCTATAGAATAAGCACTCAATAAGTATAGAATAGTAAGCACCATTTTGGGTAGTGGACGTACAGAAATGAACAACAAGAGTCTCTGCCTCCATGAAGTTTTTATTCTAGAAGGAGACACAGATAATAAGAAACAAAATACAAAGGCATTTAGAGTTATGCCAAGGGATAGTAAATTCCCTGAAGAAAAATTAAGCAGAGTGGGTGGGTAAAGAGTTTGAGAGGTGTTTTGTTAAACAAGGTAGCCAAGGAAAGGCTATATAATGTTTAGGAAGAAACCAGACCCAAGAGAGAAAGATGGCCCTGAAAATATCAGGGGGAAGATTACGAAAGCCAGAAGGATTAACAAATACAAAGTCTTAACACAGGATCATGTTTGCGGCAGCAAAGAAAGAGAAAAATGTCAGTGAACCTAAAGTAGAGAGAATGAGGTAGAGAGAGTGGTTGATAACTCTAGAGTAGCCAGGGTCCTAAATACAGGGCATTGGTTAATGTTAAGGACCTTGAATTTGAATCAAAATATGATGGGAAGTCTTAGGAAGGTTTTCTATAGAAGGCTGACATCATTTGATTTTTTTTTTCCAGAGGGTTTATTCTATCTTTTGTGTAAAAGAGGCTGAAGAGTGTGAATGTAGAGCAACAAGTTAAGCCATCATTGCTATAGTCTAGGTAAGAGTTTGTAGAACTTGAACTATGGTGGTAACTATGGATATGGTGAAAGGTGATCAGTTTGCAGATAGATTTTGAAGACCAACAGGATGGTTGGAATGCTGGGAGAGTGAGAAAAAGGAATAACGGGTAATAATCTAAAGTTTTTGGCTTGAACAATTGAGTAAATGGTGGCACCATGTCCCGATGGGAACCCGGGAGGAGGAACATTCTGGGGGTTGGGTTGGAATTGAAAGTTTGTTATGGAAATGTTATGTTTGAGATGCCCATAAATGGTTGAGTGGTTATACTGAGGAAGTATCTATACTAACAAAAGGGTAATATGCTAATTAGACCGGACAACTTCAGGACATCTTTCCGGACAAAGCCATGGTGGCGGGGGCTGAGGCAGAGGCAGAGGCAGTTAGGGGTGACCAGGCAGGCAGGCAGAGCGGTTAGGAGTGATCAGGCAGGCAGGCAGGTGATCGTTTAGGAGCCAGTGGTCCCAGATTTCGAGAGGGATATCCCACGGCTGGGATTGGGCCTAAACCAGCCATCAGACATCCCCTGAGGGGTCCTGGAATGGAGAGGGTACAGGCTGGGCTGAAAATTGAATACAAATTTCATGCACCGGGCCTCTAGTCTATAATAATAAAAGCATAATATGCTAATTAGACCAGACATCCTTCCGGATGACCTTTTGGATGATGCCGGGCCTGCAAGGAAAGCTGGGTCCCAGGTGCCAGAGGGAAGCCGGTGCTAGCAGCTGGGGGAAGGAAGACCTACTCTTGCATGAATTTTGTGCATTGGGCCTCTAGTTTGATTATAAGTTTGGAGTTTCTGAAAGATCTGGGTTGGAAAGGACATTTTAAGAGCCTTCAGCATGCAGATGGTTATTCAGAACAAAGGGGCTGGTTGAGAACTTGTCTGAAGTGAGTACAGATAGAGATTACAGGACTCAAGTTGAGGCATTACAATTATCAAGTTGTGCATTGAAGAGGAGTCAGCCCTGCTGTGTAGTATTCATAGTGGTATAGGAATATACAAATATTTATCTATTTTATTGCTAATGAACAATTCTCAGTTGTTTCTAGTTCTTGGTTCTACAGAAAAATGCTGCAATGTACTTATTTTTTTGTACACATCCAGAAATAAAATTTATCAATCACAGGGATCACTGGATTCCTCCATCTTCAATTAGGTTTGGTAATGACATCCCTCCAACAGTACGAAATGGTTCTCACCACTTCAAAACCTTGTCAACACTTGGAATTCTCAGGCTTAAATTTTTATTCATTTTGTGGGTGTGAAATGGTAATTCAATAAAATGTAACTTGCATTTCCTTGGTTATTGATTATGTTAAGAAGCTTTTCATATCTTTACATCCCATTCAGGTTTTCTATTTTGTGGCATTTGTTCTCTTTCCCCTCACTTTTCTCTTGGGCTGTGTGCCTTGTAAGAATTTTTTCAATGGCAGTATCTATCTCATTATAAACTATTATGTCCTCAACAACTTCTAAGCACAGTGAGATAGCAAGTTTGACATAATCTTATGCTGGAAAGAATGACACTGGCAGTTTTGCTTTGCTATCTCATATTATTAATTGGGGGAGTTCCAACGTCAAGAAAGAGAGAGGCAAGGCATGAGCACTCAGCCACGCTTATTGACTTCACAGGCCCTAAGTGCCTTGTGTATTAACTGAGCAGATTGACTACAAGATTGCAGCTTTCTCTTGTCTTGTACTTCATCACTCCAAACGATGTCATCCCCAATGCAGGACTGACAGGCACTCATGTCCAGCCTTGGTTCTATATCCCAATCCATTAGTATTGGCTCGAGGTCAGCATTTTGAATACAAGATCAATTCTAATATAGTTACATTGACTTCTCTGTCTATCAGGGAGTAGATAGAAAGTTGAGAGGAATCAATAAATTCCAAACAACAAATCAGAAAATGCATCGTATATATGAACCAGTTAGCATGCATGGATTTCCCCGTGATAGTCATTGATTCAAATATAGGTAGTCTAGAAATTATGTGTTTGCATCCATACCTGAAGGCCAAAATAGAAATCAACTCCCTCAAGCTATGTCTTTAGCTTAGCTGAATAGAAAATAGAAAATGATAAAATTCTTGGCCTTGTACTCAATCTTATGTTTTCTGAGTCTGTGATACTACTGCATATATAGTCATATCTTCTCTACATGTGCTTCTGTCTGACTAGTCTAATTTGCCTTGTCCTGGAATATGTACTCCTTTGTACATATTTTTCATTCTCCACAAGTAGCACCCCTCCCCCTCTCAACTCCATCATCAACATAGGTCTCTGTCCTACCCCTTTTCTGCCTATAAAATCCATCATCTACCCCAGGCCCTACCCAAATCTATCTCTCATATTAAGCATTTAACTCCACTGCTCTGAGGTGGCCCTCAAGCTGCCAAAATCCTCTAGCACGTATTCCCATTAGCACTAATTTAGAACCTTATCCTATCTTCCCTATCACAGTTAGTTTTCTATCTGTCTTTGATACTCAACAAAAAATGACACTTGAAGATCTGGGGCTGTGTTTGGGGTATGGATATATGTCCCACCCATGTAGCACATTGCCTGCCTATAAGCGGATGATTATTTAAAAGGATTCATTGGGCCCTGGCCAGTTTTGATCAGTGGATAGAGCACTGGGCTGCTAATTGAAGGGTCCTGTGTTGGATTCCAGTCAAGGGCACATGCCTAGGTTGCGAGCTTGATCCCCAGTATGGGGCGTGCAGGAGGCAGTCGATCAATGATTCTCTCTCATCATTCCCGCTCCATGCATGAATTTCGTGCACTGGGCCTCTAGTGAAGATTATAATTATTAATAAACATTTTTTAGTTAGTGAATAGTGGTTACTATTCACTAAGCACAATTCTTAGAGCTTCATAGATTTTAAGTCATTTAATTTGTATAAAAATTCTATAAGGTATGTCCTATTATTCTGCTGAATATTTTCCCTAAGCCACTCTACATCCAGTCTTCTCCATTCTTTACCCCATTCTAGGTCCCAGGAGCCTGACCTCACCAACCAGGTTCCTTGCCCTCCTCCTCATTGTTGAATACAGCTAGTGGAAGATACCAGCAATAAATGAGAGATTGGGAGGAAAGGTCAAGATTTTCACATCAACGGTTTCCTTTCTACCAGGCTGTGTTTTGATAGCAGATACTTTTCTCCACCAAAGTCCACAACTTCCATAGCTAGCCCACTCCTACAGCAGTAACTCTCCTAAGATTCTATTAACCAGTCTCTCCCCTTGCCCTTTTGACTCATGAAGGGTAATATTTTTATTGTCAGAATACTTTACTATTCTTTTTAGTTTTCCTTAAGCCTGCTTACCCCTTTGTAAATGTTCCTTTTATTAAACTCTCTTAAATTGTCTCTCTTGAATAACGTCCTTTTGTTCTACATTGTTTCCTTATAATGTTGACAAGAAAAAAATATCGATTCCCACCTGGGCCACTGTGTGGAGTTTGCACATTCTCCCCATGGTCTCATGTTTTTTTCCCCCCAACATCCCAAAGATGTGCCTGTTAGGTCAATTGACATCTCTTAACTGTCCCAGTCTGAGCGAGTGTGGGTGTGTAAGAGTGTGCCCTGAGATCAAAGGGTGTCTCGTCCAGGGTGGGGACCCACCTTGTACCCTGGGATGCCAGGGGAGGCACCAGCCACCCATGACCATGACCTAAGAATCTTTACTTATATTTTTTAATCTTACTTAAACGTATGTATACTCACATTTATTTTCATGTTTAATGTTTGTTGTGTTTTGGGGTGTATTTAGAAGTTTGGTGATATTTTCTTCTGACCAGATATATGCTGTAGGGACTTAACTCTTGCTATACATCATTTTGTTTCCAGTCACAGTTTTCAAGAACATATGGATGATGTTATCTGAGGACTTACGGTATAGAACAGGGGTGGGCAAACTTTTTGACTCGAGGGCCACAATGGGTTCTTAAACTGGACCGGAGGGCCGGAACAAAAGCATGGATGGAGTGTTTGTGTGAACTAATATAAATTCAAAGTAAACATCATTCCATAAAAGGGTACGGTCTTTTTTTTTTTTTTTTAGTTTTATTCATTTCAAACGGGCCGAATCCGGCCTGCGGGCCGTAGTTTGCCCATGGCTGGTATAGAATCTTACTGCCTGGACCTCAACATTTACAAGTTAGGAAACTGAGGCATGATGACAGTAAGTTAATGTTCGAGATCACACAACTACTGAGTAGCACAGTTGGGATCCAGTGTTGGTTCTGTAGTCCCACAGTCTGTGCTCCTACCACCACAAAATGTTGTCTGGGTCTCCAAATGTAGTCAGACAACTGGTTTTTATCACTGGGATAAGCCTCCAATATCTTCTTGTCAACTGAAGCCAAGAGCAAAGGGCCTATTTTCTTTTCCAGGAGAGAAAGATCATCAGAATAATTTCAGAAAGTATGTGGGCAGATTTATGCATGGGGGAAAATGTTTTGCATTTGTCCATGGTTTTCATATAATCTTCTAGAGTCATCTGTTGTCTGTTTTGCATTGAAAGAATAGAGATAGATAGGCATGGATTTAAGAAAAACAAAAAGTAGCACACAATTAAAAACAAGAAACATGGGAGTAACAAAGAGGTATAATGTAAAATTAAAATCCCAACTCCATATTTCAAAGACTCAAGCCAGTCTTTTGCCCAAACTAAAACCAATAGTGAGGTTGAATTTTAATGAAAAAAAGGAACTTTGGTAAGGCGACTTCCATAAAATTATTCAAGGTGGCTGATGAACTATTTCACTTAAATTCTACAATAAATCATCTGGTGATTCTTCCTATAATTTACCATTAAGTTAGTATTGTTTTAATGCCACTGTATATTACATGTCTTCTATATGTGAGGCATTTTACGTACATATTATTGTTACACATCTCACATATTATTGTTCATATCTTGAAAGATACATAATATTAGTTCCATTTATCAGGTGGAGAGTAGAGGATCAGACTATTTACATTTTTTCTCAGAATCAAAACATGAGTAGAGAACCCAGATTCAGACTTAAGTATGACTCTTAACATTGTGGGTTTTTTTTAAAAAAAAATTATTATCGTACTCAAGGTATAGAATTACACAATAACTCATAACTCAGTGTCTTGGGAAAGGTGAAAACCACCTTGAATCCCAATTAAGATCTTCCCAATTCTGTAGTACATATATTATTTTGATTGACTTTTGAGATTATGCACATGCAATGAAATGCATTTGCTTTCTTTTTATAGTTCTTTTGAATGCAGCTACAAATTAGATAAGAACAGAGTATAATTCCATGTATACAGGTGGAATTTTTACACCTGATAGCTGAAATAATTGAAACTTGTGAGCTCTATCAAACTCTATCATTTGCAGAATATGCCTGGTTTTATGCAATGTGCAGGTCTCTGAAATCTTTTATAATCTAAAAATCTAAGAAATCATGTTTTTTTCCTGATGACTTTTAAGATAATTTAAGAAACAGAAACCTGCCCTAGCCAGTTTGGCTCAGTGGATAGAGCTTCATCCTGCAGCCCAAAGGGTCCCGGGTTCAATCCCGGTCAAGGGCCCTTACCTCAGTTGCAGGTTCCTCCCTGGCCCAGGCCCTGGTTGGGCTCCTGCAGAGGCAACCAATCGATGTGTTTCTCTCAATCGATATTTCTCTCTATCTTTCCCTCTCTCTTCCACGCTCCCTAAAAATCAATGAAAAAATATCCTTGGGTGAGGATTAAAAAAAAAAAAAGATAAAAGGGAAACCTCAATTTAAATGGAGCTCTTCTCATATTATTCTTTTCTCCTTTTCCCCCCATCCTTGGCAATGTGCTCAATAGTAAATCAAATACAGTAAATCAAATACTTTATTTAAAAGCACACTTTTTAGCCCTGGCTGGGTAGCACAGTGGGTTAGAGCATCATCCTGATATGCCTAGGTTGTGGGTTCATTTTCAGTCAGGACACAGACAAGAAGCAGCCAGTGAATGCATAAATAAATTGAACAACATAGTCTCCCTCTCTCTCTCTCTCTCTCTCTCTCTCTCTCTCTCTCTCATTTCCTCTCTCTCAAATCAATAAAATTAAATTAAAAAGTTAAAGCAAACTTTTAAAAAAAAAGTATGGTTAGGGAGACATAAGCCATGGATATCTATAGTAATTATTCAGTTTTTGCGAGTGCAATAGACATAACCACCGGGGCTGGCATTGGGTTTTTCCTTGCTGCACACAATTTTCTACCCAGAGGTAGCGAGATTGTAGGCTTCTGTTGTAGGAAGTGCTGCTAACCGTGTTTACAAAAATGGTTGAGAAAACCCATGTCTGTCTGACAGCTTTTTACCACATCAATTATAAATGCATTTTCCCTTGGGTGGTATTATCTCTCGCCCAAGGAATTTTCCACTGTCCTGGAGCATTTGCTGAGGAGAATTGATTAGGAAGGCGGTTTCCCAGTAGATGGAGAGAAACTGCAAATGCTCCTGTTTGTTGATGCTGCTGCCCTCCTAGCATAAGTACTGCAAGAATGTGCACAATTATAGCCGAAAATTCAAGCGGAAGCTGCTATGATAGGATTGGCAATTCATTCCTGCGGAGCGGAACAGACCCAGATTTCTGCGACTTGAATGTACCCACCTAGGCAAAGTGATCTTTGCTGGTGAGGAAATGATAAACACTGGCCATCTGTAGGGGTAGGACGAAGACACACGTTTTATTTGGGGTGGCTGGAGTTGTCGGGATTGGCCATACTAGTTTTTGTCTGATTATTTTTTATAGACACAGCTTCCTTTCTTTCTTTTCCTTTGTTTTGTTTTAACTATAATCATGGGGTATTTACTATAAATTAATTATTAGAAAGATGAGTTTATAGTAAAGTACTTTAAACAATTCTGGTTATATTTCTCGAGGCCTTTTATTTATAAATGTGACCCAAAATTTTTAAAATGAATAAGTTTAGTTATATGCTCATTTTGTTTTTATAATATAATTTTTGTCATACTTGATTCTAAAGTTATGCATTTACATCTTGTCTTTCTTTTCCATGTTGTTCCCTATTGAAGGTGGATGGCAAAATTTTGTTTTGAGAACTTTTTCTGTAACATCTGCCTCAGGATCAATATGTAGGAAGTACTGAATTAGCTCACTAATGCAAAGAAAAATACAGCTTAAAGTGATAGATTTATTTGAGAAAGTAAATAACTACAGGGAACAAAAGTCTTAAAATGTCCAACTCGTTGTTATTGTTATTAATCCTCACCTGAGGATATTTTTTCACTTATTTTTTTTAGAGAGAGTGGAAGGTAGGGGGAGAGACAGAGAAAGAGAAACATCAATGCGAGAGAAACACATCAGTTGGTTGCCTCCCACAGGAGCCTCAACCAGGGCCAGGGATTTAGCCTGTAGCTGATGTACATGACCTTGACCAGAATCGAACCTGGGACCCCTTAGTCCGCGGACTGAAGCTCTACCCACTGAGCCAAACTGGCTACAGCAAAATGCCCAACATTCTGACCCAGTCACCCCATGACTGCAAATTTCTCTTTAAGTTTAGGAAATACACCAAAACTCTGCTTTTCAAACAGTGGCCACACTGAACACTGGGAAACAGGCTAGTCAGATTGAGATATAATGTAAGTGTAAATGACACAGTGGAATTTTCAGACAATATGAAGAAAGAATGAGGGGTATCTCTTTAACAACTTATTTGAAAATAAAATATTTTACTCTTGTTGATGTGGCGATTAGAAATGTAAAGTTATGTACAAGGCTCACATTTGTGCCTTGCATTTTATGTCTATCAGACAGATGTTCTAAACAGTAGAAAGAACTACATGCATATACAGATGTTTATTACACTGCTTATAATACTTTTTAGTATACATTTGAAATATTTACTGAGGAGAGGATGCTATGAACATCCTGTATAATAAAAGGCTAATACACAAATCAACCGAATGGTAGAACGACTGGTCGCTATGATGTGCACTGACCACCAGGGGGCAGTTGTTCAATGCAGGATATGCCCCCTGGTGGTCAGTGTGCTCCCACAGGGGGAGCGCCACTCAGCCAGAAGCTGGGCTCATGGCTGGCGGGCTGGCACAGTAGCGGTGGCGGGACCCCTCTCCTGCCTCCGCTGCAGGTGGGCGGTAAGGAGTGAGGAGTCCCAGACTGTGAGAGGGTGCAGGCTGGGCTGAGGGGACCCCTCCTCCCCCAGTGCATGAAATTCCGTGCACCAGGCCTCTAGTTATAGGGTGCAGGCTGGGCTGAGGGGACCCCCCCTCCCCAGTGCATGAAATTCTGTGCACCAGGCCTCTAGTTATAATATATAGTGTGTCCCCAAATAATGTATACACACACTTTGAATAATTATAAAGGCAGTATTTATTAAAATACATTTCATTTTCAAAATTGAGCTATCAGCTGTTAAAGTGTGTATACATATTTGGGGGACACTCTGTATATGTGTTTCAATGGTAAGCAGATGATAGAACTCATAATGATGGAGATTGCAGCAATATCTAGAATACAAATATAAGTTTAAAAATAGGAATATAATTGTATATATAGTAGGTACCATACTTTGTGAAAATATGTGTATGAACAGAAAAAAAAAACTGAAGCAATGGACAAAATACTAAGTAAGATATTGAAAGAGTTGTTTTTTCTTCTTCAAAACCTCACTGTTAGTATTATACTACTTTTTCACAATTAAGACAACTAGAATAAAGGAATAAAACTGGCATAGAGAGGTATTGTGCTATCTCCTAGTCTTTTGGGTTATGTCCCCTTAAGAGTGTTCAAGTGTCTTGCAAACCTAGATAGCCGATCATTGCTGCCAATTGCTGTCAGGGAGCTTCTGGTATGGGAATGTATTAAACATATGGTTCACCCTAGGGTCTTATGATGAGATTGCTAAAGCCTGCACAACTCCACCAGAGTAGTTTGAATTTTACAGAAAATCACGCACACACGTACACTCACATTCACAAAGAAACTTATTCGAAAACTAAGAAAATAAACACCAAGTTCTTATACCATTTCTTCCTGTCCATCATTTATAGTTTTATTATTACCCTCATATTTAGGGCCCCATTGTCCCACTGTCTCATATTTATATTATTTGACATAGTATCTAACTGAGCTTCAGCCTCCATTCTCCCCGCCCCTTTCCAGTCTTAGATATTACACAAAATAGTTTCCTCAAACTATTTCTCTTACAGTTTCTTGCCCCTATTGATTAGGAAAAACAATGAAACCCTAAATAAGCAACCATCTTCATACCTATAGATTAAATAAACTCAGTTGTCTTTAAATAGGTCTTTATTCAATATCAGCCCTCATGTTCTCTCTCATCATGATTATTTACAGACTCTAATCTCCAGTTTACCTGGTCAATTACCTGGTCTAATTGATGGAGAATTTCTGGTCTCCATCAATCAACACAATATTCATCCTTGAAGAACTAGCCCTACTACCACCTTTTGGTAAAGTTTGATAAAGTGTACATGCCAGTTATTTGGACAGAGATACAAAAATGAGGTACCTAACTTGAATACTCTATGCTGTACCTCTTAGCACTGAAATCTATTCAAGTTCTCCTGATAGACACGGGAGCTGCTCAAGACTTCACACTGTCTTCTCTTTCATCCTTTTTTTGAAGCACGATTTTCTGTTGGTTTTACTTTTTAACTAGTTCTTCATCTCTCTTCCTTGCCTCCAGTTTAGGCCCATCACCTTCATCATGCCTCATTCAGGCCCTTTCTAGGTGATCTCACCTGCTCTGACCTTGTTCCACCAGCCAAACCACTCTCCACATGGCCTCCAACGCACTATTCCAAGAACACAGATCTGATTATTCACTCCCCTTTTAAAGGCCTTCACTTACTCTCAATCACTATGAGGGCAACGTTACAGTGGTTTGCAAAGCTCCCCCTCTGTTGCTGGCCTTATCTATCGAGCAACACTTCTTAGCACTTATTATTTAATGCTCCAGTAGCACCAATCTGCTTGTTTGTTCCAACACACAGCACCTCATTTTCTGTATTTTCTCCTGATTTTCTCTCTGCCTTTTTGACCAGTCCCTCCCCATGATATATAAGCAAATTGCACATGACTTACCCCTCCTTTTCCTTGGAAATGAAAAGGAATATGGTTTTCTCTAGGAAATAATTAGAAAACCTGTTCCCATTGATACTGACAGTTGATTTCACTGCATTTCAGCTATTCTCTCCCCTCCCATTACATTAGACATACAGCTATCTATTCATTTTCACAATGTTTCAAAATGTTTACTTGTCCCTCCCAGCAAATAGTGAACACCTTGAGAGCAAAGAATATATGTTATCCACTTCTCTGTCACCAGCTCCTAATATGGTGGGCACTCAATACCAGTTTATGGAGTGAACTAACAAAGAAGTCCGGCTTAGCTCATTGCACATAAAATAGTTATAATGACAAGAGTTTAACCAAGCTAGAATTGTATTACTGCCAGTGATCAATTAATATTTATTTAATCTAAGGATATTTTTTTCTATTCTTGCCAAAATATGGGTGCTAAGGTGAACAATTCTCTCCCATTTCCTGGTATGTGAGTTTCCACATAAGAAGAGATCTTGACACAGCTAACCAGAGAGACAGAGAGGGAAGGAGTGTGCAGGTAGATGTCGCCTTGAACTTGTTGGGTTCCTTTCAAGTTTATAAAATCAGTCGGTTACAGCTTGCAAAGGTGAATCCAGGTGCAGGTAAATGTTAGTATTAGATATTTGAGTTTTGCAAGAAAAACATTTTCCACTGGGTTGTTCCTTTTAAATACCATGACCAGAAGTGTCCACAGGGAAATCAAAGAAATGTGTTTGCCTTTACTTCTCCTTATATGTACTATCTATTCCAGGACGGTGACATTGTTCTTCTTTTGTTTGGCGAGTATGGATTTCCTAAGGGGCCCTGAAGTATCTTTTAAAATACCAGAGAATAAATTGCCATCTTACACAATTCATTGGATAATTTATGTTAAATTTACAAAATCCATGTGAAGGGATTTAAAAAACAATATGGCCATATTTGCATATATTGTACCTCTTATACAACTTACTGTAATAGGAACTAGAAATAAATGTTTTTATAAAACTAATAAGTGATGCATTAAGACCTGGTTCTAAGTGATGAGGATATATATCAAAAGATAACAAAACATGTCTTGTCAAATAAAAATATGTTTAGACTATAATTTTAAAAGCTCCATGGTATGGCAAGTTTTGATAGCTTGATGATTTCCTGTGTAATTCTCTACTAAAGAAGAGGACCACTCTTAAGTTTTACCAAATAAAAAATCGCAGCATGACACTTATTGAAAATGTTGCTAGATTATAACCATTCACTTCTTAAAGGCATTCATACAACTGAACACCAAAAAACAAATAATTCAGTTAAAAAATGGGCAGAGTACCTGAATGGACATTTCTCCAAAGAAGACATACCCATATGAAAGTAAGTTCAACATTACTAACAACCAGATAAATGCAAATTAGAACAACAATGAGATAGCACCTCACATCTGTCAGAATGGCTATTATCAATTAATAAATCAACAAACAGCAAGTATTGGCCAGGATGTGAAGAAAAGTACTGATGGAATTGCGAATTGGTGTAGCCACTATGGAAAACAGTATGGCAGTTCCTCAAAAAATTAAAAATAGAACTACCTATCTTATGACCCATAAATGCTTACTTCTGGGTATTTATCTGTAGAAATCCAAAACAGTTCATTGCAGCATTAGTTACAATAGGTAAGATATGAAAACAACTAAAGTGCCCATCCATAGATGAGTAGATAAAGAAGATGTGGTACATATATACAATGGAATTCTACTCAGCCATAAAAAAGAATGAAATCTTACCATTTGTGACAACATGATTGGACCTAGAGAGTATTATGCTAAGTAAAATACGTCAGACAGAGAAAGACAAATACCATATAACTTAACTTACATGTGGAATGTAAAGAACAAAACAAACATACCAAGAAAACAGAACGAGACTCATAGATACAGAGAACAGACCGATGTTACCCGTCTGGAAGGGTTAGGGGACTGGGTGAAAAAAAGTGAAATGATTGAGAAGTACAGATTGGTAGTTACAACACAGTCATGGGGATGTAAAGAACATCAAAGCAAATATAGTCAGTAATATTGTATTAACTACATACGGTGCCAGGGGGTGCAAGACTTACGGGGGGGGGGGATCACTTTGTAAATCATATAAATGTCTAGCCACTCTATTGTACACCTGAAACTAATATAAAATGATACTGAATGCCAACTGTAATTGACAAATAAAAAGTAAATAAAAAAGAAGTTTCTTCTGAAGTCTGTGTGACTCTTTACTTCAAAACGGAGCTTCCTGGAGCCATTCTTAATCTTGTGTTGCTCTCAATAGGCTTTTTCATTAATTAGTTAACAAACATCTTGTAAAAACCTACTGTTATCAAGCTAATGTGCTCAAGCGTAAGAACTCTAAGAATGCACAAAAATTCAAAGAATGCACAAATTCCAGAGCACAGATTCAGAGAAATCACAGTCAATTCCAGAGACCACATCCAGATGTCAATGAGGGACAGCCAACGAGTGAAGCACAATTTCCCCTTTCATCAGAGGTGGAACCAGAAGATCAGACGCCGCTGATAATCAATACCCACAGTTACCATTGGCAGGTTTAAACCCTGGAGATGCTAAGGTGAGGGGGGGGCGGGGAACATAGTAAAATAACTTCACGGTCTTCCCTGACAAGCCAAGTGGGTGGAAACACAGGCTGCATGCAGAGCTTGGAGGGGTTGCCTAAAGGACTATCTCCTTAGCCCCTGCTTCTCTGCAGATGGCCCCAGGCAGGGCGAGGAGCAAGGCCCACCTTTCTGGCCAGTAGCCTCTCTCTAAGGCCAGCTAATGGCTCTAACTGAGGCTTAGCTTAGCAGCTGATGGTCAAATAGCCTAAGTGTAATTAAAAGTCGTGTTCAGAAAACACACAGAAATCCCCACAGAGGGGTTCCTAGGAGGAGAGCTATCAGGCATCCATCCACACAGGAGGCCGGACACAAAGCCAGCAATGAGTCGGGGAAGGAAAAGGAATCTGGCTGGAGATGGAAGCACAGAGCGGGGACACTGGAGACATTCGGGCTCCAAATGCAATGCTGCTGGAGCCGATTAGCTCACCTGAAGGTGGCAGGAAAGAAAAAGGAGAAAAATCCCTGCCTTGGACCTGAAACAAGAGACATGCCCTAAGCTCATTAGCATCGGGAAGCCAAACAGCTTTGTTCACACACAAAATTAGCAGAGGCAATTACGGAATAATGGCCGTCTTTGGTAAACAGACTTAATGCCTGGAAGTAGCTCTGGCGCTCCACGTCCATTATTCCTCCTGTGGACAAAAGGGAGCATTTGTATTGAAGTTTCTGACATAAGCAAACCAGCGTGGCTGCACTTTCCCTACCGGGCATGAGGAACTTACTGGAGCAATGAAAACTATAAAGTGGCAAAACAATTTTGACAAGAAAACCCTTTGGGGGGAAAGAAAGAAATTCTTCCTTCATCAAGGCAAGTCCTTGTGATTTAGGTTTTTTTTAAAAAAAGATCAAATGTGTACTATTGCAAAATTATACTATTTGAGACTCCTTGTTGGGCAGGTTTGTACCTAAATGCAAAAAAAAAGAGGCTTTTCTGTTAACACTTTTTTTTTCTTCTGGATGACCTCAAATTGGCAGAATACATGATCACTTAATGAAATATTTTTTAAAATATATTTTTTATTAATTTCAGAGAGGAAGCGAGAGG
>NW_005367354.1:4494315-4532111 GCF_000412655.1 Myotis brandtii | reverse complement strand
ATTTCAGAGAGGAAGCGAGAGGGAGACAGAGATAGAAACATCAATGATGAGAGAGAATCATTGATCGACTGCCTCCTGCACGCCCCACACTGAGGATTGTGCCCATAACCTCGGCATGTACCCTGAGCAGGAATTGAACTGTAACCTCCTGGTTCCTAGGTCGACACTCAACCACTGAGCCACTCCAGCTGGACATTTAATGAAATATTTATGCTGTAGGAGGGGAGGCAAATTTCCCTCTGTATATGCAGAGTCAGTGTCTAAAATTACTTTCAGACGCTCAGATTCCTGCCTGTTGAGCAGTAGGAGGGCATTATTTGGATAGTGCAGAAGCCCACTGAGAGCACAAACTGTTTTGTGAAGAGTGCAAGATGGAGGTATTTTGGATCTGCCAACTGCTGCTTTTAAATATCTAGAGAGTGCTTAGTGATAAAGTACATAAATTATTAATCTTTTGTCTAATAGTGTTTCAGTAAAACTATCTGGATAAATTGGTGCCATATATGAAGCACATGTTTGGGGCGGTCCGGCTTGAAACATAGACTTTGTGGTTTTGGTGACATTCCCACCTGCCGGGGGAGGGGTTTCACTCTGGAAGGTCTCCAATCACTGAACTCCAGAGTAGCTGAAAGTGAGGCTCAAGGAGAGGCTTCTGCGACTATCAGCCAGGCAGGAGGAATCACACACCATGAAATAGTCTGTACAGGAAAAGCAGTGTCACCTCTAAACCGGAAGTCACAAACACCGGTCTTTGAAATCACAGGCGGTGATGGGTGACTTAGCTGCTTCTCTGTTTGGGCAGCTCTCAGATAAACGTCTGCAAGATTGTTTGGGGTTAAAACAATACATGAAATCAGAAGACATCTGAAGAGGAGCAACTGGAGAGATTCTTTTCCAAAATATATGGAATGGCACCCACAGGTTAGTCTAGTGCAGGTGGCTCGCTCCTGGTTTTGGTCTGACAGATGAGGACAGATGATTTCATGGGAGGCAGTAACATGTGGCAGATGGAAATGATGGTTATGAAGTAAAAGAAATCCAGAACACAATCCTGGTTCTGCCTGTGCATCGCTTACTGTTTCTGAACTCCACTTTCTTCATTTATAAAACAGAGATGATAATCACTGAATCTATGTCAAGACTGTTATAAGGCCCTGGTTGGTGTGCTCAGTGGTTAGAGCATCAGCCCGTGCAGGGAAGGGTCATGGGTTCGATCCCCAGCCCCATGCAGGAGGCAACCAATGGATATGTCTCTCTGGTATCCATTTTACTCTCTCTCTCATTCTCTCTCTCTCTCTCTCTGTCCTTCCCTCCCTTCCTCTCTCTCTAAAAATCAATGGAAAAAATATCCTCCATTGAATTGAGAATTAACAACAACCAAAAAGAACTGTTATAAGGATCACATGAGATATGCTTCTTCCATGCTTAACACAGCATCTGGCATAAGATAATTGTTCAAAAATCACATAATAAAGTAACTTTTAAAAACTCAATAAATGATGGATGGCTTTTTATTTAGTGAACCACTTTGGAGACTCACAGTGACTGATACTGAGTAAAAGGTTTCTTTGACAAGGGAAATTCGGTGAATATAAAATTCTTATTACTACATGCAGGAGAGATGGCAGTAGCGGCTTTATTATAAGGACACCCAAGCTCTCAGGAGAGCAGTTTTCTCATATCTGCATATCGTATCCCCTTATAGACTCCAGCAGCCTGTTGAATGCCATCTGACATTATATTTCTCCCAAACAAGTGGATACCCCAGATGGCCACCTATTTTAAATAAAGGCAATGCTTTACAGGTGAAACATACATGACTTGGTGTTTTGATGAAGAAAAATAACTGTTACTTATTGCTTTCTAAAGCCATGAATATATGACTCTTAAACAAAGTTTGATGTAAAGAAAGCTTGGCTTATTATCATGCAAACTGTTATCTTTACCAGCCCCAGATCTTCAATCATCACTATTTAAAACAGTTTTCATGCAAATAAAGTAGAATATGAGTATCACTAATGTACAGAAATTATTTGGCTTACTGAGGGAATTCTGAAAACACTTGAATGAACGTCAAGTACTAGTACATGTTTTACTTTTTAGTGTGTGTGAGAGAAAAAAAATCCATCTGTTAAGATAGATTTTCTTCATTCATTGACTTACTTATATGTATTTGACCATATAACAAAGCAAAATGCTTAATAATAACCTGGAAATCATTATTACCACAGCTGGTGAAGAGGGGGTGGTCAAAAGTAAAATAAAATAAAAAAACGTATGCCCATCAGTAGATGAGTAGATAAAAAGCAGTGAAACATTTACACAATGGAATACTACACAGCTGGTATAAAGAAGGATCTCTTACCCTTTGAGACAGCATGGAGGGACCTGGAGATTATTATGCAAGACAAAGTAAGCCAGTCAGAGAAAGATAAGTATCACGTGATCTCACTTATATGTGGAATGAATAAAATAAACTGATGTACAAAATAGGTCCAAAATCATGGATACATGAAACAGACTTAGAGATCTCAGAGGGGAAGAGAGTGGGGAGGAAAGGAAGAGATTAACCAAAGAACATATATACATATATGCATCATCCATGGACACAGACATGGTGAAGGCCTGGGGTGGGGGTAAGGGAAAATGGGGGACATCTGTAATACTGTCAACATAAAAATTAAAAAATAAACATTAAAAAACTAAAAAAACACACGCTACGATTTTTCTTGAATAAGTAAAGTTTCCATGCTGTAAGGACAGAGTGTATTTCTGTACATTTCCAAATATGTGGAAAAGACTTCCATTGGCTATAGCCAGGAAGGGATATGTTTTTTGTTTACTTTTTTTTCTCAGCAGTCAGAAGTCAGTTATACCTAAAATAAAAAATAAATAAATAAAATATAATAAACTACAGAATTTCTTTTGCAGGTTACCTCTGTTCAATAATTTCAAAACTGAGGTAGACTTATAAAAGGAATAAATTCAAAATCTTTTTCATGCTCATTCAGATAACATCGATGATGTCGACTTTGCTAAAGGTTGCCTAATTGACCTGAGGACAAAAAGAAAAAAGAAAATATTGGGGCACAAATTCACCTGAAGGGTATTAAAGAATTCTCTAGCACCTTGTAGAAAGCCTACTTTCATCTGCAGTGTGAGCTATGGGGACTTACACTCTTTGCTTATCCTTCCTTAATAAATCAGAGCTTTCAGCACTTGTTGGAATCAAACCAAAACATCAGAATCGGCTAGATGTCAAAGTTGGCATCTCATTGAAATTTACTTCTGAACAATGCAATGGTTTTTATTCTGTTTACTTTGTATAGTTTGGGCTTATTCACCCTTTCTCAGGAAGAAGGCATTTATGTTTGCATGAAACATGAGAAGAATATATTTGTGGAGATTTTTATAGTCAATATATATGAAGGAAATTTATTTCCAATGCAAAAAAGGAAAAAGTTGTGTGGGGGGAAAAATGCTTACATGTGCTTATATCCATTTTTTTTTCTGTTGAGGAATTTCATAGATTTTATTAAATTCTCAAGTAAAAACATTATTAAATAACTGATCTGTAGGGAAACTATTCTGAATTACTAAAAATAAAAGAATAAATGAATAAATAAGTACAGAAAGTTTAGATTTTCAAAGCTGTTGGAGCTGTAATTAGCCTTTTAAGTGTTCTTATTAAAAGAAGGGGAGAGGGAGTAAAGAGATTATCTTTCCTGAAGTTGCTGAGAAAATGTCAAGGGTTGGGGCCATCTGCATCCAACATCTCAATCAAATAAAGCAAATCAACTTCCTATAAAGGGAAATGCATCCCCCTCCCGCCCAGGCTACATTTGAAATTGAAAATAGGTCCTTCATTAACCAGAAACACTGAATTCCCCACAATTATGAAAATGCAGGTTAGAATTCAGTACATCTGGGGTGGAGCCCGAGATTCTGCATTTTTTACAAGTTCCCATAATAACCACTCTGCTGATCTGTGGACATGGACAGTGAACAGCTACGCCTGAGGCAAATGATAAACGCTGTGGCTAGCAAAGAAAAGGTGGCAAAGTGTTTTATCTGAATTGCAAATTTGTCTTGCTCTGGCACTTGGTTGACTTTTCCCTGTCACCCCTACCCTTATCTCTACATTATTTCCATCATCTACTAATTTAACTGTTCTTCCTGCCTCCTGTCTGTCCTCCCCAAAATTTGCTATTAGTAATAGTAGCATTGTTGTCATTATTGTTACACTGTTAGTCATGCTGTCTGCCAGGTACTCTTTTAAAAAACCTCCTAAGTGTTGTCTCATTAATCCATTCTGCTGCCACATTAGTCTCTTGCCATAATACTTATATTATTCCCATAATCTCATGGGACAAACCTTTTGACAGCTCCAATAGTCATCTTGGAATGGATTCCGAATTCTTTCCCCTGGACTCCCCCATGTCACCATCATTGATCCAAAATAAGAGCTTCCCAGGTGAGGCAAATCTCTACTTTGCACAATTTGATATTAAATGTAAACTCTAACCTACCCTTAGTTAGTTGGTAAATGAAGCCACCTTTTCATAATTTATACTTCGTGTCTAGAATGCTTTTATCATTGTTTCCCTAGTTGACATTTAGAAACTTTACAATTTTGATAATCCTCTGTGCATGAGAAAGAATACCAAGTATTAATATGTCTAGATTATTCAGTGTTTAAGAGTAAATGTTGGTAATGAAAGATTCTAAGAACTCTCAAGGGGAAAACAGGAGATCTACTGGGACCAAAGATAAATTGGAAGGCGAATTCTAGTTTCTCTTATATCTGTTAAATGATGCAGATGGTTATAATGTTAGATTAAGAATATCCTAAAATTGCTTACTTCACAACTTTAGGATTTCCAAAGATACTAGGATATTACAAAATTTCTAGAAGGTTTTACACTTATTTTTTTTTCTAATTACTGATCATGCAGCTGAGATATTTTCTCCGGAGAGAGCTTCTTAAAATCTGTCTTCTTCTTAGGTCTCAAGAATAGTAGGGCCCTGTCATACCAGAACCTTGGGAAAATAGCAAACTCTTTCTCTAGTACTTGGTCATAAGTTAAATAATAAATCAATGGGAAATAAAAATATGCAAATCCATTTAAAATTGTATCCAGGCTGATTAATTTATATTATAAGAGTAATTGAATATATTAACATGTCTAGGAAAATTGATATTGGCCAGAAGGAGTGTTGGCCCCATGCAAGATGGGCAGAATGAGAGTCAGAGAGACCAGTGCTGCTCCTGTCAATCCAGGTGGGTTTGGGGGAAAATGTTCAAGTCTAACAGGTCAGACCTTCCCTGGAAGTGCAAAGAGTGTTCTTCAAGCTACTTTAGCCAAAGCCTATGTTCTGAGATGTAACATACTACATGATAGTTCTATGATTGTGATCTGGCTTCCCATGTAGCCATTCCTACCACTAGAAGCTGGTCATCCCCATGAGCCTGACTTCTTTGCTCAGGACTATTGTATTTCTCAGTACATATTAATAGGTTCCGTGTTCAGATAAGTATCCAACAACTTCTTATCATGAGATCTCTGAAAGATAGAACTGTTCCCATGTGATGATAAAATTAGAGTTCTGAGACCCAAAAGTGAGAGGCATTCCATTCAACTCATGATGCCATTCTATTTAAAACTAATTTATACGACCACCATCCTTCTCAATAATGTATCCCTCCTCAAACCTTTAGACACTTTTTTCTTTACCTATATTATGGAGCAAATCAAAACCACTAGGTAAGACTCCCTCATCTTCTGTAGTCCAAACCCACCAACTCAACTCAGCTATGTCAACAGTCATGTTATCTCAGTGATGGCGAACCTATGACACGCGTGTCAGAGGTGACACACGAACTCATTTTTTTTGGTTGATTTTTCTTTGTTAAATGGCATTTAAATATATAAAATAAATATCAAAAATATAAGTCTTTGTTTTACTATGGTTGCAAATATCAAAAAATTTCTATATGTGACACGGCACCAGAGTTAAGTTAGGGTTTTTCAAAATGCTGGCACGCTGAGCTCAAAAGGTTCGCCATCACTGTGTTATCTTCTTTCTCTGCTTCTGTGTCTTTCTTTCTCACCATATATGCAGATTAAATATAGATGTAGATGTAAACATATGTGTGTATCAATTGTCTTCCTCCTTTAAGAGTACACTCTCCCACTGTGTTTTGAATTCCATTTCTTCCCTTTTAACTGGATTCTTGATGTTGCCAATTTTTCATTCAACACATGTGTAGGAAATGCTTACTATATTTCAGAAACCATTCAGCAGCACAAATTTCCTCTTATGCTCATCATAACATTTCAAGGTTGGCATCCTTGTATGAATTTTGCAGAGAAGGAAATCATCTCAACAAGGTTAAGTACAATACCAGATGGTAAGTGGCATGGCTGAGATTTGAAACCAGGTTATTGTGGCTCTAAAAAAGCTTTTTCTTGTTTGTTTATTTTCTATGTTGTTTATTCCCTCTATTAGCATATAGGCTCTATAGGAGCTGTAGTCTTGTCTCTATGGCAAAGCTTTATTCCCAAATCCTTGAATAGTGACAGTCACATACTATATACTCAAGGGTATTTGAATACATTTATGAATAAATAAATGAATTCCCCTCTACTCTCCTGGTTATGGAGGTTGAGGGTCTGTTTATTTGGCCCCTTTGTTCACTATATTCCCACCCTACCCCTTGCTGTGTCAGTGACTTGAAATCCTCTCTTTTTCCTTGGTATTCTAACTTGACCAAAATATGGCTTACTGCTTTTTTCATAGGTTTTCTCTTGTCTTATTTCCAATTATCTCTGTTGAAATTATTCTTTCTTGAAAGTCTCTGGCTATTGTTGAAACATCTTTGCAGAAGGCTGAGGGGGACAGGGAATTTAGTGTATTTATCAGCCTCTACATGACCTTGTTGTTTCAAACATCCTCAGGTCAAAACTAATTTATATTTTGCCTCTTGGGCACATATTACCTCAGTTTTCTACATTCATAGCTCGGTGTGGCTCAAATGAAAGTCCTGTAGCTTACAGAATCTCCATGTCCAACTCACTTCCTCACCAGCTTTTCTTCTAAGCAAACAGGTTATATTTTAGATGCTAGAAATAGCCAGTAGGTATGCTTGCTCCCTCTCCTACTACTAAATGAGAGTGAGCAATTTTTCCGCAGGACGATTTTCCACCTCCTTCTTACCCCTTCCCTGACCCTAGAACTCATAACGCTAATCAATAGATTATTAGGTATGCTTTTATGGGAAATCTTTAAGCTGCTGGCAGTCTGCAATTGCATATTTTTCTCGTTATGCTCTTTCTTTGGGGCCATCTGTATAGAATTTGGCACAACAGCTTTAAATGTTTGATCTGTAGCAATTTGCTCCAAGGACTTCGGTGTTCTGCCCTCACCTGCATTCTCTTTATCCTTTCAGGTTACTAGAATTGTATCTAGTAGCAAGTGTAAAGGACAAGAACGTTATTGTTGTTGGTTTAAATACAGATTCCCAGGGCAGGCCCTTGGAGATTCTGATTGGAGGTCTGAAGTTGCATCTGTAAATGACTACTTTGAAAGACCTCTACGTGATTTTGATACATGTCTACTCTTAGCAACACCATGCTAAGAGATGAGTGATCTTCATAGAGAGTAAGCAAAGAGAATGGGTCTCTTATTGCTATGTTAGCTAGAATGTAAATTATTATAGAGGTAGAGACTCGGCTTTAATTTCATTTTTGACACTTTGCTTGGAAGATAACAGTTAAAACAGCTCATCAAAGCTTTCTTGAATCCCTGAGGCCCAGGTTTCTGTGTAAATAAAGAGCAAAGCTAGAAGCTAAAGGGTTAAGTCGATTTTCACCTAACCATAAATGAGGCAGAGGAAGAGAAAGCAGATTCTGCCCCTGGAGATTGGAAAGGACTTAAATGTTAGCACTAACATATTGAACCTAATTCTCAGCTTCAGAGGTAGTCGGGGCAATCACCCAAGAGATCAATGCTTGCTCTCCCCTGGGGATAGACACGCTCCTGCTTTTCCTATTCCACCCCCAAACTTCATTTCTGACCAACTGCCCAAGACAGAGAATTGTTGTTCTTTTTTATTATTATTATTCTTTTTCTGTGAAAAATTCATTTAGGACATAACATCATAATTCTCCACTCCCACTCATTTTTCTTCTTTTTGTGAAAATCAATAACCTATAGGACTGGATTTTATAAAGGCTGAAGCAGTTAGGAGAAAATAAAGGAATGAATCTTTTTGCTCATCATATTTCACACACCCACCTGCTTAGTGCTTTGTGCCAGCCAGGAGAGAAAGCACATTAACCAGACAGCAAGAGAGAGAGAAAGACAGATAAAGAAACAGGGAGAAAGAGAAGCGGGGGAGAGGGTGATAGAGAGAGGGAGAGAGAAATGTAGGGAAGGACCTACAATAACTCAGGTACCTAAGTTCTGGTTACAATGCTTGTTCAATGAGTAGAAGCCAACCATTAAATACATGTTTACTGAATGCTAACTGAGTGACTTAAGAAATGAATACAGAAATGGATATTTAGCAGCAAATAGGATAATCCAAGTTGGGAAGATATTAGAAACACACCAGAAGTCTCTAGCTTTCATGGTAATAGTATTGGGAGAAATCTTAACTCCTATAATCCAAACAGTATTGAAGGTTGTTTTAATCTGAAAGTGCTGTGAAGGGTATATGAGATTAGTGGATAATAATTACAAGCACCTCCATGTGGAGCATAGTGTCATGCTCTGAGCATGTGCGGAAGGTCGATCTTGGGATAAGGACAGTGGTGACAGAAAGAAGGGGACAGTAAAAGGTAGTGTGTCAGGAAAAGAAAGAGAGGATTTAGGAAACAATTAGTCTGTGGGATGAAAACAAAATAATCCTGGAAGAAGATACTGTCCTGCAATCCAAGAAGTTATCTCTTATGGGATAAATTTTCCATATGGTGAATTGCTACCTTCTCTGAATTGTCACTGTAGTTTGTACATGCTTTTTGTAGGGTTTTGTATTGTGGGTTTCATTGCTATTTATTTTCTTTCATCTTGGTTCATATTGGGTTGTTGGCTTCTTTGGAAAGACATATCCTCCTAAAGCAAGCAAGAACTAGTGGACTGGTTCCAGGTGTGGGTTCGAGGAGCCTGGAACAGTTGTCAGTGAGGGACAAGACTTGCCTGGTGTTAAGAGTTTTAAAAAGGAAAAGCCAAAAGTTAAGTTCTAGGGATAAGCAAGGATTTAGAACTAAGCATTATAATTCAATAAAAGCACCACCTGCAGAGTCAGGGCAGAAGGTATGAGGCCATAGTGCAGGGACCGGAGATGCAATGAGTGTATGATAGAAAATGTAGGCCAGTAATAGGATAATGCTAATGATGATGATAATGGACAGTATTTCGAGTATTTACTGTGCGCCAACATCATCTTAAATGCTTTGACTTGTTAATCCTTATATCTATACTTAGAGAAACATATTCAAGATGAGAAAGTCTAAGTAATCACTTTTATTTAGTGTATATCTCCTCTCTCTCCTCAATACCATTACAGTTACAATAGACACATTTAAAATTATGTATTATTAAAAAATACACCTAAATAATACAAGTAAAATGGGCAAAGGACCTGAATAGACATTTCTCTAAAGAGAACATACAGATAGCCAATAGGCTTATGAAAAGATGCTCAACATCACTAATCATCAGAGAAATGTAAATTAAAATCACAATAAGGTATCACCTCACACCTGTCAGAATGGCTATCATCAATAAATCAACAAACAAGAGGTGTTGGCAAGGATGTGGCAAAATCGAACCCTTGTGCCCTCTTGGTGGGAAGAAGCTTGGTGCGGCCACTGTGGAAAACAGTATGGAATTTCCTTAAAAATTAAAAATGGAATTGCCTTTGACCCAGAGATTCCACTTCTGGGGCTATATCTGCTCACACCTGTCAGAATGGCTATCATCAATAAATCAACAAACAAGAGGTGTTGGCAAGGATGTGGCAAAATCGAACCCTTGTGCCCTCTTGGTGGGAAGAAGCTTGGTGCGGCCACTGTGGAAAACAGTATGGAATTTCCTTAAAAATTAAAAATGGAATTGCCTTTGACCCAGAGATTCCACTTCTGGGGATATATCTGAAGAAACCCAAAACACTAATTTGAAAGAGTATATGCACCCCTTTGTTCATTGCAGAGTTATTTACAATAGCCAAGATTTAGAAGCAGCTCAAGTGCCCATCAGTAGACAGGTGGCTAAAAAAGCTGTGGTAAACTTACACAATGGAATACTACTCAGCCATAAAAAAGAAGGGCATTTTATCTTTTGCAGCAACATGGGTGGACCTGGAGCTTATTATGCTGAGTGAAATAAGCCAATGAGAGAAAGACAAATACTATATGATTTCACTTACCGGTGGGATCTAATGAACAGAGCTCCACGCAAAGCCCTGAGGGTAGATTGAGGTCTCATTGTGGAGAACTCAAAAACTGCCTAGAAACTATATCATAAGCAAGAAACCCTCCCAGGCTTTGCAAATACTGAGCTGTTATCGATATAATTTGGCATCATTCTAGCTTGATAGTTGATACTGTATACATTTTTTGGTTTATTTGCTTCATCATGTTATTGGCTACTTGAAGTTTAAATTAGAAGCTTCTGGACACCTACAACTCATCCTATCTAATAAAGAGGAAATATGCTAATTGACCCTCATGCCGTCGGAAAAGATGGAGGCGCCAACAGCCAATAAGGAGGAAATATCTTAATTGACTGACATGCCCTCAAAGATGGCAGCGCCCATAGCCATAAGATGGTCAGCAGGGGAGGGCAGTTGGGGGCAACCAGGTCTGCAGGGGAGGGCAGTTCAGGATGATTGGGCCAGCAGAGGAGGGCAGTTGGGGGTGATCGGGCCAGAAGGGGAGCAGTTAGGCATTGATCAGGCTGGCAGGCAGAAGCAGTTAGGAGCAATCAGGCAGGCAGGCAGGCAAGCAGTTGGGAGCCAGCAGTCTGGATTATGAGAGGAATGTTCGACTGCCGGTTTAGGCCCAATCCCTAAAGTCAGACATCCCCCAAGGGTCCCAGATTGGAGAGGGTGCAGGATGGGTTGAAGGACACCTGCCCCCAGTGCACGAATTTCGTGCACTGGGCCTCTAGTGTGATATAATCAAGATGAAGCCAGTGATGAGATGATAGCATATGTACCTTATTTAATACTTTACAAAGAATCCATGGCAATTATTTCAACTAATTTTCAAAGTTCTGTGAGGAATCTTATTTTTATAGGAAAAGAAACTGAATCCCAGTTCACCATTGAGTAGTATAAGTGTTGATTTCATGGTGGTTCATATGTTATTCAGGTCCCTCACCTCCTCCAGGAAGCCTTCCTTGATGCTTCAAGTCAATGGGCATTTCTCTCTTCTCTAAACTGTTATGCCATTAACTTATAGGAGTAAACTAGGTCATCTTAATATAAATTCTGTGCCCTGTCCACAAGACTACGCCTGTTTTTATTGATAACTAGAGGACTGGTGCATGAATTCGTGCACAGGTGGGGTCCCTCGGCCTGGCCAGTGATCGAGGCCTATCAGGGGGGCCAGTCAACCAGAGGGAGGGATTGCAGGAGGTTGGCCAGCTGGCCCCCCGATCGGGGCCTATTGGGGGAGAGGGCTGGCAGGGAGGAGGGACTGCGGGAGGTTGGCTGTGGGAGCACACTGACCACCAGGGGGCAGCTCCTACATTGAGTGTCTGCCCCCTGGTGGTCAGTGTGCATCATAGCGACTGGTTGACCAGTTGTTCTGGTTATTTGGTTGTAACAGTCACTTAGGCTTTTATATATATAGATGTTATTAAAACAATCAGTAACATGGAAGAAATAGAATGGAATCAGAACTATTAGGCATTTGGAGGCTTATCCTACAGCTTCTTCTCTTGTCAGCCCTAACTCTCACCCAAGTTCTTTCCCCGGCTAGCCATTTGATCTCACCTGGAAGAATCTTCTTTCTCCAGCCTCAGACCCTCCATCTGTTATTCAGGTCCTGCACCTCCTCCAGGAAGCTTCCCTTGATGCCTCAAGTCCATGGAGATTTCAGTCTTCTCTAAGCTCTTTGCCATTAACTTATAGAAATACTTATTGGAAACTCAGTTGTTGACTATTCTTGGGCTAATTTTCATTTCCATAATATTTTTAAAAAAATTCATTGTGGACAGAGACTTGTACCTGTTTAATTCTGTATTCCCAACTCCTCTCCCCTACCCAGCCACACCCCCCAGGCAAGGACTCAGAGACTTGGCAAGGAGAGTAGACACAGACACAAAAATGCATGACACGGGGTGAATGAGTCCTCCTGGGAAACGCTGGCAGATTTGTCTCTCACTGTGAAACTCGTTCCCTGGACTGAGATTAGGCTATCGGATGGGCTATGGAGAGGAATAAATCAGCCTCAAGAACCCACCAGCAGAGGCTGGTTACTTATACATCTAGGGTCAAAGGGCTTTTGTCCAGGGCAGACAGAGGGAGACAGGCCTCAACAGATTTCTACACGAAGACCTTTTTCCCTGAGGCTGGAACGTGTTAATAACCGTGACAATTTCTGAGTTCTGACAGGTTTAAGTCTGTAACCATCATGTGGACTAAGCTTCATTCCTGCCACAGGCTATAGCGTCCATCCTGTGGGGTTTTACTATCAATCATGACAGGCTCTACCATTTCAAATCTGTTCATTTAACTCATGTCTCAAAGTGTTGGAGAAATCTCAGAGGGAGAGTTGAAGCAGGCACACAATTATAAAGGTTTGTTATACCATTAAAAGATAATGTATGTGCATTAGTGTATATGCATATATGTGTGTATACACCCAAATATATACCTATGTGTATTTCAGAACCTCTTCGCTTACTGTTTTCTATGCCTGTAATACTCTTTCCACAGAAATTTACATGGCTGAATTCCTCACCTCTTTTAAAGTCTTTGCTCACCTGTTACCTGCACAAAGAGACTCATCCTACCCATTAGGCTTAAAACTGTTATTGCCTCTCCCTCAACTTTTTCTTTCTCTTTATCCTGCTATTTTTCTAAGATCTTATAAAATATATGTATTTATTCCATGCATTAATTATCGTGCGTTCCCTCATTGGATTATAAACCCTATGTGGTTGGGATTTTCTTTTTATTGCTTTTGTTCACTAATGCATTATAAGCTATAAGAGTGCCAGGCACTTAGTAGATATGCAAGAAAATATTGTTATGGAATGGAATGGAATGGAATGATACTATGGATGGGATGGGATGGGATGGGATGGGATGGGATGGGAAGAACGAATGCATATCCTATCTCTACCAAACCTTGGGTATCTCACAAATGGCTCACCTTGAGACCAGCCAGCCAGAACAGATGCCAGGTCTCCAAGGACACAGTATTATCTGGGGATATGCAAATGAGCACAGGCCCCTGGCCTCTAGGAATAATCTCAGAATCCTCTCTGTATTATGGGTTCCCATTGGGATCCTTGTTGTTACAAGCTGAGAACCAAGTGGGGGCACACTAGTCCTACCACTTTCTAAAGACCCAAGAATTAAGAAGTTAAACTTGGAAAGATAACATTGTCCCCACCCACCTTTAATGGACAGCGCATACATGCCATGCTCTCAGCATTGCTCCTAGTACTTTAGCAAGGAAGAATGAGAAAAAAACAAACGTTGACCCTATAGATATCAAGGTATCTATAGTCAGGACCCAGGAGACAATAAAGGAATAATGAGAATGATGAGAAATAATGAGATGGTTCAACAAATACACAAAATCCAAGCATTCACTAAATACTGTGATTCAAGCCCTATGCTGGGTATTGGAAATATGATGATGGCACAGATGTTTTCTGCCAGGAATTTAAGGAGGAACTGTAAGTGCATCATTATAATACAATGCAATGAATGCTGTAAGATTTATATATAAATCATACACACATATAATGCAATGGGAACACTGAGACAATGGTGAATAATTTTCCCACTACATGTAGAGAGAGCGACAGTGACTTGATAACACTTCCTTTTAGCCTTGAAGGATAAATCAGAGTTTTTCAGAGGAGGAAGGTGGCCATCGGAAAGAAAACGAGGCAGAGGCAAGGTCCCAGCATGCCATGTATTTGAAGGCCAAACCCTATACTAGTTCTCCCCAGAGGATCTTTCTTTACTCACAGCCCCGGGGGATGTCTAGTGCTCTCAGCCTCTCTTCCTGGACACTGGACAGTGCCTGCTTCAGAAAACACAGTCAAGTATAAAATGAGTAAATGCATGAAAGACTGAAAATGATTAGGGATTAGCCAGTTCACCAACCAAGGCTCCCAGTCCATTTTCTTAGTTTTAACAGGAGAGCTGATGATTTTTAAGACCACCTCTAATGGTCCATGGTTTTATGAGTTTGTGCTCTGAGTTTGCTGATAACACCTTCCTACTGTGAAGGTGATGACTAGACCCTGTGATTAGGGATTATCCTATTGATTCCAATCCTTGAGTGCCTGGCAAAGTTTGGGCACAGGATGGTGGTCATTCAGAAAATGATATCCAGGGATGACAGAAGAGACAGACATTTAGAGAGACAGACAGGCTGCTCAAAGGCTTCTCCTGCTATTAGTATGTGATCCTGTAAAACTACTTAATATCCCTTTTACTCTCTTTACAAAATAGAAATAAGAACATAGGTCCCTACGTTATTATAAGATTCTAATAAATCAATGCTATGCAAGATCTTTGAACAGTGCCAGATGCAAATAGGCACTAGGTGATCGTTAGATGCTATTGTTACTAAGAGTTGTTATGACAGTGATTTCCCTGATCCCTCACCAACAAGGCTGCTCTGTCGCACCTCCCTGACAGAGTCAGCAGATGGAAGGAGCTGTGCACCAGAAATCAGAAGGCACAGGTCCTGGCCTTGGTTCTGCCCAAAGCTAGCTGTTTCATCTAAGGCAAATAACTTTCCCCTCTGGGCCTGTTTCTTAAGAGGGTTATGGTTAGGCTCCGCTATGAGATTTAAGAATTGTACACACATTCTTGTAAGAATCTTCGGGTTTTCAGTTTCTATTTGACCCCCAAACAGATGCCAGAGTGTTGATAAAAGTTCCCCAGGGGCCTGGTACTTCTTCACAACCAGTTAAGAAGCAGGGCACAGAGAGAAAATCTGGGTCCTGAAATAAGAACCTGACCCTGTGCCCAACAGAAATTGTGTAGAGGCTCCATCGCCACCCCCTGCTGCTGTGGTTTAAAGGCACCTTGGACAAACTCAGTACAGGTGAAAGCCATCACGCCTGCCCCTGGCATGGTGCTAAGTGGAAGAACAAGCTTTGTCTCCACAGCAAGCACAACAGGATAAGGCCATGGCACTTAAAGTTTCTATTTTCCCCTCCGTTGTGGCATTTAACTCATTGAACTGTAATTGTGGGATTCTGTTACCTGTGGTCCCTGTCTTGAACTTGACAGGGGCACAGACTGAGTATTATTTCTACCTATATTCATAGCATATTACAAGGCACCTGGGACACTGAATATTTGTTGAATAAATAAGGCAATAAATAAATGGGTAATCGTAGTAGTATCAATAAGAATAAAAACTTGATTGATGTCTTTACTGTGTTTTTCTCTATGCAAGCACTGTGTTTCAATGAATTGTTCCAATTAATCCTCAAGCCAGGACTATAAGGGAGATATTCCTATCTCTGTTTCATGGATGGGAAAATGAAGATTCAGGAATAATAAAAAAAAAAAAAACAAAAACAAGTTTTTTACACAGCAAGCAGCCAAAAGAATCAAGATTCACACTGAAATCTGCTTAAAGCCAAAGCTCAGTTACAACCAGGGACCAAGTATTCAGCATGAGAATGGACTAATCAAGGACTCAAACCCTAGAGCTAACCTCAAGTTTGATTAAACTTAGATTTCACAATTTTCTCCTTCTCCACCTAACATTTCCTTAGGAAAGTACATATTCTTAAAATCCTTGCATTTCTAGTTTTCTCAACACCAAGTCTTTACCTGAATTGGCTTGGCAAGTCCATGAGACAACAATCCTAATAAAACTGACCACCACGTCCAGGAGCCCAGAGCATGTGTGTCTGGAGGGAGGGGCAGCAGAACCTTCAGCTCTGAGTAGTCAGCATGGGTGCTTTGTTCTTTTCAAAGAATTGCTCTTCAAAAAATTTAGTCTAACATGAAGATTCAGGAATAATAAAAAAAAAAATAAACACAAACAAGTTTACACAGCAAGCAGCCAAAAGAATCAAGATTCACACTGAAATCTGCTTAAACCCAAAGCTCAGTTACAACCAGGGACCAAGTATTCAGCATGAGAATGGACTAATCAGAGACTCAGACCATAGAGCTAACCTCAAGTTTGATTAAACTTAGATTTCACAATTTTCTCCTTCTCCACCTAACATTTCCTTAGTAAAGTACATATTCTTAAAATCCTTGCATTTCTAGTTTTCTCAACACCAAGTCTTTACCTGAATTGGCTTGGCAAGTCCATGAGACAACAATCCTAATAAAACTGACCACCACGTCCAGGAGCCCAGAGCATGTGTGTCTGGAGGGAGGGGCAGCAGAACCTTCAGCTCTGAGTAGTCAGCATGGGTGCTTTGTTCTTTTCAAAGAATTGCTCTTCAAAAAATTTAGTCTAACTGAATCTCAACTTACCATCACATTGCAAACCAGAGTTGAACTGGCATTGCTTGCATTGCTCTGCAAAGTCCATGCTGGTGGGAAGCCCGATTTTTAGCCTAAAGCCAAAGGTCTTTGGCCCATTTGTTTTTCAGGACTTTTAGCTGACACCATGTAAATGGAGGGCTCTTTAAAGTACTGGTTTGTTTCTTAGGTGTCTGATAGGGGCAGGCATTGGAAATTCTGGAATAAACATATGGACAAATCTAATCTGTTCACAATTACCTTAACTAATCCCAAGTGAGTGGATAAGGGAAAAAAAGAAAAGCGAAATGATCCCTTTTGGAAGCCCTTTCCAGAAAAGAACCCATTTAGGACGATTTATTTGCACAGTCACATTGTAATCTGAAAAGGCAATAAATGAAACAAGAATTGTTATTTCTTGGGGCCACTGTTTCCATTATTGCTTTATGTGGATTCAATGTAGGGAAAGGATTGACAGCCCTGGAGAACCCTTTTCGGTCCAACATGGAGGCTGACTCGACAGACCAGGCGCTAGGAGCAGGTCCAACATCGAGGCTGAGACACCGCAAACCGGTTCAACATTCAATCCCGTCAATTAATTTGGACCAGACTGTTTGAATTCCAAAAATAAAATTGGACCGCAAAGGGTTTTAAGACCCATCCTGTCTCAAAGAATAGGAGCAGAGATGCAGCAGAACCAGGAATAGAAGGGATAAGAAGGGAGCCTAGGGGGCGCTGTGAAGATGCAGGGCTGGCTCAGAAGTCTCCCACCTCAGGAGCCATGACTACTTAGCGTAAGATGGAGCAGGGCTCAGCCTCAAAGTCCATATCCAGACCACCGAAGATTGGCTCCCCAAGGCTCATGCAGATTCGTTGATGAAAATCTGGATATTTAAGAGACAGAATGTCCAAGATCCCAAGCTATAAGACAGGTCAACTATAGGCAACTCTAATCAGTAGTATTACTGAGGAAGAGACAGCTACAACATAGACAAGCACCTCACACTTAGAGGGTTCATATGTCAGGAGGGATAAACTCAGACAAAGGGAAATGGAAGAGAGGCCTCCAAGATGAGCCGTATCAGCATGGCAGCCACCTAGCCTGACACTGTTCTGGTTTGGAGCTCTAGGTTACAAGTGATGGCCCACTATTGATCTGTCAGGGTTTGGTATGGGATAAGGGCTGATAATAAAAAATGCCAACCACGCATCAGCGGCCTCGTTTCTCTTGAAGTTTACATTGTAGTGGAGGAGAGAGAAAATACAAAATACAAGATATTGAGTCTTTTTCCTCAATATTCGGAAACATGAAAATAATAATGGTTGCTTTGTGTAGATCACAGTGCAGTGTGAGAATCAAATGGAAAAGCCCCTGAGAAACATTAGCAATTCCCTTCAAATACGATGTTATTTCATTGTTTAAAATTGCTTTGAACAGGATGTTAAAGAATTGTAGTAATTAACATAATAGAAAAGTTTAATGTGGATATTGGCTCAGAATGATGAAGAATGCTTACAACTGTTAAAAAAAAAATCTGGAATCAAGTAGAGAAATCAGGCAGTTAAAGGGGTGGAAAATGACTCAGCTAATGCCAGTCGCCAAGTCTGTAAAGCAGCATATGCTCCCTTCAAGGAGAGAGATGCCTCTTTTGGAAACGCCGACTCTCTCTGTGCCAGTGGGAACTGACTGAACGTGGCAATCGATGAGATGGCCAACCACCTAAGACTGGGGACCAGTATTCTCAGGAACCAATCACAGATGGACGTTCATCAATCTGAGCTACAGGGTACAGCAGAGAGGAGAGATGAAGACTGGATGTTAATGAGTGTCAAAAAAGAGTGTAAGGCTAAGGCAGGGAGGGAGGGAGGAAGGAAGAGGGAGAGAAAAAAAAGAGAGAGAGAGAGGGGCTAGGATAGGACAAAGTAATACCAAAGAACAGCTCTGGATAGGTCATCAATGCCAAGATGTTTATAAGAAGTAGGTAAGAAAAATGATGAAGACTAAAGAGAGAATTAAATGTGGCTTTAGTACATAGAAAATACTGGGAAGATTAAAGGCTACACCTCCATTTATCACCTAGCAGAAACCTTGACCCAGAGTAGGCACTGATTCAATGTTAGTTTCATTTTATTTCCCCCCTCCTTTACTACGGTGAGTAATTTACAATCAGGTGTCATCTCTCATGTTGCTGAGCGTTTCACAGTGTCTTCACTGCTGCCAGACTAGTCCTTGGTGTTCAGGGAGTGTTTGTTGCATTCCTGTTGTCAAGTTTTCTTCTCAGGTAACAGAGGTCACAAAGCCTGGGATACCCTGGTTAAGGGGGATGAGAATAACTCCTCAAAAGAGGAGCAGGTTGGAATGTAATGTCTTTATATACTCAAGAAAATGAAAGTATAAGTTGAGGTGTCCTTGAAGATTTCACTAAAAGAAGTGGAAATAATGTCTGTAAAAATGAGATAATGGTGGCTATAGGAACACACTTATACAGAAATATATTAATTTCTTTACTTAAACTTGATGCACTTTTTACACTTTATTGTATTTAATTGCTACTTCAATTGGAAATATGAACTAGAAGGAATATATTTGAAGGTCAATGCACTTTCTGGACTCCATAAAACACATTGGGTTACTGCCAGGAACGGTCAGTAGAACAAGTGGACACATGTTAAGCTGTACACTGACTGTCCCATGAACAAAACAGCCAATGTGGGTAGTGAAGGGGACTTCTACAGTGAGTGAGCCTGTGTCCCCACACAGCATGAAACCAAACCTGTGGACTCTGGACACAAAAAAATTCTGAGAGAAAGAGAGAGAAAACTACTATTCATTCAGGGCTTACCACATGCTTTATCTGTGCTACCTCATTTAATTCTCACAGATAAAGTGTTATAGTAATAAGTTTAGTTAGTATAAGTTAGCATAAGCAAACTCCATTTTGTATTAGTATAGGTTAGCATAAACAAACTCCATTTTATATTAGAGTGAATTTTAACTTTACTTAGAAGTAAAACTTAACTTGTGTGTGCATGTGCACTCCTGATAAGTACCTTGTAACCCCCTGCGTGTGTACCCCGATAAGCCCAGAAGGTACCACCGGAGCGCACTGACAAGAGACACTGAAGAAGCCCATCCATCGGGTATATAAGAAGAAATCTCACACCAGCAGTCAGACACCTGTCTGCCCTCCACAGACTAGACGTCTCCTTGCCCTCCTGGAATCTGCCGTTCCTGCTCTGCTTTTGAGCCCAGATTGTTAGAGGCCTCTCTTTGTGTCAAGAGACCGAGCACCCGCAGCTGCTTATCTGACGACCTCCGTGTGTCTCTGTCAGCGAGTGTCTCTGGGTGGCCTGCCAAGGACTGAAACCCATCAGCTCTCTGGTAAATAAACCTGTGTGATTCTTGCATTCTGTTTGTCTCCTGTGTCTCCTCTCTTCTTAGTTTTGGTTTAAGCTCGGCCGAAATAATAAAGTACCCCTTGACGTCTGTATTGGTATATTCAAATGAGGCGCTCTGGGTCACCTGTGCATACGTTCCCGTAGAAGTGGAACATAAAGTCACTGAGATATACTCAGAGGGATTCATTTTTCCAAGCCAGCCATGTGCTTGAGGACCCACGACCTCCGTGTGTCTCTGTCAGCGAGTGTCTCTGGGTGGCCTGCCAAGGACTGAAACCCATCAGCTCTCTGGTAAATAAACCTGTGTGATTCTTGCATTCTGTTTGTCTCCTGTGTCTCCTCTCTTCTTAGTTTTGGTTTAAGCTCGGCCGAAATAATAAAGTACCCCTTGACGTCTGTATTGGTATATTCAAATGAGGCGCTCTGGGTCACCTGTGCATACGTTCCCGTAGAAGTGGAACATAAAGTCACTGAGATATACTCAGAGGGATTCATTTTTCCAAGCCAGCCATGTGCCTTGAGGACCCAGAGAAAACAATGGCTGTGGCAAAGAACTTTTCTTCATGCCAAAGCAGAATACCATGTGCTTGATTGTACTTTCTATTTTTCTCATCTGCACATTTTCTGGAGATTCTGGTGGTGGTCAGAGGAAGCTTCTCTTATAGTGAGAGGTCTAGTCTAGACTCTGTTCCCACTATTACAGAGAAAAGCAAAACCTTTCCCCTGTATAGACATTTTCTATGTGACAGCCATTCCCCAGATCAACTGCCTCTATTACTGACTAGATGAAAAATATCATAAGTACAGGGAAAGGCAGAGTGGAGGTTTGGGAGTCACAGCTGTAGCTTTTACTTAACCCCCATGCATAACTCCCATTAGTGGTAATGTCTGTGATATGTGTGAGCTGAGAGAAGACTTCACTTTATTAAGAGGAAATGATACATACAGTCACTTACGGAGCAAAATCAAATAGCAGAACTGCTGTTTGTCTATAGGAACTCTGTCTTATTAGTGTCATACAAATGCAAATAGATTTTTAAAGAGATTGATAACATATGGACTAGGTAGAGCCCTAGCATCTGATTGACAGAAGGCTAGTTTTAAACTCAGAGACATATGACATTTTCCTACATTTTACAAGCACATTCCAGTTTGAGATTCATCACCTCTTCCCTTAGTTAGCATAGTAGAATGCAACATATCTAGCGCTTTAACAAATCTGGAAGGCGAAGATCAAAAGGTGGTGAGGTAAGCATGTTTTCTCTTACCTCTACCTTCTCTACTAAGCAAAATTACCTAATGAGTCAACTCATTTCCAACCTTCCCATTACATGCCAATTGCTTAAATCAAATGAGAAGCTCTTTCTAGCTCAGGACCCAGAGCTCAAGTGAAAGTTGTCAGGTTTGATAAAGTAGATTTTTTTCTAGAAGGAAATATTCCCTTCCATTTTCCAGGTTACATCTGTTAGCCTGGGTGCATTACTTTGCTAATACCAGTGTGCCGAGAGCATTTCCAATGAACTTTAATTGTGTGCTTTACCTGCCAGTCTTAATTGTAATCTGACTTCCTTGAGGTACCAATCAGCCCAGTGAGGTAATCATCTCCCCAAGGCCCATAAACGCACCACCTGTGCCTCTTCTGGTTCCCATTCCTCTTTTTATCCAGCGTCAGGTGGAGAGGTGATATGAAGCCTGAAAAGCATTTTCAAAATAGCTTCTGTTTTCCTATCATTAAAGTGGTGCATAATTAAACACGGACGGAATAACCGAGGACAAAAATAATCCTCTATTTTAAATTGTAGTAGTAAAGCTGGTGTGTAAGTAGGGATTGGCTTTTTCCGTGGAGAAGGAATCGGTTCTACTTCATGCTCACGCCTGCCTTTGTAGATTTCTCTGAACAGATTCTGGCTCTAGGGTTTCCTATGTAAATATCAGGGCCTTCTCTTCATATATCTCATCTGGGCCCTCCCGTCTGTTTCCCATTCTCTGTTTCACCTGCTCACATCCCTGATCCTCATGACCTCCCTCATGGATTCCTGAAGAGGGCTCCAGTTGGTTTTTATGTGCCCAGTTTACCTCTGTCCGCACCACACCACGTGTAATAATCAAGCAATCTTTCCAAAAGGAAAATCAGATTGGGCCACAGATCTAGCAAAAACAGTCAGGGCGTTGAGCTTCGCAGAAAGATGGAGTTACCAATTTACACATTAGCACCACTCCCTGTCCCAAACCCACAGAGAAGAATCAATGAATCAAGAAACCTTAAGCAATGCTAAAACTAATGGACCCAAACTGATGCAAACACTAAGTAGAGTAAATCTCATTTTTCACAATATAAATATGTGCGTTACATTTTTAAAAAGAGGACACTACCATAATTAGCATCATGAATTCGTTTATGTGTGTCATAAACTTTTAAATTAAATATTCATGTACAACTAATGACATTTTACTGGTTGAATATAATTTAATTGCATTTCACAGCAATTTATTTATACAGTTTCCCTTTTCAAAATTTCCGTTTTTCCAATGTTTAGAAATAGTTGAGATAAACAATTTATGATTAAAGTTTTTCACGCATAATCTATTATTTTCTTGGAGGAAAAATTCCTCAAGACAAGTGAAAGGATAGGCATATTGCTGAAACTAATGATTTCTTTTGCAAATTGCTCTTTAGAAAAATGTCCTTCCGGTGATATCAACCAATGTATTAGTTTTTCTTTCTTACATTAGGATTGAGGTTAAAAATTACTTTGTGGGATTATTGGCCATATATATTAATATAGTTGTATATGTTTTAATTGTACATACACATTTTTCTCACATTTTATTGATATATGCATCTATTTCTTATTTATCTATGAAAGCTCTTTATGTATTGATTTTAGAGAGAGCAAGAGGGAGGGAGGGAGAGAGAGAAACATTGATATGAGAAACCTCAACGGGTTGCCTCCCATACTTGAAACCTAGGTATGTGCCCTGATGGGAAATCAAACCTGCTGCCTTTTGTTTTATGAGATTATGCTCCAACCAACTGAGCCACACTGGCCAGGGAAAGGTGTATTTATATATTAATGGTAATAATAAAACATTTCTTTGGTCCATCTTCCTAGATGTCTCCCAGTTTCCTAGATGTCTATTTTATTTTATCTTTTCTAATTTATTTTTTTAAATATATTTTTATTGATTTTACAGAGAGGAAGGGAAAGTGATGAGAGTTAGAAACATCGATGAGAGAAACATCCATGAGAGAGAAACATTCGATCAGCTGCCTCCTGCACGCCCCCTACTGGGGACTGAGGCCACAACAAGGTACATGCCCTTGACTGGAATCAAACCCGGGACCCTTTAGTCCATGGACCTAAGCACTATCCACTGAGCCAAACTGGTTAGGGCCTAGATGGGTATTTTAGTCATTTTCCCTTTATGTCAAACCTGCAATAACTCCTCCATGACCCTTAATTTTACTCAATGTTCTTATTTCCTACTTCATTGAAAACCTGAAACAGCTAGAAGAGAACTTTCACAAGTGGCGCATATGCCCTTACCAACACCTGCACCCGTGTACGCTAACTTCTTTCTTGCTACTAAGAATGAAGTAGCTACTAAGTGTGCTAGCTTTCAATCACTTCAGAGATAATCAAGGACATCACACCAGAAATGTTCTCCTATTTTCTCTGTATCACCAACTTCCCCTCTCTACTGGATTTTTTCCAATCATCATATACAGTTGCTCTTTTTATTTTTCCTATCTAAAAAAAAACACCTCCTGCTGTCTTGAATTCCACCTCCAAGTCCCAGTTTATATTTCTTCTCCATTTTACAGCAAAAAGTCTTTGAGATCATTGGCTAATGTCTATATACTGTCTCCCAGTACAGACTTTCCATTCTCTCTTAAACCAATTCCAACTAGACCTTCTTCCCATAACTCCACTGTAGCTTTTGACATAGTAATATTATTAGAATTCTTCTTTTGAAATGTTTTCAATTAATTTCTCAGATACCACCCTCTTTTGCTTTTTCTATCTTATTGTTCCACTGCTAATGGGTTCACTATTCAGTTTATTTTATTTATATCTTTTTAAAACACCATCCCTCTCCCTCTCTCCTTTGCTTATACTAAGTCTCTCTTCTAGAGATTTCCTCAATTTCATGTGTTAGCTGAACAATCTCATAATTATATCTACATTTCAGAATTACATCTTGAACTGCAGACTCAGATTTCTTACTGCCTACTATACAGTATATGGAGATCTAATAACATTGCAAACTTAATAGACCCCAAACCAAGCTTGTGTTATTTCCTCTTAAAACCTGTCTCTCCCAAGGCTTTTCTATACCTTTTATAGCATCTCAATCATTCCAGTGGCTGAGGCCAAAATTGGTCTTGATTTCTCTTTTAACCCCACCCAATTTATCTGCAAAGTGACTTGGCTCTACCTTCAGAATATGTACAGAATCTCACGACAGCAGGTTCTCAAGTAACATCATTTTGTTCCATGTTGTTTAATCATAATTTTGATGAGATGCCATAGCAACTTAACTCTTTTTAAAAGTTTTAATTAATCTGAGAGAGGGGAAGGGGAGACAGTCGGGGGGGGGGGGGGGAGTGAGAGAGACATTGATTTGTTGTTCCACTTATTTGTAATCTGACCAATAAATTTATTTGCATTCATTGATTGATTCTTTTTTGTGCCTTGACTGGCAATCAAACCCATAACCTTGCTGTAACAGGAGGATGCTCTAACCAATTGAGCTATCCGGCCATGGCCTGAGGACCTTATCTCTTCTTTATATAAAACTAGAGGCCCGGTGCACAAAAATTCATGCATTGGGTGGGGGGTCCCCTCAGTCCGGCTTGCTCCCTCTCACAGTCTGGGAGCCTTCAAGGGATGTCTTACTCCTCGTGGGGAGTGGGCCTAAGCCGCAGTCTGGCCTCCCTCTGTGGGAGGCAACCGGTTGATCAGGGGAAGGCGATGCCCCCATCACACCTCTGCTGCTACCACTGCCGGCCGCCGTGACTGCCTGAGCCTCAGGCTGGCCCTGGCAGTGGCAGCTGCCATCTGTGGCTTCCCTGAGCCTTGGGCAGCTGCTGTGGCTTTGTTCAGAAGGACATCCAGAGATGTCCACCCTAATTAGCATATTACCCTTTTATTAGTATAGATAGCTTATGGTAAAATTGTTTTCATTATACATCATTTTGCTTAGTCCCAGAACCTATTGACAATGTTAAGTGAAGAGGTACTGTATTTCTTATAACCTCCACGACTACCACCTGTTCCGTGTGCTTATCATCTTTAATCTAAAATAATTCAACAACTTTGTAACTGGTGTCCCTGTTTCTGCTCTGCCCTTTTATATGTTATTTTCAATAGAGCAGTCACTATGATCCTGTGAAAACATAAATCAAGAAACTCTTTCTGCTAAGATCCCCAGTGGTTGACCAGCCCATGAAGACAAAAATCTGGAGCTCTTTAAATGGCCTAGAAAGTTCTCCACTCTAGACCTACACTATTTCTCTGGGTGCATCTTCTATTTCTATTCCCTGTGTTCATTTCACATTCAAGCTGGCCTCCTTGCTTTCACTCAAACATTCCAGGTGCGCTCCTGTAACCCAGCTTTTGCATTTGATATTCTCTCTGCATAGACCTCTCTTCCCTCTGTATACACATTGCTCAGTCTCTGAAATAGTACATTGCCAGTGAAGACTTCTGTGTTTGTTAAAATTTCCACTTTAAAAACTGAATTTCCACATGACCCATCTTGCTTTATTTGTTCCTCATAGACTGCAGTGGTTCTCAACCTTCTGGCCCTTTAAATACAGTTCCTCATGTTGTGACCCAACCATAAAATTATTTTCGTTGCTACTTCATAACTGTAGTGTTGCTACTGTTATGAATCGTAATGCAAATATCTGATATGCAGGATGGTCTTAGGCGACCCCTGTGAAAGGGTCGTTCGACCGCCAAAGGGGTCACGACCCACAGGTTGAGAACCGCTGGACTAGAGCAACCACTGTGTAATATGCTATATAATTTACTTAGTTATGTTATCCTTTGTCTAACTCCCCAGACTAGACTACAAGCTCCACGAGGGCAAGGTTTTTGCTGGTATTTATTCACTAATTTATATCCCAGAGCTAAGACTGTACCTGGAACACAGAAGGCACTCAATAAATATTTGTTAAATGAATAAATGAGAGAGAATTAAATACAAACTCCTCTTATTAAAACAACTAAGTACCCACACACATGAGCTTATTGTATACATTGCAACAAAAATGAAAAAAGTCACTGACCAGCAAGAACATTTAGTAGCTTCAAGAGGGAAAATAGATCTTCCAAGGCCAACAGTCAGACTGGCCAACAGTCTGACTTATCCACAGCATAGAAGCTGCTTAGTACTAAAGGAATAATCATCTCAGTGTGTTGAGGGAACTACTGTCAAGTTTAAATTCTTTAATAAGCTAAGCCAGCATTTGAAAGCAGGAAGTAAAAATAAAGACAAGGCAGGTATAGAAAGCCAATTGTTCTCATCATGATTGTGCCATTTTCTAATGGTGTGACCCTTCCCAAGTTTAACATCCTAGCTGTGATTGTCTCTTAATAAGTGATAATTATATTATTGTTCCATAGGGCTTATTATAACAATTCAGTGAGGTTATACATGCAAAACTTTAGCATAGTCTCAAAATTTTCAGCAATGTCTTGGATCATTAATATTATTATTGTGTTATTAGAAAAGATGGAAATCTATTTTATTCTAAAAGCTTAGCCTAATCCTACTTATACTACTCATTTTGCTTAGTGAAATAAGAACTATGTAAATTTTACTTATAACTCAAGATGAAATAACATAGATAAAATATTAGCAAAGCTAACACACCAGTGTGTCATTACCAGTTAGGGTATATCCCAGAGATGCCATGCATGAATGGATTAACATCAGGAAACCTATTAATGTAATTCCATATATTAAAAGATTAAATGTGAACAACTATATGATTATCTCGGCAGAGTGCTGATAACACTCAACATTCTTATTTGATAAAACTAAGAAAAACTTTCTTACCTGAAAAGATTTTTTTATCAGGTACATCAACTCTGAAATATGAATCCCTAATGCTATATTCCATTATCTACTGGTGCTACAGGCAAGTTGCTTATTTATTTTGGGCCTCAGTTTCCTCAAATGAAAAGTGGATGTAGTAAGGGTATAGTGCTATTCAATTGATATAAAGATTAAATTAAAAATGTAGTAAGTATTCCGTACACTATGTATTTAATTGTGAAACATAATTCCCACTGTATTGATGAAGGTGAGATGTTCAACATCAATTTTCTTTTTAATATTTTGTTGAGGGTCTGAGAAAATACATTAAAATGAAAAATGGGAGGTATGAATGTTAGTAAAGAATATTTAAAGAAGTCACTAATTAAAAATATTACGTAGAAAATTCTAAGGAATCAGCCAAAAATTATTAAAGCTACTACAATTGAATTAAGTATCTGGCTTAAAAAATAGCATAAGGCATTTGCACAAACTGGCAATAATTTTAAAAGTGTGATTTTTAAAATCCATCCACGAAGGCTACAAAAAAACAACAACACCATTCTCCTAGAAACACATTAATGAGAAGTGTACTAGAACTCTGTCAAAAGTGATGCAGACATTTAGAAAAGACCTAAATAAAGATTCCTTGTTGGAAAGACTCAGAATTGCAGATATGTCAATTTCTTCCACACTCATTAATAAATAAGCACCAATACATTTTAAAATATAACTTTTCATGCTGATTCTACAGTTGATAGAGAAGTGTGCAATAGTAAAGAATTTTAAAGCAAAGATTAACTTGGTAAAACCTGACCCAATTCAAACATGTAACAACTAGAATTCTGGTATGCACAAAAAGATATGGAGATGTGTATCAATAGATTCAATTTCAGATTTAATAAAATTTACTTAACTTTGTGAGAAAAAGGCATATAACTTAACATGCTTTTTGAGAGAATTCGTCTTCTATTTGAGGAAAACTAAACCCATCTTCATGCTTCAACTCTTATCCCTCTATCTTCTATTCCCTGCACTGCAGTAGAGCATCCTTTTAAAATGCAAATCTGACTCTTTAGATTATCTGCTCAGATCTCTCTAATGGCCTCTCATCACAGGAGGAATAAAATGTGAAGTCATACTTGTATTCTCTGAGCCCCTAAACATGACAGAATCCTGACTACCTTTCTAGACCACTTTTCATCTCACCACTCTGCCTGCTCCTCATGCTGTTCCAGTTTCTCTTGCTGCCTTGCTGTGTGCCTCTGCCTGGAATGTTCTTCCACCAGGTTCCTGCCTGGCTCATTCATTCACCCCATTCTAACCAGGATACAATGCCACTTCCTCAGAGAGCACGTCTCTAAAAACCATATTTAAAATAGCCACCCTGGCCTGATTCATTCCTCTTGAGTCCTCTTTTTACTACCTCAGTCAAAACACATTTTTTAAAAATATATTTTATTGATTTTTTACCGAGAGGAAGGGAGAGAGATAGAGAGTTAGAAACATCGATGAGAGAGAAACATCGATCAGCTGCCTCCTGCACATCTCCCACTGGGGATGTGCCCGCAACCCAGGTACATGCCTTTGACTGGAATCAAACCTGGGACCCTTCAGTCCGCAGGCCCACGCTCTATCCACTGAGCCAAACCGGTTTCGGCCAAAACATATTTTGCCATATATTTGTTTGTGTATTGTCCATCTTCCCCCACTAACATTTAAGTCCCATGATACCAGTTTTTAACAATGGTTATCTCTGGTAAGAGAGTAGGAGTAAAAAGAGGGGATTAATAAGGCACTACCATGTTTTATTCTACATTTAGAAAAATTTGCTGGAATTGTTACAGTCATCTGAGCAAATCGTATCTGTTGCTTGCCATCAAGAGTAGAAGTTTGAGCATTTCTGCCCACTGTACTTGGTATCAGAGTCACCAAGGAAAACACAACACAATCAAAGACTGGATGAAACAATGCTTTACTCACATAGAGAAGGGACAGAGCTGGATCAGCTTTAGCAATGACATTGGTTCCCCAGGGCCAGTGTGTCCCTCGCAGCAGCCGACGCAGGGCCATTGGCCTTCATGCTACCCTCTTGGGCCTCAGAACAAAGGATGCTATCCCTTCACTGGTGGAGACAGATATGGCCATGAGGCTGGCCAGGTGATAAATGATACACACACTTAAGCAAAACCAAGGATAGACCTTGAGTCTGAAAGAGGAAAAGATATTCCCCCACCAGGTGATAAGCCCAGCACTGATTCTCAGGGTTATTACCTCTTGATAAGGGAGGTCCCCGGCTTGTTCTTACGTAGCTGAATTGGGTGTAAAAAGACTGCATGCACTCGACTGCCTTTCCCAACATAAAATATGTGTTTTTGACTTGTAACAAAATGATTAAAGAATGTGAGGAAGAGGGTGTTTAAAGCACAATGCAACCTTAAAACACTGAGGGAACTAGCACTGCACATCCTTTTTAGACCCTATTGCATGTTAGGAGACTGCCTTTCCCAACATAAAATATGTGTTTTTGACTTATAACAAAATAAAGCACAATGCAACCTTAAAACACTGAGGGAAACTAGCACTGCACATCCTTTTTAGACCCTATTGTATGTTAGGGGCCCGAGGGCATTCCTCACAAGATTGAACACCTCTGCATCATCTTCCGAGTTCAGCATGTTCATCCAGTTTATAATTGGAGAAGCTAAGGTTTAGGGAGCTCCAATAACTTCTATTTTCTGGTTCAAAAATTTTTTACTTAATGGCAAAAACATCTGCAAGAGTGAGAGAAAGAGGTGGAACTCTGATGGGGGGAGGGGTCAGGAGAGCACAGGGACAATGCCACCTGGAGTAAGAAAGAGAGCCCAGCAAGGCCCTGGTCTGATTGGCCAAAAGCAATTGCTGTCCAAGATCCTGATAAATTTTCCAGTAGCTCCATACAGCAATTCGGAACAACATTTTCTGGTTAGTCAGAGGATGACTAGGAAGTGCATGTTCACTAGACTGTCTTAGAGCACCTCCCCCACACCCCAGTACCTCCAGCCAGACAGGTCAAGGAGCCACAGAAATAAATTGCCTGCAAAAGGTGAGCAATTTATTTCTTTTTATTCCCTATGATCCAAATATAATACTGGCTCAGAGGTTATTGCCATTTACAGAGAATTAAGACAATTACTACTCATAATTGCTTCTTAGAATCAAGGGAGCATCTGAAAATAAAAACTCACTCCTTAAGATATTAGAGATTTCATTCCTTCTATCTCCAAAAGCAAACAGGAATAATTTAACAGATTATCTTCTCTTCAATTATTACTTTTAAAGAATCAATAAAAGAGGAATATTTTTAAGAGAGAAATTTTGTAGCCTCAAGCCATAAAGAAGTCAGTGTGATTTTCATCAGAATATGAGATCTTTGATAATTACCTTCCCAATGAAGGAGCCTAGAAAAGGAAAGACTGGGGAGAATAAAGGATTTTTTTAAGCTTAATTTAAGCAAAATCTTGCTGGTAAAAGTGAGACTGTCTTATTCAACATTGACTGATTTTCTGTGATGTGTCCAGCATTGTGCTAAGCAGAAATGTCAATAAGCAAATGAGAAGCAAAACAGTCCTGGTTCATATCTTAATTTAATTTAGAGATGATAGTTTTTTCTTTTCAGGTGAAAATAAAATTCTTAAGAAAATTACTATTTTTCTAGAGGTCTAGCCATCACAATATAAGATTAATTTTTTTTGTCAAGTAGAAAGAAGCTAATGTACCAATATGTATAGATTAGATGATTAACAAGGTTAAAGAATGTAAATAATTTCAAAATAAATATCCAAAAGTAATTACAATCTTACTCACAAGAATTGGTTAGTGCAATATAAATGTAAAACATAAAAATCTATAAATAATTACCAGTTCTCCCTATTGAAATCCACTTCTGTGTTTTCCAATATTTTGCAATTTCAAACAGTAATGTGATAAACATATTTGAACTTGTTCTTATTTTCATCATTTTCTAATCATCTTTAAAAGTTATTTTCACTGTTTGTATAGCTCTTTTGAATAGCATGTGTCTGGACTTACTTTATTTTTTAATAACTTAGATCTTGATAAGAGTTCAATTGCTATATTCTGTTGTGATTATTGGTACATAAGGAATATTTACATCATCTTATTTTATGTCTTCTTTTGATTATTTTCTGTTCTTTATTAAATTGGCCAGGTGTTTCTTTATTATTTTAATTTTTTTTAACTTTCTCCACCTCTTGGAAAGATATACATGCTATTTCCTTTGTTTCAGCGCTCACACTTAAATATTAAGACTCAAAATAGTGAAAGTTAATCCACCTCTCCAGCCCCCTTTGTTTGCAAGAACACTGGAATTCTTTAAAAACAATCTACCCCAAAGCTCACATTCCCTATTAACATTTGGTATTTTAGTTCTACCAGCTTTTACACTTTTTAAAAGATAATCCTATTATTTATTGTCAATGTTTATTTCGATTTATCTACATCTGCTACTTCTTTCACTTTACTCCTTCCTTTTGGCTTCAATATTTTTCTTGCTGAAGCAAATTTTTAGTAGTTCTTACAGTGAGAATCTGTCCAAAGTAAATTCCTTCAATCTTTGCTAGAAAAACACCCTATTTGACTATATTCTTACATAAAGTTTAACTTTGTTTTAAAACTTTAGGTGATCAGTTGTTTTCCCTCTGTGTTTTGGATTTGGCATTGTTAGACAACAATTTGTTGTATATCCATTTGGCATTGCTTTGTAAAAATAACTCTTCTTTCAGAAAACATAATTATTTTTTGTATTTAATGTTATATGATTTTATTATAATTCAACCAGGTGTGGATGTGTATATTCAACCGGTTTAATATTTAGATAGTTCAGTCAATCCGAAAATTCAGACTTTTATCAATATGGGAAATTTTTCAGTAATATATTATGTCTCCCCTAATTCCTCTTGTTCTTGCATTGAAACACCCAGCCTTCATTTTGTTTCTATATCTCCTAAAATCTGTCTCCCATGTTCTTATCAATCTACATTATCTCAGATTATTTCCTACTCTCTGTCTTCCAATTACTATATTAATGCTTCAACTATATCCAATCTACCTGTCAACTAATCCAAAGATAGTTTATTATTATTATTTTAATAATTTTGAATTTTGTTTTTTTGATTATGTGTTTGGTTATTTTTCAATAGTGCCTCTTCCCATATCATACTGTACAGATCTTATAGTATTTACTAGAGGTCCAAAATTCATGTGCATGGGGTGGGGGGCTGGGGGTGGCTCAGCCTGGCCTGCGCCCTCTCGCAATCTGGCACCCCTTGGGGAATGTCCGACTGCCGGTTTAGGGCCTAAACCAGCAGTAGGACATCCCTCTCGCAATCCGGGACCCCTGGCTCCTAACCGCCTACCTGCTCACTCCTAACCACTCGCCTGCTAGCTCCTAACCACCCACATGCTTGCTCCTTACTGCTTGGCTTGCTGCTCCTTAGCGCTGCTGTGGAGCCTGCCACCACAGCTGCACTCGCCAGCCATGAGCCCGGCTTCTGGCTGAGTGGCGCTCCTGCTGTGGGAGTGCACTGACCACCGGGGGCAGCTCCTGCATTGAGCGCCTTCCCCCTGGTGGTCAGTGCATGTCATAGCAACTGTTTGTTCTGGTTGTTTCGGTCGTTCTGCTGTAAAGGTTGCTGGGCTTTTATATATATAGATTATTTCCTTGTCTGATCATTTTAAAATTTTCTTATTTTAAGTTCTCTTTCAATTTAATATATTACTTCCAGTTCTCATCTCTTTAATGTACTTGTTTGAGTCTCTCTCTCTCTCTCTCTCTCTCTCTCTCTCTCTCTTTTTCTCTCAATATTAATTTCATAATAAGTAATGATTTACCTCTCTCTCTCTCTCTCTCTCTCTCTCTCTCGATATTAATTTCATAATAAGTAATGATTTATAATTTTCAGGTAAGTTCATACTCATCAGAACCTATATCTAGTGAGAATTCTATTTTTCCCAGCTTGTAAGAGTATCTCTTTAGAGATATTAGCCTCTAATAGGCCTTTTCCCTTGGGGGTGATTGGAGGTATTGATTGCAAAGTATAAATTTGGATTTCATAGAAGGGGAAAATGCCTGAGATTGTTATTCTTTTCAGGTCATTTCTTTTTCTGTCTCTGTCTTTCGCAAGGTATAAGTTTCTGTCCTATTTTCCTGGATTGTTAAGAGTTTATATCGTTTTCATTTTATGAATAGATCTTTTCTTGTGAATCCTGGTTTTATACAGTAGCTCATTTCTAATCCCTAAAACAAAGCGTCTCTTCCTCTTGCAGGGGGTAGTAGAGCCCAAACTCCTGCCAGGCAGGCCTGAGGGTCCCTGGGCTCCAGCGTCCATTCACTGCTTCATCTCCATGTTCCCTCTTCATTTGGAGATTTTTTTTCTTGTTTATATTTTGAGCTCAGCTGTATAGTTACATTTGTCTTTGCCCTATCAAATGGCACTTCTGTGTGCTTGAAATGGAAAAGAAGATGTCCTGGGTCAGCCAGGTCCGGCTATTTAATGGAAATCAACTTTGCGTTTACATGAAATATTCTAATTGTCAATTTAGGTTTAGTTTTCTATGCAGAATGATTTCCCCCAGGGAAATAACTAGCTTCTATTTATCTGTGTTTCTATTTTGTCCAACAGATGAACTTATCACCTATGTCCTCATTGTACTCTTGCCATTTGCTTGTGTTTCTGAATTTCGCTGGCTGCTGATAGAAACTTTGCAACATTCGGTAACTGCAGCACAAACACATGCACCCGTGGTGACCTTTAGTGTTTGGGGGGTTTTAATGAAGCTTTGTCTGAATGATGGCTGGGAATCCAGATGCAGAAAGCAGGCTTTCCCAGTCTCCGTTATTAGGAGGAAATGAAAACAGAAGCATAATTACAATGTATGTCTTTGGTAAAGCTGCCACTTGGGATTAGAGGTAGGCTTCTTTTTATTAAAAATGTTAAATAGTTACTTCAAAAGTTCAATGAATCAATTAACATTTCTTTGTATTTAAGCCTGCATTGGGGAGGGGAGGGGGGGAAGAAATTTGAAAATACTTGGCACCTATTTTATTCTTAGCAAGAAAACAGATTTTGAGTCTTAAAAACAATATAATTTTGTTAAATATTTTCAGCAAGAATAATATTGTTTTAATTTGTCAATTACAGTACACATGTGGATTTGTGTAATTACCTATAATAATTTCTCAGAAAGTTTGCAAAACAGACATATGGTCACCTTTTGCTTAGGTTTTATGCGTCCATATACTGGTATATTAACATGTGGCAGGATTGCAATTATATCTATCTAGATACTAGGGAGTAATGTGCCTTTTCCAGGAAGATGGTGGGGTGAGTACCATTTCTGAGAAACGACTCCCTTTCTTTCTCTTACAGCAATTAAATTAGAATCCCTTTTTCTTTTCTTAATCCTTGCTCCTTACAATGTCTTCTCACTTCTCTGTATGTTGCCATCAGCCAAGCGAATTTCAGAGCTTTCCTTTCTATAGCCTGCTTTAAGAGAGCAAGTACATTGAAAACAATGTTTCAAATTATGTCTCTGCATCTCAGAAAATTTATCACAGAATCAACAGCTATTAAAGTAAAAATGGCCTGCTTTATACTAGAGCAGGACTTACCATAAACAAAATCTCACAGCTTCTATTTGTGAAACTTCTTCCAGCAAAAACAGATAAAGTCCAACAGGATATTCCAAATTTCTAATCTAACCAGATAAGAACTAATTTACCACAGGAGCTGGCACACTGTAACTAGCAAGAAAAATTCCAGTGGACGGTCTGTGTTGTTGTCGCTGTTGTTTTAAATAAAATTTTAGTAGAACACAAACACACCCATTCATTTCTGTAATAACGATGGCTGCTTTCTGGCTACATCAGTCAACTTGAGAAGCTGCAAATATTTCAGCGGAGACTGTAAACCCCCAAATACAAATATTTACTCTCTGGCTCTTTACAGAAAATGGTGCATAGCCTTTTTTAAATTACTTTAGACCTGCAGTGGGGTCAAATTTCTTAAGCTAATTAATGCATGAGGGGCTTTACCACCAACATGGCTTTCTAATCCTAAAGCCAAATATTAGCTTGAAAAGGTAAGATGGCAACATTTAAAAAAAAATTATTGATTTCAGAGAGGAAGAGAGAGGGAGAGAGATAGAAACATCAATGATGGAAGAGAATCATTGATCGGCTGCCTCTTGCATGCCCCCTCCTGGGGATCGAGCCTGCAACCCTGGGCATGTGCCCCTGACCAGAATCGAACCTGGGACCCTTCGGTCCTCAGGCCAACACTCCATCCACTGAGCCAAACCAGCCAGGGCAAGATGGCAACATTTTTGTTCAAAACATTTGTTCTGTGTGGGAGGAGGATTATATTTCTGGCTCCTTTAGCATCAGACCTGGGCATATAACCTCTTGCCCAATGAACGGTGAATTGAATAATATGTTTTACCTCCAGAAAGCTTTACCATCCAATGCATGCCTGGCTATGCCATTCTTCCATCTGAAAGGAGACCTGCGAAGTCTTAGAAGTTCTGACAGCTTGAACCTTTAGTAAAGGCAACATAGACTAGAGTGGCCACCAAGCCACAGTATTTAACAGCCTGGGGGAGAGATAAACCCTTATTCTGTGAAAGCCACCTAGACTTGTTGGGTTGCTTCTCATTGACAATAAGTGAACTGAAGTTGACTACTAAAAAGTTCTTTGAAGGAAGATGTTTTAATTTGGCTCCTTGAGAGATGAGAAAGCTGGAGCAAAGATCAAATAAGCAAAGTCAGCAACAAATAAATCAATGATATTTTTTAAGTCTGAGTCCAAATGAAAAGCAATTTAAAACTGTTTATTTTCAATAAGTCAGTATCACATCAAGTAAACAATATCAGGGTAGATTACACAGAGATCACACAACTGAAAAAAACACAGTGGGAATTGAAATAAAAACAAGAATCACTAAGCCTCAGTGGAACAAAGTTAAAGATAAATCTGATTTTGTCTCATTCCTATTACACACAGACAATAAAAAAATTGGTGTTTAATTCCATTATTTGACAAGCTAGATAGATGTCTGTTTTATTGTTCATGATTCATATACTTGCATCTAAAAAAATTAAACTAATTTATTTATATATATATGTGTGTGTGTGTGTGTGTGTATATATATATATATACATACACGCCCAGTGCACGAATGTGTGCACTGGTGGGGTCCCTTGGCCTGGCCTGCACCCTCTCACAATCCGGGACTTCTTAGAGGATGTCAGATAGCTGGTTTTGGCCCAATTCCCCACAGGCCCAATCCAGCCTGATTCTGTGCATTGAGCATCTGTCCCCTAGTGGTCAGTGCATGTCATAGCGACTGGTGGACCTGTCATTCGGCCGTTCGGTCAACTGGTCACTTAGGCTTTTATATATATAGATATATAACATCCTTGGACTAACTGTCATAACTGACTTCAAAAATTTAACAATGAAATCACAAATAGTAAACCAATGAAAAGTTTACACAAAATGCATATGCTAACTGATGACAAGAAACTGTGTTTCTCTAAAGGATAGAATAGAATCTTAATATCTACTTTTGGCAAATATATAGAAAAAACATGTATCTTGTGTCCCCCCCCCCGCCCCCACACACACCTCACGTGTGAGATTGTACAATGATAAGATCTTTTTAGGAGGCCACAGCTTGATAGGTATCAAAGATCATTACAATGATCATAACATTTGATCCAACAATTATGCAACTAGAAATTTATCTTAAGGAAATAATTAAGCATGTGAGAACATAGGAATTTACAAGAATGCTAATTGAATCATAATTGATGATAAAAACATTCTAAATTACATATATATCCTAAAATGTGGAACTGGCTAAATAATCATGCCAGGTCTTTCTATGGAAATCTATTTAGCAATTAAAGGTTTGGTCATAAAAATATAATAACATAAAAACATGGTCATGGTGGATTATCCAGCAGAACAAACCAATGAACAACAAGATAATATTCATTCTACAGAGCAGGAGTATATATTAACATAGGAAAGAAGATATATACAAAAGTGTCACTAGAGATTAACTGTCGATTGTTACATTAAGGATGTTACTTCTTGCCTTCTTGTCTGTATTTTCTAATTAGTCCATAATATGCACAGATTGCTCTAGATGAACAAGTAACATTTAAGTTAATAAATTGTTAAACAAAAATAAGAATGCTGCAGGAAATCTGTGTATATGATAAATATAAATTATATATTTATATATACTATGTTAACTGTATTATATATTACAAGAGGCCAGGTGCACAATTTGTACATGGGCAGGGGTGTCCCCTCAGCCCAGCCTTCACCCTCTCCAATCCAGGACCCCTAGGAGGATGTCTGACTGCTGTCAGACATCCCTCTCAAAATCCAGGACCACTGGCTCCTAACTGCTCATCTGCTGCCTGCCTGATCGCCCCTAACTGCCCCCCCTGCCAGCCTGATTACTCCTAACTGCCTCTGCCTGCTGGCCTGATCACCCCTAACTGTCCCCCCTGCTGGCCTGGTCAACCCCAACTGCCCCCCCGCCGGCCTGGTCGCCCCTAATTGCCCCCCTGCCGGTC
>NW_005367354.1:4483278-4494298 GCF_000412655.1 Myotis brandtii | reverse complement strand
CGCCCCACACAGCCTGCTGTTCAGTTGTTTGGTTGTGCCTCACTAATCCCCTTGCTGGCCTTGTCGCCCCATGCAGCCTGCTGTTTGGTTGTTACTGTGATGGCGTCCTGGACAATTTGCATATTCATCTATTATTAGAATAAAGTGTAATATCATGTTATGTTATATCTCTATATATATACACACACATATATATGCATACATATATACATATTTACCCTAGTACATTTTCATCTAACACAGGCATCTATTGCCACTTTAGCTTAAGTGACACCCCCAAAATACTCTGCATCATGTATTTCTTTATAGTTATTTCAGGGCATGTGTCACAAATCTCTAAATGACTGGTAGATTTATATATTTGGCTACTGTCTGTTTCTCCCTAGTGAGTCTTTGCTTTCCAAAGACCTTGTCTATTACCTGTTGAGTTCACATCTACAGTTTTTAGAAGTCAGGACAGTAATTTACACATAATAGATTCTCAGACAATATTTACTAAATCAGAAAGCAATATATTTTAAATTAATTTCTAAGTTTAATTGCTAATATTTATTTGGAAATTGCATTGATGTTCCTAAATAAATTGGTTTCTAGTTCTTTAGTTTATGCTTATCTGCTTTTAGAGTTATTCCAATTTCATTTTATAAAAATAGCATTTGAAAATTACATTATATATGTATATATGTTTTCTCAATGCCATAAATTGTTTAGAGTATAAAAATCATTAGTCATTTAAATATTTAATGTAACCTGCTTGGAATATGTCTAAATCCTTCATTTTGTGTGTAGTAACCATTTTAAAATTTCATATGATTATCAGCCTTTTTAGCTTATTTTTGTGTTCTTTATTTTCTATTTTCTATGTATTCTTTTTAAAAAATATATATTTTATTGATTTCAGAGAGGAAGTGAGAGGGGGAGATAGAAACATCAATGATGAGAGAGAATCACTGATTGGATGCCGCCTGCATGACCCTACTGGGGATTGAGCCAGCAAACCAGGCATGTGCCTTGACCAGGAATCCATGATCTCCTGGTTCATAGGTCAATGCTCAATCACTGAGCCACACTGGCCGGGCTATGTATTCTTTTTTTAACATATTTTTTTTCTTGAAATCATATTTGATCTACATTTTCAAAATGATTTGCGTAAGATTACATAAATACACATATAATTTTTAATATGTATGTTAGTATTTTTTCACTAAGTACTTCTGAATACTATTTGCAATTCCTGATTTTTGTTCTTGATTTGTCAAGCTGAATATGAAATATTTAAAAAGATGTCTTTTGAAAATTTACTTGTGATAGTTTTCTACTTTTATTTGTTTCTATTCTGATTGTTACTACCTATATTTGTGTTGCTGCTAAAAGTGGTAATAAGACACTTGTATAAATTTTATATTTCTAAATTTTGTAGCTCACTGTTATTTCTTTATGTGTGTATACACTAAGGAGCATTTGAAAAGAAAAGCTCATTCTTTTGCATCTCATTTCTAGAGGTTGATATTGCAGCAATTAAATTTTTATTACTTTTATATTCCTCTATATGATAATTATCACCAATTTTAGAAATGTTCTTTAAGAAAATACTTAATTGTTTAGATTCCAAACTAATAATGATTCTTGGGTATGCCACCAATTTAACATAGCTTGTTAATAATATTTAACAACCATGTAAAATATATACATCAACTGTAAAACATACCCTGACTTTAGAGTAGTTAAGTTATTAAAGATGTTTGTTTTAGAATTTAGGGTTTATAGTCATTTATATCATGAAAACATAGTGACATTCACTAATATATTTAAGGCAGAATTATTTAAAACAGTAAAGTGATTTTTAAATAAATGCCTAAAATTAGATAAACATGTAAGTAATCTATACTAAATGTATATCTTATGCAGCAATATAAAATAGTCATGAACATATAATTATGAGAATATTTATGAGAGAACATTAAATGAACAAGAAGCATAAAAAAAATATACTAACACTAGAGATAAAATTCCCTAAAAGCATGCTTGCGAATGGATAAACACAAGGGATACACAGAGAAAAATATCTAAAGAGCACTTTAAGTGTTCCCAGTGATTAGATGAAGGAGATTCTACTCTTTTCCTCCCATGCCCCCAAGCAAATTTTGTTCTAAGGGCATTTGCACAATAAAAAAAAATGAAAAAGAAAGAAAGAAAGAAAGAAAGAAAGAAAGAAAGAAAGAAAGAAAGAAAGAAAGAAAATACAGCAAATTCAGAGATGTGAAGAAAGCAGAGAAAGCCAGTCTGCATGATCTAATGTACTTAAAAAACAATGAACATATACCCTATGATCAAAAATGTTTGCAATTTGCACCAACAATTAATTTTCATTGCTATTGGGTTGGAGCCATCTACATTGCTATCCTTGCAAAACTGTAAAATATCCTGAAATAATAATTAATAGCAAGTCAAACAGGGAATGTACAAGACAAGAGAACTGGGTGCTCCCTGGCCAGAGCTGTTAGATCAAGTCCAGAGGGACGCGGAAGAAACTTTGATTATTCCTTTCCATGTTTGGGATAATTTTTCTTAACAACCTGAATTTCTGAATAGTTATCAATTCTGTACCTCTATAGTGACCTAACTATGAAGATGCCCACATGCTGGAGAAAACGAGTGGTGTTTTCATGCCTGGTGAGATTTGCAGAATCTCAGAGTTCAGTACTACTTAGTCTTTATCCATTCGGCCAATGCAGACTGGACATGGAGTATTCTGAGTGGGTATCCTTCCTCCAGGCAATATTCATGCCTACTATGCACCAGGTGTTGTGTATTGTACAGAAGAAAATTAAGACCTTGCTCTTTGGGGCTGAGAGCCTAATTGAGAAGACAGATGTGCAACCAATTACAGTAGAATCTGACAAGTCTTTGCAGGATGCTGTGGGGCCTCAGGGGAGCAGCTCCTCATGTCAGGGTTTCTGAGTCAAACAGAATTTACCACTGAAATCACGGTGTTCATTGACTGCACAAAGTAGCCATAATATACTTTTATACCTCAATTTTAAGGTTGAAATCTTAAAAAAAAAGCATGACACAATTCTCTAACTCCAGAACCTGAGAAAATAAAAATAACTTATATTGATTAGATGACTCTGAGTCATTTTGCTAAATACACAGTATCATCCTGACTGTCACTCAGCAATGACCCAGAAACCAGTAAGTCATAAAGGACCTATTTCCCCCCAAATTAAATAACCCCAGCCTGCTATGTTTTTAAACTCCTGTATCTGCTTTTTATGATTCTCTCTCTCTTGCTGTGCTGCCTGATATTGCTGTAAAATATTTTTGTCATAATTATTCTTTGTTTTGCATAAAAGTGATGTAAATGTGTAATCATTGGACTTATTTTTCACATCATGATGCACTATATTGGTACTACAATGCAGTAGGATAAATTGTTCTCTACTTTAGTCTTCCCATCTGTTACATGAGTAGAATGACAGACAATAATGATAGGGTAATAAACTAACAAGGAGCTCAAAAAAGTCAAAAGAACCATCTATAACACAAGGTTTTAGAATTATGAAGCAAGTGAAGTGATATTCTAGGTTTGTAAGGGATAATTGAATAGTTAATCTTATTCCTTATTACTTTGCAAAAGCTTTCAACACCTCATTGTGTTCAATTACACTCCTGATTGCTCAGATGGAGAAAATTGGGGAAATTGGGTAGACACTTAACTGTAAAATGCTGATGATGGAGTGTTTTCTCGTTGCCCTTGTGTCCTGAAAGAGCAGGACTGGGTCCCTTGTAGGCATCTGTGATTTTTAGTTGTTGTTTTAATCTGCAGTATTATCAGCTAGTATTATTTGTCAAAGATTTAAGGGCCAGTTTGACTTAAGAAAAAGAGACCCAAGGGCCCTTGCTTCACTCCAGATCTTGCTTGAAACAGGGGCAATGCTAGACTAACCCACCCTGATGGCATCTATACTCCATGAACTGATTTTCTCTGTACCCATTTTTGTTTTGTTCTTCCCCTTAAAAACTATACCCTAGAAAGAGGATGATTCCATATTCTTTAAAGAGCTGTGGTTTTCTGAAGAAGAATATTCATAAAACAGAATTGCATTTCCTGAACCATACTTCCCTTCTGCTTCCATAGTATAATTGGAGATGAACCCTTTTAGGAAAAGAATATCACAAAGATGCTATTAAAAGTTACACCCTTCGGTCTGTAATGTGAATACATGCTTTAGGTGTTCAGTTAGTATGTCTTCCTGTAAAGTAGAACATATAGTAATGTTGTTTTTTATCTTTATCAGAAAAATAAGGAAGACTCAAGAGCAAGAGAAAAAGTTATGCCTTTAATTTGTTCAATCTATAATTGTGTCTTGTCAAACATGCAGAATTCTTGTCTTCACCGAATTTATAAACCAGCAAGAAAGACTGACATTGGCCTAGGTGGGCTAGTGTAATCGGTGCGTTGTTGGCAATGTGCCGGGATATATGGCATGTAGACTATGAAGACTCAGGATGGCTTTGGAGGTGAGAAAAATTCCTCACAGAAAAGGATGCATATCTGAGACACAAATAAGAGTTAGAAGGTGGGTAGGGTTGGCTAAGGAGAGAGGATTTTCACCATGCGGACCAAATAACATGTGCAAAAGCACAGAGATATGATAAGTTAAGAGGCAGTTTTATAGGTCCGGAGAGAAAATGCATGTGAACAAAGCCAAGAATGGAAGAAGCAGAAGCTGTAAGATGAAGTTGGAAAGGTAGAGCATGCCAAGGCCTTAATGAAGATTTTATCTCAAGGGTAATGGGAAATCAGTTTAAATCTTTAAAATAAAGAATTTTAAGGAGAAGCGTGATGGTTGCCATAATATCATAGGCATTTTAAAAAGATCACTCTAAGTATGAACAATAGGTCAGAAGAGGTCCAAGGGTAATGGGAAATCAGTTTAAATCTTTAAAATAAAGAATTTTAAGGAGAAGAGTGATGGTTGCCATAATAACATAGGCATTTTAAAAAGATCACCCTCTCTAAGTATGAACAATAGGTCAGAAGAGGGAGAAGAAAGCCCCCTTAGTAGATGGCTTGCTTTTTTATTTTTAAACACAATGAGCAGAGTGTGTTTAATATGGGTTTAGACCACAGCTGATAAAGCTGCCTCACTAGAATCAAGACCCATAGAAGAAGAAGAGCTCAAGGCAGAACTCATACTTGCATGCTCACCTGACTTCTGTGACAGTGAATCCCATCACGTTGGGTGTCAAGAAAAGGGTGGGTGAGAGAACAGTACAGATGCACACCTAATAAGAATCCGCCTACATATCCCTCAGTTCCTCTCTGTTGCCCAGCCCTCGCAGTTCAGGACCTGAATATGAGCCACAGTGAGTGGCTATGGTTGACACAGCATCCAAAGGGATCCCAAGATGTGTCCCACTTCGCAAAAGAACAGTCCCAGAGAGTTCAACACTGAATCTACATGTTCTTGTGTAACCCTGGCAGTCCGCCCAAGGTAAGTCATAGGAAGTGGCCTATGGAACAGAACAGCTAAACTCCTATTGAGTCAGGCAGCTCAAAGCACAGAGCTGTCCATCAAGGGTAGGGTCAGTACGAGAATCACATGAAAGCCTTCCTGAAGCCCTATGTTCCTTCTGAAGCCCAGGGATGGGAATTCAGGTTTCCTCTCAGTGCTTCTTAAAGTGACAGGTGCCTAGGGCAAGCTATGGAAATGGCAGCTATATGTTATGCCTTAGCTACCTGTCACATATAAAAAATTAAAAACAACTGAACGATTTCTACGGGCATGATAGGCATGTTGTCCATTGGTGAACACATAGTTGTGCTGAATATGTATTTAATTAAATCAAATATTTAAAAGTAATCATTCTTTTTTAATATATATTTTTATTGATTTAAGAGAGGACGGGAGAGGGAGAAAGAGGTAAACACATCAATGATGAGAGAGAATCATTGATCGGCTGTCTCCTGCATACTCCACACTGGGGATCAGAGCCCGTAACCAGGGCATGTGCCCTGATTTGGTTCACAGGTCGACGCTCAACCACTGAGTCCAAACTGGCCGGGCAAGTCCTCATTCTGGCCCTAATGAATCCAACTACTTTTCTCAAATCACTTTTCTATTGGCAAGTCCTCAGCAAACACTTGGACACAAAATCAACATAGTTGGCAGTGAACAGATTTTTGTTTGTTTGTCTTCTTAAACAAGAGATTGTGGTGATTCAGCATCTTTTTTCTTCTTTTCTTTCCTGAGCACACATCTCTACTTTTACTTTCCATCCCTGCAGATGACAAAATCTTGCAGAGACTCAGGTCACTAGATGCTTCTCACAACAAGAAACTCAAAAAATGTAGAAGACGAAATTAGTTTACCTCCACGAAGTCATTTTAACTTCACTCTAAAAGGAAAACTCAGGACTTCACATTGACAAACAGAAAATAAAAGGGAGAGTGCCCTTCCCTCTCCGCTGTATCTTTCCCTGCCCCAAGTTGCAGGCCAGAGACTCCTGCTCCAGACTCTGCTCTTTCAGTTCTGGTAGATATAGTGTGGAATGTGATGGTAACAGTCAGCACAGCTCTTATTGACATCTTCCCACATGAAACCCTGGTGATTTATCTCAATCATTATTTCCTCTGTATCTTGATCAGCTAGGAGACTGAAGGGTACACAGTAGGCACTCAATCAATATTGGATGAATAAATCATTGAGTGACATTATAAAATGGATACATATTAATTGTAGAAGTTTTGGGGAAAATATATATGTTTATGTGTGTGTGTGTGTGTGTGTGTGTGTGTACATGTGTGTGGAACGTTGCTGCCCTGAGTTAACCACTGTTAACAGGTCAGTGAAAACTTTAGGATGATTCCCTATCAAATTTTTGAAGCTCCTGAAGAGGTCATACTGATAAAATCTGGAAAAGTTAATCAAGGCACTCAAGAAGGCCAGGGAAAGGCCATGATTTGAAAGAGATGCTGAGAGGATGTATTAGGATGACTCTTTTCAAATAAGCTCAAGCAAGCAATAGAATCATTTACTCCAGAAAAATCTCACTGAAGTGCCTTAGGAACATAGTTCAAAGGAAGAGCAGATTGTCTATAACTTTATGAAAAAAAAGCATTACAGCTCTGAAAGTTTCTGTTTATACCAGATAATACATAGCACTTGACCCCTCTCACCCTGTAATCTACGAATCTCGATTATTTCCCTTGATATGTCCCAGACTCAAATTTAATTCTTCTTTGACTGGCAGAGAGAGTTGTTCACACTCCAATATTTACAGAAAACATCAATTTCCATAAGCCTAGATACTTATGAATTACATTAGAATTATTCGCGTGATATATGGCAAATGTAATGCTGACCTAGTTAGAATTCTTCCAAAAGTGCTTTGTTAGTGCATTTGAGAAGTTTAATATGCAGGGTGGCCTGTTTAGAACAGGTTCCACTTAATTCATCATGGCCAGCTGCAGTGACAGATACTTTAATTTTTTGGCCAAGAACAAGCTTATTTAATCCAAAATATTCACGTCCACACTTCCTAGGATACACAGCAGTGGCCACGGCCCCTGGGTTGTGACGATTTCTGGTTTTTCTCTAACCTTTCTTTGCTCACCAAAAGGCCATTTATTTAATTCCTGATTATCATGAATCTATTCTAAAACTCTTGCAAAATCTTGTGATCCAAGATTCTCCAATTAAGGGATTTCCAAAATCATTGCTCCTCAGACTATCAATGCTCTGACTAACCAGAAAGCAAATCTTAAAGTCATCAAATAATTACATGAGAAAATATCATTTTTATGTCCCAGCACTTAAAAATGCTTGGCCACAGAGTTACAGCTCAGAAATATTAAAAATATAAAGAAGAAACTAGCAAAAAATATGTCAGTGATTCATTCAAAACATATTAATGGAAGGCCTACTATTTGCCAGACCTTGGGTCAGGGCTGAAAATACAAAGAGTGAACAAAACAGATGGAGTGCATCTTTGATGAATCTTACAGTCTACAGGTAGATAGAGATATTAATCAAGTTACCTCAAGATAAATATAAAGTGGCAAAGGTGACAAATACAGCAGTGGGATGTACCAAGATCTGAGAGCCATTGATTAGGGAACATGGTCCGGGTCAAAAAGACAATGACTGAGCTAAGATTTGAATGGGAATGGTGAATATTAAGGCTGAGGGGTGAGAAGAACATGTGAGAGATAAAGTGCAAGCCAGTATGTTTAGAACTGAAAGAGAAGGTAGAAGTGCTGAGAAAGATCAGCTTGGAGAGGTGGAGAGGTATCCAGGCAATGTGGAGCCGTCTAAAACATGTTAAACTACAAACAATTATAGTTGTTGACTTGACTTAAATAGGATCTAAAGCTATAGATTCAGTCACATAATTCACTCACAATCTTGCTTTCTCACACTATTTTATTATTCATTCATCCATTAATGATATTAATACCCATCTCATGCTAGGGGTGCTTAGAAAAGGAAATGTTTAAATGGAATTGGGATGAGCTATTCTGGATGCTCCGTTTCAAAGCAAGATCCTGATGTGGATGGTCCAAACCCTTTCACATTCCTTTCCTAAATTTGATTTTTAACGTTTTTATGGATTTCACAGAGAGAGAGGGAGAGAAAGAGAGGGATGGAAACATCAATTATGTGAATCACTGATCAACTGCCTCCTGCACACTACCCCCTACTGGGGATTGAGCCTACCAACCCCAAATGTGCCCTGACTGGACACTCAACCACTGAGGCACACTGGCCAAGCCCAAATTTGTTTGGATTTTAAACCATGTTCTTCTATTGGTCACTTTAGCATGCATTATCTTTTGTTTTTATTTGCAACAACAAGTCTCGGTACACTGACCCATGGAGTTAGCTAGCAGGTTGCCTCATGGAATCATTGATGTCTCCCAGTCAATAACTACAGTAAAATACATTTACACAGGTGTCCTGTCACATTCTCTGATTTTCATGGTACTGGAGTTACTGTGGAGGAAAAAATCGAAACTTGTTTTCCACTAGAGTGTGGAAAGATATAGAGAAAGAATAAAGCAATTGGCAGAATTTCAATTTAAACATGGCAACAAAAATACCAAAGTTTGGGAAGAAAAAGGCTGATGTGATACAGAACAAAATACTGTATCTTCTGAGGCTCGATGTGATCCATACTTCAAAAAGACAGACTTGCAGAGGATATTTTCACCATTAGACAGAATATGGAAAATAAAGCAGGTACATCAAGGGGTCTTGGGCATTAGGAGTGGGACAACTGAACTGCATAAGTAACAATGGAGCTGGAAAGCGCAGTGGCCCTCTGCAGGTGGATAGCTACCATGAGGGAGAAATACAGGTGGGAGCAGGCAGCAGCAGCAAGAGCAGGCACTGCCGAAGCACAGACCATGGCTAGGAATATATGAGGAGACAACACTCCCTGCATTCCCCTGGAGACTCTGGGAGAGACACATGGACAAGAAAGTATAAAATCCTGATATTTGAAAGTGGAAGCTACTGATCAGGCATATCTGGAAGTAGTCATTCTCATAACATACATGCTGGTGGGGTATATAGGTCAGCCAATTCCTGTCTTGTGACCATCTCTCCCTATACGTGAAGCCTTCTTAGGCAATATTGTTCGTGTGTGTGTGTGTGTGTGTGTGTGTGGTGTGTGCCTGTGCATGCATGCATGTGTGTACATACATGATCAAAGTAACATCAAGAGTAGTTTAATGATTACTAACTCCTCATCTTGGAAAATTTCTAATGTTGAGAAGGTAAGTACTGCATATCACAAGATGCCAAGATTCTACAAGAAAGGAATAAAATAACCTGTGAATTGAGAATCGAGGTCATATTTGTAGGCCCTCTCCTACATTTCTCTATAACATGTCCTTGTGCTTACTTTGATGAGAAACATCAGTGATGGGAGATGACGTGTTAAACTGGAAAGGGTTCTGCAAGGGAGACAGAGGGGTGTTTTTTAAATCAGCTAATTTAAACTGTGAGTGCAAATTGGCATCACCTATGGCCATGATGCCAGGAGGGAATGTGGCGTCAATTAGGTTTCATTAAACTCTGAAAGGCAGACCTGTCTCTTTTCTCATCAACTTATCCAAAGACAAAAGTCTATGCCTCCAGCACAATAGTCAATTACGAAGTGCTGGCACACATTTCATTAATGTTTGCTTGCTTCTCACAAATCCATCTCAAAGGGCAGAGGCCGGGTATAAGTATAACTCCATTTAGCATACATGCAAAAGATACTTTGATTGTTATCTGGGAGATTAAATTTTTACTAGACTGTGTATTCCTTGAAGAAAAGGGTAGTATCGTTCATTTATTAAACATGTATTAATAACTTTTGAAAGTAGTACAAAAATAGTAAATTAAAAAAAAGAAAAAAAGCAACACCAACCTCGTTCCTCACACAGCTGCCATTCTAGTGCTTCCCAAACATTTCCATAACGCTTACTCTATTCCAAACACCATTCAAAGCTCTTGACATGTACTAGCATCTTAAGGCAACAATGCTATGAGGGAGATACAAGTGCTGCTTTCTTTTCAGCATGGAAAAACTGAAGCAGAGGGAGTTTAACTGCCTTGCACTAGGGCACAGAGCTAGCACGTGGTACTGCTGGAATCTGTACCCAGCCAGTTTAGCTACTAAGTCCACGTGCCTGTTCATGTCACTGTATCATTCCTCTTCCTTTTACACTAGAGGCCTGGTGCACACATTTGTGCACCGGTGGGGTCCCTCCTCCTAGCCTGCGGAGATCGGGCCAAAACCAGCAGTCCAACATCTCCCGAGTGCACTCTGCAAAATTTATGTCTGCTCGGCAGCTCCTGCATTGAGCTTCTGCCCCCTGGTGGTCAGTGCACATCATAGCTACCGGTCGAACGGTCAAATGGTCAGCTTGTTGCTTAGGCTTTTATGTATATACTAGAGGCCCGGTGCACAAAAATTTGTGCACTCGGGGGGGGGGGGGGCCCCCCCCCCGGCCCTTGCC
>NW_005367354.1:4471192-4481498 GCF_000412655.1 Myotis brandtii | reverse complement strand
GGCCGCCATCTTGGCTGACAGTTAATTTGCATAAGGATATGCTGATTAGCCAATGGGAAGGGTAGCGGTCGTATGCTAATTACCATGTTTCTCTTTTATTAGTGTAGATATATAATATATAATATATATATATATTAGAGGCCCGGTGCACGGGATTCGTGCACTGGTGGGGCGTGGCCTGTGGGGATCGGCCCGTGGTGGGAGTGCCGCTCATCCTGGTCAGCCAAGTGCCTGTGGACCTGCCCTCTGAGTGGCTGCTCCCTGGTAAAGCATCTTCTGTGGAGGCAGAGCACTCGCCTCTCCAGGGGACCTGGTCGGGGCTGAGCCCAGGGACAATAGCACTGAGAGGAGGCAGAGTAGGCCTCAGCCCCGCAGTGGCCACGGACCTGCCTCCCATCCTCCGGGGTCAGGTCTGCGAGCCCCATGGCAGCACTGCATGGCCTGTGGGCATCTGAAAGAGGCAGCAGGGAGCAAGGAAGAGGAGCCTGGGCCGTGGAGGTGATGATTGCAAACCCAGGTTCCTGCCATGGGCCCAGAGTTTGCAGTGGGAGCAGCTGCTCATCCCAGTCAGCTGAGCAGCACTCCCACTGTGGTAGCACACTGACCACCAGGGGGCAGCTCCTGTGTTGAGCTTCTGCCCCCTGGTGGTCAGTGTGCGTCATATGGACTGGTCAACCAATTATTCTGGTCGTGTTCCTGTGCATGCACCCCTGTTCGGTGGCTGGGCTTTTATTATATAGGATTGCCTTTTTTTAGTATGGCTGTGCACAGCTCCCTGGAAAGAGTAAATGAATGCTTATCGAATATGCCAATTAAAGAATGATGGCAATCATGCCACAGGTGATAATGGTGAGAAGATAATGATAACAATGATTTATATTTATGGAGTACTTGTCATACTAATTATAAACATCATATCATGTAGTCCTATCAATAGCCACAGTATAAGGTTTTACTAGCTCTACCTGACTGGTGGTAAACAAGAGACTGAGAAAAGTTCAACTAATGATATTATGTCACACAGTTGGCTAGCTGTAGAACCAGAATAAAAACCTTGGTCTTTGTAATCACAATACCCATATTCTTCCAATACATGTAAAAGTCACTTATTTGGGGATTACTCTGTTATCTACTGGTTAAGTGATATGAGCTTAATTATTTACAACTTCTTATTGCATATACATATCTGTGTATAACATAAGATTAAAATATCATCTGTATATGTACAGTGTATTAAAACAAAAAAACTATGGAATAACAAAATAAAATCACTCTTCTCTCTCTCTCTCTCTCTCTCTCTCTCCTCTCTCCACACACACACACACACACACACACACACACACACAGCCCTATCCTATAGGATAATAACTTAAAAGTCACTGTGTGTAAGCCATACATCCCAGTGGATCTAACAGACAGAGTCTGAATGAAATTGAGATTAACATAGTAGACACAATGAATAAAATACAATTTATGATTTAAAGTCCATAAAACACCTCTAAGGGTATTGTGATTTATTCTATATTAAACCCATTTCCCATTCCTAATATCCATGCCCACATGTTTTTAATATGCTATTTAGCCACACATTTTACAGACATAAACATCACCATATGAGCTTTCAATTAACATTGACTTTTATCCTGAAAAAGTGCCTGTTGGAATGAAATGGTAGGAATGGCTGGGAACTGATGTATGTGGAGATAAAGTGTTGTTAATTCAATTGCTTTATCTGATCCAAAGTCACTTAGATTATATTAAATTAGCCATCTGCTTGGCTTTCACCTTGGAATGTCTGCCAGATGCTGAATGTGTTTACAGAGTTCATTAGCAGCTCCAACCTTAACAACAACATTCTTGTGGTAACACTAGTGACCAGTTTCCCTGAGAAGACATCATAGAAAAAATGCTTAAGCTACACTTAAATGAGTGTTTTTAGAACAGAATATTTCAATTTTATTATCAAATTTTAAAAATCTTTTATATTGGAAGGGAGTTTGGGCCAAGGAACCTATCAAATAATGACTGATCTCTTTCACTTATGTTTTGAAGAGCAAAGACAGTTGACCAAGCTCTAATATGAATAAAAATACAAATGTCCATAGATCTAGAAATTTGTTAATTACAAAAGATCCATCATTGCAATATATACCAAAGAGAATCCTCTACTAATCTACACTTTCAACTTAATTTTAATGAGTAAATTCCAATAAGTGGATGACTATTATTCCTTGTAGAATAACATTGTGCATTATAGCCTAGTGATGCATTTCATTACCATAGCAAATTATTAGAGACTAGAGGCCCGGTGCATGAAATTCGTGCATGGGGGTGGGGGAATCCTTCAGCCCAGCCTGCACCCTCTCCAATCAGGGAGCCCTTGGGGGGATGTACGACTGCCAGCAGTCAGACATCCCTCTCACAATCCGGGACTGCTGCCTCCTAACCGCTCACCTGCCTACTTGCCTGATCACCCCTAACCACTCTGCCTGCCTGATTGCCCCTAACCACCTCTGCCTGCCTGCCTGATCCCCCCAACTGCTCTCCCCCGCTGGCCTGATCACTCCTAACTGCCTCTGCCTCAGCCCCACCACCATGGCTTTGTCTAGAAGGACGTCCAGAAGATGTCTGGTATAATTAGCATATTACCTTTTATTAGTACAGATGTCTAAAGCAGGGGTGGGAAACCTTTCCTGCCAAGGGCCATTTGGATATGTATAACCTCATTTGTGGGCCATACAAAATTATCAACTTAAACAATGTGCTATATTTGGTCAAACATTTAATTAACTCACCCCTAATGCCTTGGCAGGGCCGGACCAAATGATTCCATGAGCCTTATACAGCCTGCCTGCTGACTGTTCCTCAGCCCTGGTCTAAAGGAATGACAAAGAGTACCATTGGAGTTGGATATTGAAAACATTAGAATGATAACATATAACACATCCTAGATAGAATAAATATTTATAAAAATATATTTCAGTTGGGAAGTTAAACATAGAATGTGGGGAACTAGAGAAAGATGAGGTTGGAAAGATACTCAGAGGCTATATCAGAAAGATCCCTGAATTCTTTCTATGAAATTTTGTCTTTAATTTGTACGTTATAAACAGAGAACTGCTTAACAGTTTTAAGCAGAGAAGTCACATGGCATTCATATAATTTAAAATGATGGGGAAGTGCGAATTATATGGAGGAGTTATCTGAATTAGTCACCCGAGTTAAGAGACTATTGTAAAGGTGTAGAGGAGAGATCATGAAATCCTTAGCCAGTACAGGAAGTGAGATGCAGATAAAGTGACAGATTTAATGGTTATTTAGAAATAAGCTCAACAGGACAGGTTTCCCAATTAGAACTTAGAATGTTACAAGAGGGATACGTTTCAGACAGCTTCCAGTTTCCTGACTTGTACAATAGGTCTACAGGAGTTGAAATTCGAGAGAAAGGTGATAAAAATTAATTCGAGGGAGTATGGGACCATGATTTTTGTCTTTGGATATTTTTAATTCAAATTAACTATAATAAGGAGAAAGAGGCCAGAGAGTCTAAGGCTGCAGAAAAACATTTCCTTCTGCCCTCAGTACTGTAAACACTACTAAACAAACAAAACTAAAGCACCCAAAATTCAGTATTTAACATAAATAAACACATGCATATGTACATACGTAGTCACAAAATTGATGAAATGTATAAAATTTATCTAAATGAGAGTATATGTAAAATAAATTTTAACAATTGTCTAAGACTCGGCTTCATCGTTTAGTTTCTAATTTATCCATCTAGAAAAAGAAAATCAATAGTGGGAAATAGTAGATAAAATTCAATACAAATAAGACCAATATTAACAAGCAATATTTTGCTTTAGAGTTTTAAAATTTCCTTCCAGTACAGAATGTCACTGAAACTTTAAATAGCACTATAAAATACTTAGAGTATTATTATTATATCATCTCTAGCCTCATCTCATAGTAAAGAAAATGAGTACTTAAAAAATAAAAGAACCAGCTTATTTTTACGCAGTCTGTGAGGGATTCCTGCAGGAACCCAACCCAAATTTCTTGGCTTCAAATTCTAAGCTACAGTGAAAAACTGAAATGATGTAATTAAGTACTCTGACAAATAATGCAACAACTGGGTCAGATCATTGGATCTCTCTCCTTAGTGGAGTGAGATGTGAAGCAGACAATCTCCCTTCCAGATCTACAAATCTGCATTTCTATGAAATGTCCAGAAAGTTGTGCAACTATAAATGTCCCCCAATATTAATGGATAGCTGCCCAAACCTACACAAATACTACTTTAAATGGAATTAATTTTCTAAAGAACTAAAGTTAATATCTAAGAGCAAAGTATTTCATTTTGATTAATTATCATTCAATATTTATAAAAGTTCATGTTTCCGCTACGATGGAGCACTAGCTCCCATCACAGGCTATAATAATTGATGATGTATAATTATTATCTCAATTTTATCTAGCTCTTTTTTTAAAAAAGAGATGTTCACTTGTAGTACAAATTGGACAATGTTCATCCATATAATGTAATGGTTCCAGGGTAACTTGTAGGCAGTCATGGATAATTTAGAAATATCACTGTATTCAGGATGTAAAATACATTGAATGGTAACATATGTGAGTCAAGAGATATTCAGAATTAAATTGCCTGCAAATTAAAAAAAATACACACACAACTATGAATAGCTTAAAATGTCAAGAATATTCTAGAAAGACCTTGAGTTTCTCCCTTCTTGTCTCTCCATAGATTTCTGGATGGAATTTTGAAGGACTCAGAATCAGAAAACTTGCTAGAGGCCATGCCATGCCTCCAGGACAGGGGCTGCCTCTCTTCACTGTTTCTGCTTTTGCCCAGCCTGTGCCAGGTCCCTCCCTGTTCCACTGCCAAACCTTCCATACCATACATCTTGCCATCACTTCTGACCACACTGCTGCCTACCGCCTCTTTCAACTTGATGACATATTTAGCTAGACATGCACAGAGAGACCCCCATCTGCCATTACCCCCTGTAGCACCTTGTGAGAGGAACATCTGCTTTCTAATGTGTTGCCATCTTGGGCATCTTGCCAGTCTCAGATACCTAATTATAACTCCCATTTTTTTTGCTAGGTACCTGTACATCTCTTCTCATTTGGGGGATCTTTTAATACGATGGTCATGGAGCAGAATGAAACTGCCCTTTTCCTTTCACTCTTTGCCTTTTCCTTTCAAAGATACAAATTCTAGGAGTGGTGGGACCAGGGGATGAGAGAGTATTAGCGATAAGAAGAGACAGACACATCCCCACACTTTAGCTTGACGCTGCATCTTTGAGGCCTCATGTCACCTCTGCACTATGAATGATGTCCTTCTCCTGCCCAGTGAGGTTTCCTCTGGGTCACCTTTGCTTCTCTTTGCTCATTGACTTGCCTCGGCCCCTCCCCTTCTCACGCTAATCAAACACCTTTGCATGTGCATATGACAAAATTATTAAGGCATGAAACAATGAAAGGCTGCAATAGAATAAATGACCCTAAAATATTAAGAGATAACTTACCCCAAAATATCCAATTTCACTTGTAATGCAGCAAATTCAAATGGGAGCAAATGAGATAGTGTTGTACATACGTTGACATATGAAGATAAAGATAATATGATTATTTAAGATAAATGATAAACTAGCTGCAATACTCTTTAAAATTAGTTCTTTGGGAAAGCAACATGACATAATATAAAGAAACCAGACCAACATTTGTAAGAGGAAACTGCAATATATGTAATATGTATGCACGATATGTTTTGGGGGATGGATGTTTTATATACCCTATTAAGGCAAAAGCAAACAAAATTCAGTCTGTGACCACTATCGACATCAACAAAAACAAACCAAAATTAAGAAAGCAAACCATGTGTGCAATATTAAGCTATTGTAATAAATTATGGCATATCAACAAATAAAACATAATTTAGAAGTTCTGGTAATTAGGAGCAAACATACTTAGACTATAAAATATTTATGAAATAATGAAATTGATTGTTATAATCATACATCTATAAATGCACATTTCACTTGTTGATCAGATAGGCACATTCGTAAATGCACATTTTGTCATGGAGTGTACTTGAATAACAAAGTTTAAGTTCCTTTCTTGTACAATATAAAATTGCAAAATGTCAACTGCTTTTGACCTAATAAAAGGAAATGGCATATGGTTAAGTCTAATGTATTCAAAATGCTACCATGGGAAAAAGAAACATACTGTTTTGCTCTCAAGAAATGCCAGCCAACGGTATTTATAAAGGTAGGGAGTGATAGTTCCCTACGATTTCTTAAGCCTCTTCAGTTTAATTATAAGCCCTTTGATATCTTAAGATGTATTTTAAAAGTCCTATGAACCCATTTTTTTTAATTTGCTACAGAATTCTGTTTTCTAGTCTCCTCTAACTTAAAGATCCACAAGCATATGACTGACGAATGCAGGGCACCTAATGGTACCTAAGCGTGTATTTCTCATAAAATTCTAACGTGCCCCCAACATCGTGCTTCAAGCCTAACCTGCTGTCTCTCCGCCTCTCCTGCCTATGCAAATCCATTTGGCTGAAACAACCCGAGAAAACTGGAATTATTTGCAGAATCACTGCAGAGGAGCTCAAGCATGGAAGAATCATTATTCATAATTTGCTGCCTATGGTAAAAATCAGTACCAGTCTGTTCATTTTCACTTACTTATTCACCTAATAAATCATCACGTAGCCATGATTTTCAGCCTCCCCCAAGAAAAACAAAATTCTTTCAGAAAACAATCACTCAATGACTTAAACTGAAAATATGAATGTAGTGCACACAGAACTTAGATATCTCTCGCGGTATAAATCTCAGGCAAGCCCCCCGTTCCCATCGGGGAGATGACAATGCTGAGGCGAAGAACACGTAGATGCAAAATTTTCCAAAATTCGAATGTCTGAAAGTTTCTCGTGGACATTTTCAAACATAAGTTGATAGAAACCCCACTCCAGGTGAGCCATTTTGGGAAAGCTGACTTGATAAAACCAGATTTCTGGAAGTCTTTTTAAAAAGAAGTGGGTTGAAGAGATGAAACAAACACAAGCAAGCAGAAAATCAGAAATGTAAAAGAAAGAGTAAAATAGGGAGGAGAAAAGGACATGGAATAATATATCTTTTTTTTTTTTTTTACAAATTATGATAAAGGATGTAGACTTGAAAAAGGAAAGTGAGGAAGTATGTGTGTGCATGACTACTGTTGACTGTACTAGTTATCATGGCAGGCTCTGTCTTGTTAAAAAAGAACTCCCAATTTTAGTGGCTTATGAAGACATGGGTGTTTTTTTTCTTACCTTCATTGGCTGGGATCCAGGCTGAAGCAATAGCCTACCTGTGTCTGGGACATGTGTTCTCCTGGCAGAGGGAAGGAAGCAGTGGTGGAATAAGTGGATGGTTCTCTACGCTTCATCTCAGATGTGGCCTATTTCACTTCTGCTGGCATTCCATTGGCCAAAGCAAGTCAGAGGGCCAAGCTTGGCATCAATGGGAGAAACCCTGCAAATGGTGGATGTGATAGAGAAAGTAAGCAGACAGTTGGGAATAATAATACAATGCACTACAACCCCCTGTAATATCTGCAATCCATATCAGAAGGATATTCCTAGATAAATCTAACTTAATCAAAGATAATTTATCTCACATGAGGGATATAGTCAATAATATCATGATCACTATGTATGGGGCCAGGTGGGTGCTTGGGGAAGTAGGAGGACCACTCTGTAAAATGCATGATTTTCTGGTCATTTTGCTATGGTATACATCTGAAGCTAATACAGAATAGTGTTGAATGTAAACTATAATTGAAAAGTAAAAAATTAAAATAAGAATTGATAATTTCTCTCAATGGGGGCTCAGTGTAGAGATTAATTACATTGGAATTTTTTACAACTGTTGTAAATGAACCAGAATTTTTGATCATGTAATAGACACCTTTAATTTGCTTCTATTTATTTCTGAGATAGGCATTGTAGTATGGATTAAGATTGATTGCTTCCTATCTAACTTCATTTTTCTCATCTGTAAGAAGCTGGTACGCATTTCTTTTTCTTTGATCCCTGCCATTGGAACCAATTGTGCAACATGTAAGACAGAAAACACAAAGATGAAAACATTAACTGTATTTATGGTAAAAACAAAACAGCTGTACAATATAACTTTAGATCTGCCAATAAAAGACTTGCTGATGCAGCTCTTATATTAAACAGACTTACTCATCCTTTACTGGCAAAACTAGACTAATTCCAGCCTCCAATATAGGGAAAAGTACCCCACATGGGATTACTACAAAGCCAATTTCACTCTCTCCACAAAGAAGAGAGAGAAAAGGAGTGAGCTTTAACAGAGCATGCTCAGCTAGTTCTTAAAAAATATCAATCAAACAATTTGGACCTCCTGCAAGGCAAGGAATTTGGGTGTAAATAAAAAGAAAACCCAAGGAGTGTACTCTCCCCCTAGTATTGCCCAGGTTTCTATTCTCATAGCTTGTTGATGTTAAAGATCATGTCTGTCACCAACAGAGATGGCACCATTTCCTACTTCCATCTCCATGAGAATGCTCCCACAAAAACAAGTATCCTATTTTGGGGTTTTTGGAATATCTGGTAAGGAGTTTAGATTTTTTTTTACCAGAATGCTTTGAAATGAGCTAGGTAAAATACATTCATTGATCCCTAAGGCCTTGCTGCACTTACAGAAAATAATTGCTTTCTGTTATATTTCCCACTCCCATTATGTAAGCATTCAACTGGAGCCTGGGCTGTCTTTCATTGAAAATATTATTGTTTTCAGAGCCACTTAAGTCACATTGTTTCCAGAATATCAAGTCTCTTACAGGCCTCTCACATTAAAGTATAAAAAAAATCAGTTTGTCACAGCACATATAGCAAAAAGGCCAGTGCTAACTCTGAGGAATTTATACAAAAATTTATACAAAACCAAGTTATGTCCCCAGAACCCAGAGTTCCATACCAGGATGATAAAAGCAGATCATAATGTGTCATCCATCTTTAACAGAAGATCCAAAAGTAAAGAAAGTAATGGGCTGAGCTGAACATGATGAATTTATTCTTCCAAACTCATCAGGCAGATAACACACTCCCCCTCTTTCAAGGATGAGGTGGGGGAATGGAAAGAAAAGCCAGGGGTGTCATATCAGTTCAGCTGAAGACCTTCTACATCTTGATATGAGAACTTGGGGAACAAATGTTTCTTCTCAACACAAGAACATAATTGCATTGACAAGATCCATTCTGTACAAAAGAAAGACAGAGATATCACTTTCTATCTTCATATCTTTATGAAGTCCCCTCTGGCAACCATCAGTCTGTTCTCTGTATCTAAGAGTCTATTTCTGTTTTGATTGTTCACTTATGTTGTACTTTAGATTTCACACATAAGTGAAATCATGTGGTATTTGTCTTTATCTGATTAACCATATTTTAAGTATCTGAATAATTTATCACAAACTGAGAAAAGCCTCAAAAGAAAATGCCATAGAACATTTAGTTTTAAAGGCTATTTATTCTAGTCCATAAGTGTTTAACTTTTATCTATTATATTTCAGCTTTCTCTATTATATCTCTTCTAAAGAGTCCTCCAGATCATTCTCCTCTGCCATGAGTAAGAGAGGATCCAGGGAACCTCACCTAAAATGCTAAGTAAATATGTGTGTATCTAAATCCCACTCATGTTTCAAGCTCCACTGATATCTCTTCTATTTCAAGAAAATTTCCCAAAGTCTAAATATTTCATGATTAGAGATTTATGCAAAAAATTGCATAATTATAACATGATTATGCAATCATTGTAAGTGATATAATTATAAATACATATATCTTGTCATAAAGAGATATGAGCAATTTATGGACATAATATATGCTATGGGTACATTCAAGATAATTTGAGGTTATTTATACTAAAACAACATTTAAAATAGAATATCTAAAAATAACTAGAAAATATTTGGAAAATCAATAACCATCAAGTCAAGATAAGTTCAATACCTATTCTGAACTGTAGATATTTGTAGATATTCTGCCTTCAACTAATAAGATGACCAGATGGTGAAGCTAATGCTCAACTATGCAAATAAGAGTCAGACATTTTTTTCTAGCTAGTTATTAGGACATCCTATTACCATGTATGCACAGAAAGACTTTTATTTTTTCAAAGTTGCTCTCATTCAATTTTATAATTTGCACAAATATGTAACTCTCAATGCTTCATCATAGGGTAATGGATGGACAAGA
>NW_005367354.1:4445789-4470429 GCF_000412655.1 Myotis brandtii | reverse complement strand
TTTTTTTCCTACTTTTGTTTTCAATTCACCTTCAAGTACATGCAGGGAACATTGTGACAATCAAAAGCTCATTAAATGATTGAATATGGATTATGCACATTACAAAGCAGAATGTTAGTCAGATGGATATAGTTTTTTTTAACAGATTTGCCTTTAAAAATGGAATCACTTTAAGATTCTACATGATGTCTGTTAACATTAAGAATGTCCTTCTAGACTCTAAAGCAATAAAAAGCAAGACCTAGAAATTAGCAATATACAAAGAATTACATGATTCATCTTTGCTTGCTCCAAATATTTATACTTCTTCAAATTAACTATCGGGCATTTAGCCCCACCCCAATCTCAACTAACAGTTTCTTAAGAAAGCCTTTATCAGCCAAAACGAGAGCATTATAATCCTCAAGCCATTCAGAGTCTTCCTTACATATTACTATGAGAACCATGGGATCACTGAATAGAAAGCCCGGAACACAATAACCCTGGCATCACAATTATCCTTGAATTTTTGGGTGTCTGAATTATGCTTGGCACTATGCTAGGCAGAGAAGTGGGTGAGAAATGACACGGTGCTTATTTTGATGGAGATTAATTTTTTTTTAGAGTGGAAGAGAGAGGAAAAGACAGAGAGAAATATCGATGTCTGAGAGGCACATCGATTAGTTGCCTCCTGCATAAGCCTGGACCAAGGCCTGGGCCAGGGAGGAGACTGCAACCTAGGTACATGCCCTTGACTGGAATCAAACCCGGGACCCTTTGGTCCACAGGCCAACACTCTATGCACTGAGCCAAACCAACTAAGGCATGATTAAATTTTTGATTCCTCTTTTTTCTTCCTCCTTCTAACATTAAAATGATCATTGTAGTTCATTGAGTGATGGCCTTAAACTTTGTTGCATAAAGAAATTCTATCATTCAAACTTCTGTTTCTCACAGCATTATACATATGAAATATATTTAACCACACTTATTTCATAGTTGTAAATGTGAAAAAAATGAATGAATTCAGCCATAGTTATATTGGTATGTCCATTTCCCTAAATTTCTCAGTCAAACTGTGGATTCCTCCCACCTTGAAAGCCTTCCATACATAAGATTTACTCGAGTATACAACTAATTATAAAATCATTGGTTCATTAATTTAGCAAGTGAATATTAGCCTATGTTGGTCTTCAGCCAGAAAACATTTAGCAGTGGATGGTTTTGAAGGAAGCTTTCCTATGTTCAAAAGACATGTATGTATACTCTATTAAAGCTTAGAGCCGCTCTGGTGTGCTCATAAACAATACTAACCATTACCCACATGATCTGCATTGTGACAAACGATAATGAGCTGAAGCTCTGCTCCATCCTCACATTCAATTTGGGGATCTTTCTGGATAAAAAACAAACAAACAAAAACACACACACAAAAAACTATTTTGCCCAGAGATGTCATTGACACCATAACTGTCAGTAGCAAAGGCATGTATTTTTAAGGAGCTTTACTTCCTTGCTAACGTTTCTAAAGGTTCTAAATTCTCCAGGATCAATTAGAATTAATCCAAAGCACAATATAAGACTATGCTTCCCTTTTACTCATCTATGTTTCTCCTGCCAGAAACAGGTAGGCACACACAGCTTACGGTTGAACAACCTTCTATTAGCAAAACCACTTTCTACCTATAGTCATTACACAATGCAAATATTTGTCCTGAGAGTCTTAAAATCCATCATGCTAAATAGGGAAACGATAGGGTCTTAGTGCAGTCAACTATATGATCCAGGAGGAAAGCTCGCCTGTTTCTTGATGAGTTAGGACCGATGATGAGTGGGTAGGAGTGACACCCTCCATCCCCATCTGCCACAGCTTCCTTCCACTAGGGATTAATGGACTTGAGCTCAATGAGCAGGTACTCTATGCAATTGTTTGATGAGTTGATGATGATCTTAGTTCAACCACTGATTAACTTGTTAGCATGCCCAGGTGAAGTGATCATTGTTTTAGAAACCTGAATTTTAACATTTAAAACTAAATTTCTGCTGACAACATGGAAGAAACAGCACTTGGAGGAAACCTGTGCTATTTGCTGCCAGCCGAAGCAAGATGGCTTGAAAGACTGGTTCTCCCTTTGATGCACCCGCTTTAAATACCAATGGCATTTCTGTCACCCATTATTTTACTCTCAGAAAGACAGGGTTAGTAAGAAATATTATGTAAAGAATGTATGGCAGATTTTTGAATCAACAACTGTGAAAAAACAATGTGAATAACCAAATTAAAGATGTGACAGTTGAGAAATTGAAAACAAGTTATTATGGAGCATGTGTACACTCAAGGTTCATAAAAGGTTCTTAAAATAGAATTAATCCTTACAAGCCACTAATGTTTCTGTACGAGATTAATGCTACTATTCACGGAGGCTGATCACCCCCAAGGAAGTTCACAGTACATCAAGCTAACACTGTTCACGAAAGGGCAATTATATTTGGTAGAAATAATCCCCTTGAAAGTAGAAAAGGAAAAGAAAATCAATCATTTCATGACTTAATGGACTACCCAACAGCAATGCTAGCCATTACCAAACATGAACCACTCTGGTAATAATTAGAACATACTTTACTATAGAGAAAACATTTAGACCACTTTAAATGAAACCTCATTAAAATTTAATTCATATGTCTATACAATAACAGAAATTAGTGATTTTGAATATTTATTACAAATTCCAGATATCCATTAATGATTTGATTATTCAGTCACTTAAAAATGTATTACCTTTTATATTCCTGACACATTCTATTTTTATACATATAAAAGGTTATTTTTAAATATACATGCAATTTCCTTCCTTTTCTTGTGTTTTCTTTTTTCTTCCTTGCCTTTTATTTTTGTTGTTTTTGTTGTTGAATTTATTGGGGCAACATTGGTTAATAAAATTATATAGGTTTCAGGTGCACAATTCTATAATACATCATCTGTATATTGTATTGTGCATTTACTACCCCACGTCAAATCTCCTTTTATCACCATTTATCTCCCCTTTGCCTTCTTCTACTTCCCCCACCTCCTTTTCCCTCTGGTAATCCCATGCTGTTGACTATGTCTTTGAGGTTTTTTCTTTATCCCTTCACTTTTTTTACCCGGCTCCTAAATCCCCTTCCTGTGACAGCTGTCACTCTGTTCTCTATAAGTCTCTCTCTGTTTTGTTGGTATGTTCATTTTGTTCACTGTATTCCACATATAAGTGAAATCATATAGTTCTTGACTTTATATAGATGCAATTTCTTCTGATCTATGTCTGTGTCAATAATGACAGTTAAATCTTATGTTAACAAACCCAAGATACGTTGAATAAAATGGAGGACTAGTATCAAACTCTTTGTTTTACATCTATTAATATTTCAGTCTGTCTTTCTCCTCCTTTTCTATATACCCTATTCCAAAGTCTTTACCAAAGATACCTTATGCTAAAACATCATCACTGCTTTCATACCTTTGTTCATACTGCACTTTTGCCTAGAAAATTTAGTATTTCCATCTCTAACTGTCAAAAATCTGTTCTTCAACCCAAGCCCTATGTCAAGTTCAATTAGTATGTCAAGTAAAATTAGTAGATATTCTCAGTCAGAGCTAATCTCTCTTTTTTGGGAGCTCTTATGTCATTATGTGTATCTCTATTACTGCATTTTTCATGGTTTTTCACAGATGGGCACTTATAACTGTTTCTTCCCCCTAATCCTGCATATTCTTGAAAGAAAATATATCTTTGTCCAGCCCAGAGATTATAATTACTGGTTACTCAAGGTCATTCATGGATATGTGACTCAATATTTAGCTATGCCACTTAACCACATAAATGACTGTGGAGAAATTCTTGAAACTCCATAAGATTCAGGTTCCTTATGGAAAATAGTGATAACATATGACTTTTGTAAGAATTAAATTAATTACTTATATAAATAGCAAATATAAGTGTTATATAAATAATATGCTGTTTCTAGACTGGATCTCATGAGCACCCATTGATTGGAACTAGAATGAAACTCAAGAATGCCCTGAAGAACATCTAAGACTATAAAGATAGTTTAGTGGGGTTTGGGACCATCACCAAAATGGTCTTTAAGAACTGTCTAGGTGCCTGGCCAGTGTGGCTCAATGGTTGAGTATCAACCTATAAACCAGGCGGTCATGGTTTGATTCCTGGGTTGTAGGCTCTATGCCCAATAGGGGGGATTGGGTAATGCAGGAGGCAGCTGATCAATGACTCTCTCATCATTGATTTCCTCTCTGAAATCAATAAAAATGTATTTTTTAAAAAAGAATTATCTAGGCTTCCTAAGGCATCTGCAAAGTTCTATTTTCCCTTCTGTTTTATAGGGAAGAATTTAAAATATGAGGGCTGCAGGAGGTCACATATTCCATATCAGGGTTTTTTCTCTACATTTCTATTGTTAATCCTCATTTCTATCCCAAGAAAGCATGTTTCAACCAATATATGTTTCAACCTTTTTAGCTATAGTTGCCAAACCAAAGGCAGGACTATGTTCACAGTTCTAGCCAACACTCAGAGTACCTAAGAATAACTGAAACTCATACCCAATTCCCAGACATGGGTAGATTTTTGCCTAACTCTCTATATCTAGATACCCTAGCTTCTTTCTTCAATATGGTAAAGTTTTAGGCAACACAAATATTTGTTATTTGTAACTACCAATAGGGGTAGATTTTTGCCTAACTCTCTATATCTAGATACCCTTCTTTCTTCAATATGGTAAAGTTTTAAGCAACACAAATATTTGTTATTTGTAACTACCAATAGAAAAAAAAGACAATTTTATCCATATTTCCAACATAATTCATAGCTCTATTATTGATGTGCATAATCTGTAGAGACATTCAGTAACATGGGGAAGATGAGCCAATTAATTCCAGAATTAGATACAAAAGACACTATGCTTCGATGTATAAGTAAATCCATCTCCTTCGATGTTAAATCTTATTTCAACATTTCCATAGTTACAGAAGGCTTGAGTGTTCTCAGAAAGAATGCTATGCACACAGAGGTTTAAGTGTTGTTTCTTTTAAACTGGGGGTCATTTGTCTAGTTCCAGCAATACGCAACACTCTTCAGCATTAAGAACCTTGATTTATGCCTGTGCAGCAATCCCTTCCTTCATTTTCCTAATGAGTAAAGCCTGGTAGGAAATAGAACACATTTTGATTAATAGTGCTTTGATAGTTATTACTTCTTTGTATATGAGGAAGCTTGCTTCTTAGTTGTAAATTAGAAAATGATAGTTCAGTCATCCAATTCACTCTACGGTCTCTGAGGCAATTCAGTTCTAGTTAATTAGCATTAGCAAATGTCTACTCTTTGCCTGTTACCCTATTCAGTGAGGATAAACACAGGGAAGATCATGGAGGGTGCCTTCAAAGAACTTACACTACAGTCAAGGAGACGGGCCTATGGATATGTAAGGGTCACTGAAGTGTTGCTTCTGCACCCCGCACAGATGACAGGAAGAAAGATGAGTACAATAGATGAAGGAATATGTTCTATTGGGAATGGAATATATAAAAAGAACAACTTTCATACCCATAAGTTTGTGGATATAGATGTAGTCATCTTAACATATTAATCATCCTAACCTGCTAATGTAACAGGAAGTCTCCTCAGGTATTTCTGAGAGCTCCGGGTGTTGTCTCTTACTGCCCCTAATACGTTTCTCTTTTATTCCTTCAGATCCTGCTTTGCTGTTGATGCTCACTGTTCATAAACTCAGTAAGGAATTTCTTCCTCATGGACATGGACAAAGGGACCCTCCATGGGGCCTTCTGCTTACCTGCCCAGGATGCCAAACCTGCGGGTCATTGAAGTGCCAAACAGCACTGTGCTCCCTGCAGGCCTCACCCTGTGGAGGAAACACTGTGTCCTTTTCAAACCTCTGCGTTGCATTTGCCCCACTGCCTCTGAAGCACTATTGTTTGTGCATAATTTGCATGATGCCCCCCAGGATTTTTCCTTTTATACTTTCCCTGCAGCCTCTCCCTCTAATGGATTCAATAGCAGACACTAGCTGGGGCATACACTCCAATTTCTAGACATCAGGGCATCACATCTTTCCTTAGTGAGTCTCCTCTGCAACCCCTCCTAGCTGTGATCGTACATGACTGGAACTAGATTACATGGGAAACACTAGCTCACCAGTTCCTGAGAATGAGCCTCTTGGGCTTGACCCCTGCTGTAACTCCTAGTGGAGACAAAGCCTGAATTTGAACTTAAACAGTAACTAGACAGGAAAGGTGGAAAAGCCCTTCCAGGTGAGGGGAACCCCATGGGCACAGCACAGAATATGAGTCAGTCCAGTTGTTTAGTCCAGTGAGAAGTGGGAAATGTGGGGTGGCTACAGAGAGAGCAGGACCAGAGCATAGAGAACCTTGAGTGCTCTGATTGGCAGCAATGGCTTCCTGGGTAGACATTAGGGTGGGAATAACCCATTCAACCTAAAAAATATAACAGTCTTAACTCTTCAATGATTACTCTGATCTACAAACATAAGGAAGAAGAAATGGACCTAAAAATACTTAAGTGAAGAATAGCTTTTGGGAGACAACTGTGATCATTTATGATTTAGAAATACCAAAATGCAGCATTGGCTATGAAGTAAAAAAGAGATACTAAAAGGAAACAGGCAATTGGAGGAGAGTAGCATTGTTGCCAGTTTTTGAGGTAGTACAACTTAAAAGGTGTTGGTTTCATTAACCGAAACAGGAAAGTGAGCTAGAAAAGCAGGTTCAATGGTAAAGTTGGGGAATAGGGAGAGTCATAAGGATCTTGCAGAAATGTTGACCTTAAAAACCTGTGGTAGGTTGTAAAGAGAAGGCCTGCACTTGGATGTGTTAAGCTGGATCCCAGGAGGCAGCAGAATTGAAGACATAGATCTAAGTCATCAGCATGTAGATGGTAGTTTAAAATCAGATTAAGGGTGAGGTTGCAAAAGTACGCAAAGCTTGAGTAAGAAGAGCTGAGCACCAAAGACAGGACCTTTAGGAAAAACAAAAAGAAATACTAGCACATATTTGCTAGACAAGTACATAATCCTAAAAGTATCCGTCCCGTGTTCTTTGTCCACTTTATATGATTCACTATCAGACCTAATGGCTTTTATTCTTTTTCCATTAAAAATTTTTTTCCTATTATTTGCCTTTTTTTCTCACAAAGAGGTGTGGTAATTGTTGTGCTATTACTTGTTCTGAAGATAAATGTTCTGTTCAGGAATGAAGCTGAAAACCTTGTCCACAAGATTGGTTTTCTGGCAAATGACTAGTCTTGTACTCTTTTTATATAATGTCAGTGCTGTGGGGCAAATTTTAGCTGGCCTGGCATTGGCCCATGTTGTTTGACTGAACTAAGATCACTTAGCCTCGGTCAAGTCATGAAATGTACCGAGGAATAGTGTCACTTTGTACCAATGGGTGGGTAGATGTTTGTGTCAATTTCACAGCATGATTTATTGATAACAGCAAGGTTGAGAGTTTAAGAAGCCCTTGCCAAGATCCAGCTAGGGCTCCTGAGCTCTGAGGGGTTCCTTGCACACAATTAGTAGATCCTGATCTGAAAGAAGAAGTGTATCCAGTGTAGCCTGGAGGAGAGAGGATAATTGGTACTCACACCAGGTCTCTGCAGACACTTTACTGTGGGGCAGCCTTTGACTGCAATGCATATCCTAATTTTAATGCTGTTTCTAAATAAACCATAGATGTGTAAGCACCATCAGTTTGGGTCCTGAGAGTGCCCTTTAGAAATTGATCACTGGCTATCCTCTATCATTAGTGCAGTGCCTCTAAACCAAATGACCTAAGTAGTTAGATCCAAATAACCTATAATTCTTTATTAACAACTTAGCAGCCATTTAAAAAGTATATACATACCTTGAAAAAAAAAACAAGTAAAATTGTCGTTTCATTTATAAACAACTAGCATTAGTCACTAATGAGCTGTGTGCCCTGAGGATACTGTACAACTTCTCCAACCTTGGAATCAGACTGGACACTATTGCCCTCATTTCCTGGCCCAGGATGATTTCACACGATGTTTTCTTTTATCAGAGCAGCCCTGCAGCCCAGCCACGTGAAGGCATGGCATCATCTAAAAGGAAGAAGCACAATCTAATATTGAAACTGTGAATTACATTGAAGTCATAGTATGGGGCAGTGTCCAACAAATGTGCTTCATGCAAACATTCAGACTCTCTCACCATGGCCATTTCCATGCGCTGTAACATTCTGGGCCACTCCAGCACACATTTTGGGAGCCATGAGTATAAAAGAAGGATTCGAAAGCATTCTCCTTTTCTCAGAGAGTCTTCTATAATACTCATGGTTTGAAGGTGGCGAAGTGGTGGGGAAAAGGGTGGTGAGACATTATGTATTTTTTTGAAGCTCATGGTATTTATTTTTTTAGAGAGAGAAAAAAAAGGTAGCTGAAATAAAAATGTGGATACATCCCCCAAAGCACTTTTCTCATCCAAAGGCAGTCTTGCCACCTAAATAAAACAATGCATTTCCTTGAACTTTTTGTTCTGAAAAGCCTGTGGGTAGTCTCTTCACACTGCCTCTGTAGGATAAAGAAGCCAGGTTTATCAGGTGCAGGTGTTTTCAGCAGGAGAGAGGCATATTTCAACAGACAGGGGTTTCTCTTTGTGAAGCTTTGCTTTGAAGATGGAGAAGGTAATTTTAGGTCTATAGATTTCCGATCTTTGAAAAGTCAGTAGAGAAACTTTCTGAATGAGATCCTGTATTACATATTGCATGCCTGGTTCTCACATCCTGCTTCTGTTAAGGACAGTATCAACTTTTTCTATTTATTCATTCATTCACTCATTCAGTCATCAAACATTCATTGACTATCAGCCCTGTGCCGATGTACTATTCTAGACACTGTGGAAAACTAAAGAACGGAACATTGGAATGTGATATCCTAGGAAGTTAGAAATTGGGTCATCTTCCACTTTTTGAAATACTATTATCTTTGATTCTACAAGCCAGAAGGCATTGAAGAGACCAGCTGGCTCCAACAGGAGATAAGAAAATGAATAGGCCAGTTCAAATGTTCTTTGTTCATTGAGGCGATTTTGGATGTACGGTCTCATGTGCTTGACTTCCAGTGCAGTCATATTTCTTCTTTGGCCTGAAAAATGAGTTTCAGCCATGTGTTCTAAGGGTATCCTGGGAGCAGAGGTTGTACCCAACTGTGGACTTTCATCCCACTTTATCTACGGCAGCATCATTTTTAGCTGTTCTATATATTGCCCTAAAATAAGTCTTCAAACAAATGGATTCTCTTGAAAAAAATTTTAAAAAGGAAACTAGCTTCCTATATTCTGCTACTTCCCATTCATCCAAGAAAAAGTAGTGTCTAGTAGGGAACTTGCAAATAAATGGAACGCTTCTGGGCTTCCGCAGTCTTGTTCATGTTTGTGAGCAATTATGGTAGGTTAGGTGTCATCCTGCATGTCTTAGCCAAAGTATGTCTCTTTCTATTTCTGTGGAGGGGATTGATATGAGTCACTAATGAAAGGAAAAGAGGATACTGAGAGATCATGCTCATCCTCTCAGAGGGACATTTAGAGGAAACGAAGAACAAGTGACAGAGGAAAAGTCCAGCCATAGTTATTGGTGAGAAGGGGGCTAATCAACTCACCTTTGCTTCTCAAACCCAGTTCTAATCACATTGAAAAATGATGAATTTGGAAGAACAATATATCACATCTATTGCTCTCAAAGGCTACCTTGAAGAATATGGAGTTAAACCTATTAAGTAGGTGGGCCTGTTAATGCTACATCCTTGAATTTACATTGTCCATCCAATTAGAAGCCCTGCTAGGAAACAATAGGCCTCCCTTCCAGTCAGCACACCACACAAAGGGAAGACCAGAGCTTAAGCTCTCTGTATGCAGGAATATCCCAAAGAGAAAAGGGGAAATGTCGGTGGTTCACATCTATAGTTTCTGCTCCCAAAAGTATTAATCAGCATACACTCCTTTCTGCTGGAAATGCATGAGTGAGGGAATTAAAGGGGCAAGAATATTGGAGTATATAAAGAAAACCTCTCCTGGTGGAAACCAGAGGAGTGGGGAGAAGCAATCACCACTAATCTGACACAACATTACCTGAGAGTGGGGAATCAGCATGAGTTCTCTGTGTGTAGAGCAGTGTGTATGTGTCTGTGTGTATGTATGTGGGGGAGAATGTGAATCCACATCTAAATGCCAGTACTGACATTACAACCATGATATTGAATATCCCAGTGTGTACTCTTAACACCTGTAAGCAACTAGATCAGCCCACCAACTAACAGCTTTAGAAATATGATCATGAGTTCATCTGCAACAAAATTCTTAGTACTAGAAAAGCAGAGGGAAAACTGGAAAACACCAGGATTAATGCATTCCAATGGCACCCAGCAGTATCTCTGGAATAAATTTGTGTCTGAATACACTGAAATAAAACAATCCGTGGCACATTCATATGATTAAAATAAAAAGGATAACGAAGGCTATGTGAGGTGGGCAAGGGAACAGTAGGGAAGGGTGAGGAGGAGGAAGAGACTGAAGGCAAGAATGATAATAGAAAGGGCCAATATGAGCTTATACCCTCCCCATGTCCTTGATCAAACTCGGGAATTCCCCTCCTCACTCCTCACTTACAAAGCACTCTCTATTGAGGAGTGACAATATACTTTTTAAAATCATCATTTTATCTTCCTCACCACTGCTTCCCTAAGTATAATCATTCTATTGATTTAGGTAAGTGAGAATCTATAAAGACATCTGAGCCAAATTTACATTTTCTCTAGTATCCAGTGGGATTTTTTTGTGTGTCTGTAAAATAATGGGATCCAACTGTGTACACAAGGCCTGTTAGAAATCCAGAGTCTGCCCTCCAACTTGAGTCCAAAGGCCGTTCAGGATTCTGAAGACAGATCCAGAATTATAGCTTCACACCTCTGGAGCCCCTACACAGTGAAGCATGGTGCTAAGCACCTCTGTATATTACAGATATGAATTTGGACTTGGCCTATGGCCCTGATGGATAGGTACTCTTAAGGGGAAATATGTGTTTCTTGTTGCTCTTGGTCTTGCATACCCAGGAGGTGTTAAGCCCAATGTTATTAAATAAGCAATTGATAAGAACTTTGAAATTGGCAAGTCAAGGTTCACGGAGCAAAGAACCCATATGTCAGTTACAAGAAGTAATTTATTAGTCTTCCAAATTGTATTGAATTTATGCTTTATTTGGTTCCACTTATATTGTTCATTGGGAGTCATTTCTCTGAAATCAGAATGAAGGTATAGGTTTTCTACTAGCATTCAATTAAATGATCAAAATGTCATCTCTTTGGAAGAATTTGTAAAAGGATTCTAGTACCAAATATCCCATCTATCTCATATAGTTGCTGCAGGGATCAATGTTATAATAAAAGGATGTTACACAAAAGTGCTTTGCAAATAGAAGACTTTAAATGTGAAGAGGTAAGTGTTAGCTTAGCCATCATTCTGTTCTTACCAATTATAATAGGATCTAAGCAAAGTACAGAATGAGAGTCTTTATACCAAGTAGAACAAAAGTCACAGAGATAAGGTGACTAAGTAATATGCCAAAAGTTAAATATTTATGACATAGTTAAGATAATGTATAAAAGTAACTTATAATTAATTATAACAATCCTATATAATAAAGTGGTAATATGCAAATTGACCCTCACACCCTCACACAAGATGGCCACCCCATGTGGTCAAAGATGGCTGCCACAAGATGGCCAGCAGGGGAGGGCAGTTAGGAGTGACCAGGCCAGCAGGGGAGGGTAGTTAGAGGTGACCTGGCCAGCAGGGGAGGGTAGTTGGGGGTGACCAGGCCTGCAGGGGAGGACAGTTGTAGACAATCAGGCCAGTAGGGGAGGGCAGTTAGGGGCGACCAGGCTGGCAGGGGAGGGCAGTTATGGGGGACTGGGCCTGCAGAGGAAGGCAGTTGGTGGGGAATGGGCCTGCAAGGGAGGACAGTTGGGGGTTACCAGGCCAGCAGGGGAGGGCAGTTGGGGGTGATTGGGTTGGCAGGGGAGAGCAGTTGAGGGCAATCGGGCAGACAGGGGAGCAGTTAGGCGTCGATCAGACTGGCATGGGAGTGGTTAGGGGGTGATCAGGCAGGCAGGCAGGTGAGCGGTTGGGAGCCAGCAGTCCCAGATTGTGAGAGGGATGTCTGACTGCTGGTTTATGCCCGATCCTAAACCAGCAATTGGACATCCCCTGAGGGGTCCCAGATTGGAGAGGATGCAGGCTGGGCTGAGGGACACCCCCCAGTGCATGAATTTCTCAAAACCATCATGTAATTTTATTGCTCTGCTTCTTTGCATAGGGTATTCCCTCCACCTGGAATGCCTGTCACTTGTATTTCAGGAAAGTGCTGATTTAGTTTTCAAAAATTCTAAATGAATGATACAAAGAGAGAGGTGAAAAAGAGGAAGGGAAGGAGAAGGGAAAGGGAATATAGATGTTCTCTTCCAGTATTTAATCCCTCTCAGTTATGGTTGTCACCTAGACTAGGTTTCCCCACTGTTCACGTATTCATTAAATCTAACCAACTAAAATAGCCTTCAAAGATGACCACCAATTATTCCTCCCACCCTCTTTTCCAAAGTTGGCCTCTGTTTCACTTCCACTCGAATCTGAGCTGGGTTTGTGGCTTTTTTGAGTAACAGACTGTGGCAGATGTGACAGTTTGCCAGTTCTGGGTCCAGAAGCCTGATAATTTGAGCTTCACTCTCCTGGAACCCAGTCTCCACACACTAGGAAAACTGTTCTAGACTAATGGAAGAAGGGAGACCATGTGGAGAAGAACAGAGTTGCCAGCCCACACTGCCAGACAGCCATGTGGATGAGGCCATGTTGGACTTCCAAGACCCAGCTCAGCTCCCATCTGAATGCAGAAGACCACCCATCAGCTCAGAGAATCATGACAAGAAACAAAACTGCTGTTATTTTCAGCTACTAAGTTTTGGGGTATCTTGTTATGCAGCAATAGATAATTGAAACGTTATGCAACTGATTCTATGCAGTCACTAAAGATAAAAGGTAGAAGTATACATTCTAGAATAACTCAGTGATGGGTAGAAGAGATGAATATATAAATATTTAATGACATCTTGCAAAAACATGTATAAGTATGATGGAAACTGTCTAACCTATTTTTTGTGTGTGCAAAACATTAAAACACATCTTCCTTTTCAGTGGTAAAAATTTAGAAACAAGCAAGTAGTGAGAAGGTTCGCAAACCAGCAGAGAGATTTCTTGGAAGACTCCCATAGATTTTCGTCTCTTTTTTTCCTGATTATTAAATAATCATGAACTGTGGGTCTGAAAATTCCTTGCTAATTTCCATTTGGCATCAGGAGAAGGCAAAAGGGATTGTGTGAGCATTTCCAATTTCTGCCTCCCAAGTTATCCAGAATCTTCCAAATTAGTTTTTCATTAAAAGAGTATTAATAATTTTCAACTTAGTCATCTGATACTAGAAAGTTTTCTTTTTGATTCAGTACACATGTGAAAATCTAGAATGTGCAGAAGAGAAAAAAAAGCATTTCTTAGCCGGCATGATCATCCTCAGAGAATGTGTTGTTCCCGAAGCCAGTCTATTATATTAAGCACCTTCTTTATGTTGATTCAACACTGCACTGGCCATGAAGAGGGAAAAGAGGCAAAGTATATAAGATACAACTTTGACCCTCCATGAAATAATTCTCTGGTAGAGAAAATAACTCTTGTATAAATAATAATTTCCTATGCTGCTGACACTACTATTACTATCTATAATAATAACAGCGTGATATGTAAATTGACCAAACGACTGAACAGCAGAACAACTGTCCGAACGACCTTCCGGACGACCATGCTATGACACGAACTGGCACCAGGCCAGCCCAGGCAGGTGTGATGCTATTGGTTGGGGGGCCCTGCCATCACCCCACAATCGCCCTGAAGAGGGAGGCCCATGCCACCCTCTGTGGGGCAATCGATGGGGTGCTCTGCAATTGTTCGCTCCAAAGAGGGAGGCCCAGGCGACCTGGCCAATGGCCACAGAGGGAGACCCAGGCTGACAGCACTGTGGTGGGTGGGTGGGGCCTCGCTCTGCAGAGGGATCAATCTGGGGGCCCCACGATCAATCGCCCCATAGAGGGAGGCCCAGGCCACTGGCCAGTGACTCTGTGGCAGGTGTACAGGGCTGGCCAGTGATCACCCCATAGAAGGAAGCCCAGGCCAGCCAAGCTATCGCACCCCAAGCGATCGCAAAGGGAGGCGACCAGTGGCAGTGGAAGGGGGACCAGCGCTGCACAGATGGCAAGCAGTGGCAGTGGCAGGGTTGGGGCCAGCTGCCAGCAGCCTGGGAAAGGAAAGCCCCGATAGGCTCTGATTGCCAGCCAGGCCTAGGGACCCTACCTGAGGAGTCCCAGATTGTGAGAGGGCACAGGCCAGGCTGAGAAACACCTCCCCATGCACGAATTTCATGCACTGGACCTCTAGTTAGCAATAATAATTCAAATTTGATGAGAATAGTCCACAATAAGGATAACTCCACATAAACATGCTTTATGTGTTAAAATAAAGTAGACATTGCAGCACATTTGGAAGGAGATAAAATTTTCACCAAGGCAGACACTTTTGAGGCAGCCCCTAATTTTAGGGGCTAGATTTCTGTGTTAAGGAAATCCCACAAATGCTGGCATAGCTTTTCTAAAATGGATCTCATGGAATTTTTTTTTTCCAATAGCAAAACATAGCACATCAAATGTAGTCTTGCTATTGTTTTTGTTTAGCCTTGTCCAATGGGTTTTAATATTCTTTAAGAACATTGTTATTAATGAGCATCATTGTGTCCGTTCACTGAGGCTGGCGTCCCTAAAAGAGGGGCACATGGTTATGGTTCTTCAGCCCTCCACACCCTCTCGGCACCTTCAGGAAAAGACCAATTTGACTTTTCAAGGGCAATGAAGGATTGAGCTGTTTAAGTTGGTGGCAGACAAGCAGTGTCTTCTGAGAGCTGTTAGTATTTTAAGCACACTTCTAGGGTCTGTGTTTATAGCATGTTCATTTTGCTGCTTTTCGGACACCTTCAGGGACTTGGCACTGTGCCCGCATGTCAAGGTTCTCCTGTGGATTTATGTTTAATGTGGTCAGTCTTGGGTGGCCTGTTATTACTTTTAACAAAATCCAAACAAGCAGTTTCTCAAAGATATATTTAAGCTATGAAGTGTCAACATGATGATTCCTTGTTTGCCCCATGCTTTTATTATGCTTTTCATAACACTCCATAACAGAAATTTAGAGAAACTACTGCATACATCTATTCGAAATCTCTAATGAAAATGCTCAAATTTTAAAAGTATAACTCAGAAGGAATTAAAATTTGTTTCTACTCCAAAAAATCTATACCTAGAAAGTTTGAAAGGTTCTCAGATCTTGCTAAAGTGTTTAACAGTCTTAAACTAGGATTTTACACATGTCAATCTTCATTTAAAACTAAGACCAAAAAGACTATATATTTTAATATATATATTAATTGCAAAAACAGTTAAGAAACAGCCACAGGGAAATACTGTGCCTCTGTGGTTGCATCAGTTAGTTTTGCGCATAACAAACTACCCCAACACGTAGTGGCTTAACATAGCAATTCTTTAATAGTTGCCCATTACATGGGTTAGAAACTTGGGCTGTGCTCAGCTGTGCAGTTTTCCTGCTATACTTTCCTAAGCTTATTTATCCAGTTCTAGTTAAATGGTGGGTCAGCTGAGGGCTGGAGTGTCTTGAATGGCCTCACGTACATTTCTGGCATTTGGCAAGCTGTTGATATATGGGTAGTGTTTCTGTCATGTGTCTGATGGTTTACTTGATGCAGATGGGGAGATGCTTACTGTCTTTCATCATCTAGTAATTCATTCACATGATAGCAAAAAATAACATTTTTCAAGCTTCTGCTTGTGTGGTTTTTGCCGGTCCCCCATTGGCCAATAAATGTATATAATTAAGCCTGTATTCAAGGGGTATAGAAATGAAGAGCTCCTTTTTATGGGAGGAACTTCAAAGAATTTGTGGTCATTTTGTACATTTGAACAAAATATTCATAACCTTTCTTAATATTTTCATGTCTGATTATAAAGTACAAAGACATAACATCTGCTTTGCATCAAACAACCTCCTCATTATATGCTAAATAATTATATGTGAATTACCCTTTGTCATCTTAACAATGACATGAGGTAGATAATATTATGCATTACTATTTATAAATGATGAAATTAAATAACAAAAAGGAAGCTGTATAATGTAATATAGCTTGTGTGTGGTGGAGTCAGGATTCTAATTTGTGAAGTCCAAATCTAGAGTTCATTTTCTTAGCCAAGACTCTATATACAGAGGTTGAATTATTTTTATTTTAAGTAAGATGAATTTTAAGACTAATACCTTCACAGAAGGATTGAAGGTAGTCATATTTAATTAATGCTATGGTGTATATTTTTCACATTTTAATATGTCTGAAATGAAATTCTTGTCTTTAGCAATAGTATTTTTTCGTTCTTAATTGTACATAAAATAATGTTGCATCGTGCTGTCTATGGTGTCTTACATTCAATAAACATGATAGTATTATCATATGTCACTTACTTAACTTACAGCATCAGTATACTAGTATTCATCAAAAAAGAGGGTTAATCAATGGAGATCACTCCGAGCCCCATGGTGTAGACACTGCTTAGCGTATACTAAATGGTGAATAAAGTTATTATGTGCCCAGGTATTAGTGTTTCTTTGCATTTTCCTCTAAATAAAATCATTTTCAATAAACATATTAGCTTTATGATACTCTATTCCATGAAGCCAAGAGAGGTTCCAGAATGGGCATTTGTTATCATACATAGATCATTTGATTCTGTTATATACACCAGGAAATTATCCACTGAACATTATACTTATTTGAAATATTCTGTGAAAACTCAATATAGAAAATTAGTAAACTCAGTAGTATAGTATTTAATTCGGCTTTGGGGGTATAAGAGAAGTGACTGGAAAACATGATACCTGCAATTCAGAAATGGTAGTGATTTCATGTGGGGTTTGATTTCCTGAGCTTGTAATCTTACCTTGGACAAGTTTTTTTTGCCACAATCTCCTCCTTTGTAAAATTGGAGTCTATTAGTACCTGCCTCTTTGCTACCATGCTTCATAAATAGTGAGTAAATAACATACACTATTATTATTATTGGTACATCTCCTTCCATGTGAGAACTCCTGAGGGAGTGGGGTACTGTATGAAGGCGGAGTTTGTACACAATGGAGTGACACCTTTTAAAGTTAAAGTCTTTGAACCAAGCACATGATATAAGTAAGATTTGTTAAGTGGCTGCTACATAGTTAATTAAGCAGATAGCAGCCCTGTGTTATGCAGAGGAAAAACAAGAAGTAGGACATAAATTTTATCCCTTCAACAGACTTGTAGTATCTTGAATTGTAGGCTTGGTGTCTTAGAGGAAATGGAATGATGCCTATGTGGCCAGACTGGCAAATCCTAAAGTATTAGGTGGGAACAAATTATGATGGTAGTGATAGTGACAAGGGTGTCAGAATCAGCAGATTTAATTTGATGTCATTTTATTTTTCCCCCCATTATTTTCAAATTTCTTTGAAGGAAATGCATGCTTTATAGATGGAGAAATAGGGCCCCTTCTAGAACATGGATTCTCTCCCAGATGAAGAGCAAAGCAAGGTCACCAAACTTCCAAGTTCAGTTTTGGCTCTTTCTATATATAATGCTGAAAGAGAGAGAGAGAGAGAGAGAGAGACATAATTGACTCCTTTCTGCTGAAACTTTCAACCTGAGAGTCAAACAGCTTTCAAAAGAAAAATTGGACAGTTTCACACAATATATTCATCAGAAAGGTCTTGGCCAAGTCGATTAGCAGGGGAAAAGATCAGGACTTCGGAGCTGATCCCGGGGAACGGTCTCTCCTAAAATGTTATTTTGTTCTTAGTTAAGAACAATTAACTTAGCAGAGCACTTGAGTGGAAGAGCAAGCAAGGTCAGTTCGCAGTTGGTGTGTTCTCCTCCATTAAATGACACATGGTGCCTATATTTTTAAATTATGCATGGGAAGTAGCAGACTCCTGAATCCGTTCCAAATTATATCACAGACCAGGTGTTAAAGCACATTGCCATTAAGCTCAAAATATGAGCTGAAATCAGTAGTACGTAAAAGTTGGAGACTTTTCTATAGATGTGTAATACGTAGTGTCATTTTTTTTAATATTACACAGACAAAAGGAGCCATCCTTCTGGAGGCAGTCTGTTGGGGATGGCTGCTGAAAATAGCAAATAAAATAAAACAACGTCCCTAAGCATGGAGGGTATGAAGCCTATAGAATCAGAGTGAAAGGTGTTGAAGGAGGACCTTGGAAGAAGCAGGAGGCTGAGAAAGTACCTCTTCTTGGTTTATCTGCTGTGCTTTGTACTTACATTGTTTAGTGTTTCCCAAAGGAGGTCTGTGAACTAGGTCATCAAAATCACCGGAAAAGGGATTTGTGTTTTTCATACAGAATTCTGGGTCCCACCTGGGAGATTCCATTTCAATACATTGAGGCAGGGGTGAGGGCAGGAAATCTGGGTTTATAGCAAATATCTTGCCTGAATCTAATTCAGAGAAAGGTTTAACACAGATGCAGTCACATGTCATTGTTGGCCAATCATTTTTCTACATCCCTCCCTTGGCCGAGTCCTGAAGATCAGCATCTAAGTGTCCCTTACTCTTGAGATTATCACAGTACCAGACACCGAGTAGGCACTTGGTGAGTGCCAGCTGAGTGAATAAAGCCCTACGTAGTTCTTTACCTTTTCCCTTATTCTCTCCAAAGGATTGTTGTCTCTATCCTTGGTTCTTTGCCCTCTTAAGGTTCTGGGTTGAGTTTAAATATTGGGGGCAATCCTGAGAGTCCAATCCTTAAAATATAGGTTTTAAATTTTGTATACAGTATGCTTCGTGATGCTTGTCTCTGATGGTATCTTCCATAGCAGGAGTGTGGGACTCACTCAGCTGACCTTTGAGATCACATGAATTGAAGGACCCACCCCCCTTTCCTCATTGGACTAGAGTTCTGCATGGGCACTGCCTGGTGTGATAGCACTTGATTGTCAGCCCTCCGTGTCCCACCTCTCAGATGTTTAAGAAGCTTCTGACAGTGAAACGTTACCCAGGTTTAAGTGCATTTCTTCTTAGTCTTATATTCTTCCTGCCTCAAGGTTCCATTCCAATACAGAACACTGTGTCTTCCTCAAGTCACTGATTTCCAACCTCTGGAGAGGAGAAGCCTTCTTGGAAAGCAGATATGAGAAGAGTAATTAGTGCTTGAGTTACTAATACCTCCATGGCTGACTTTATGTCATTTAAAAGTTAAAAAAAAAACAACCCTGCCAATTGTGGTAAATAGCTATTAGCTCCTTATTACCCTATCAACCAAGACCTATACGTGTGAAATGTATTAGGAATCCATAACTTGACGTCTGATTTTTTTTGCCATGACTCATCTTCAGTTCAGGTTAAACATGTGGCCATGGACTAGGAGGTAGCCTGGGCAAATAGGCACATGGATGCTGATGGCCAGGGATGATGCTGGTAGAAATGTCTGCACATGGCAGCTTTGCCCTTGCCTTATCATAACGCCATCTCTAGGAAAATCAAGACCTCTGGAAAATATATACTTCTCATACATTACTGTATGCTACTACCCCACCTCAAATTTCAGAGGGTAGTTCTTTTTTAAACATGACCCTTTCCCACTGTACCCCTCCCCCTAAGTTAATTTCTCTGTGGTTAACCACATCGACCCTCCAAGACTCTATCAGTGCCTGGCATGTAGTCAATGCTTAATAATTATTAAATAAAGAAGCAGCAGAAGAAGGGAAATGTAAGAGTATGAGAAATGAGGCATTCGATCTATAACCTTATAGGGCCTATTCTGAGCTTTTCCCATATCAATCGACAGGATTTCCTTTAATACATGACCACAGCAAGCAGGTCTTGCCTTGCTGCTTGCCTTCCTCAGTTTCTGACCCATTCTTACAAAACATTCAGAAAAACAGTTTTTAGATGAAGAACAGTGTGATTACCTCTGCCCCTGGCAGTGGGGAGAGGGCAGAGCCGGTGGCGTTTCTGATGGCAGTTCAAGGTCAACACCATTCTACAGGCCATTTCCATGGAGCTTGTTCTTGCTTGTTACTAAAAACAAGTCTGAAAATCATCATTCTGGACTTGCTACTAAACAAAGTTAAAAGTAAATTATGGGTTTTTCCCATTACTATGTTTGTTCAGTCATTGACACATGCCTTTATCGGGCATTTATTTAGTGTCTCAAACACAATTCTGGGCATTGGAAAAGCTGAGAAAGTAGAATGTGGCCCTTGCCTTGCAGAGGTGCACAGACGAGACTGGGAACAGATAGGGATGTGATTCCTGCTCTGAGAGATTGGAATGTGTTGATGTGGATCCACACAATCAGCCTGAGGGGCTGAAGGGGGCAAGGCAGTTTCCTGAAAGAGGCGATGCTGGGCTCAACTCTTGAAGGCTGAACAGAAGCTTGTTAGGTGGGAAAAGATATGGGACGGGATGGGCATTCTATGGAAAGAGAATGTTGCTTGAGCACGCAGGTGTTTTAGTGTTTTAGTGCATAGCGCGTGTGTGCACTGATCTAGAAGCCCCTGAACAAGAAGAAAACTTACTCAATGGAGGAGGACACTGCCTCAAATGCCAATTTCCTCCCATCTGTTGTTCACCATTTTTTTCGAACAGTTCAAGTTATTTTTTTCAAGACAGCCAATGCATTAATGCTCCTGCCTTGTCTGGGTATGGCACCGAGGCTGTTTTTCTTTGGGTGCTCGTCAACAATCTCAGCACTCCTCTGCTCTTCCAGGAGACAGAGAAGTGCCTGCTATGCGCCAGGAAATGTGGAAAGTGCTTAACAACCATTATCTCATATTCTGACTGGGCGAGGTGGTCACCATTCTCCCAATGGAGATGAGCAAGCTGAGGTCAAGGGTTGAACCGCCTTGCCCAAGGTCACACAAGTGGAAAATGCTGGTGATGGTTCTAACCCCAAACTGCTGCTTGTCCTATGAGGCTGGAGCAGAGCCGGTTGTGGAGCAGCCCGGCAGTCCGCGGAGCCTGTGATTTTGGCTGGTGTGAAGATGTGCAAGGAAGGCTTGTATTAAGACGCTCTGTGATTTTGGCACAGGAGCTGTGGAAGCATATGGGCCCCCGGAGAGGTTAGCAATATGAGCAAAAAATAGCAGGATGAGATTCAACTGGAAAAATGCTAACGAATACATCTGGAGACAAACACGCGGAAACGTACACAGTTAATGGGAAGCAGAGCAGCAGGGGAGGCGAGGGTTGGAGAAGGTGGACACTTCATCATGAAGACACTGCCAAGCGGAGATGGGGGCAGACGTGAAGGAACTGCTTGGGCTGTGGACAAAAAGGCTCATCTAACCAAGACCCAGGAAGAAAGAGCTGCAGCGTGCCTGAGGTTTTGAATCTGCAATACCATTTCCACTCCGAGTCTCTGTATTTTAAACAGAGGTCAAGCCATGCTCGGGAATTCAGAGAGAAGCATAAACACAATGTAAGAGCATGATGAGGACCAGCGGAGATGAACTCAGGGGGAACAATCAAACAAGAAAACGAGGTCTTTCAGCCCAACAATTCTGCAAAAGGCAAGCGTGCAAATGTGAAGGGAAGGGCAGTTATCATGGCTCATCTCAGCACTACAGTGGGCACTGGGTACCCTCAGTTGTTTGATCTTCTGCCAAACGTAACTGGGGAAACCGGTTCCTAAAATGAGGAATCTCCAAGCTTGAAATCCAGTCCCCACACGGAGGAAGCTGAGTCCATCCTGTGAGAGGGCAGGGGCTCGGGCCTGGGAGGCAGCCTGCTGCATTTCCCACCAGCGCTTTGTCTTACTCGATCGCTCAGGATGCCTATGGTTGTCTTCTGGTGACTTTTCCAGATGTAATGCAACGGGCCTCAATTCCTAAGCTAAACCCCATGGGCCAGGGAAATTGTACACTTCTTAGTTTTCACTCTATTTTTTTCCCCCTCCTGTCATTAGGACACGGGGTGGATGGGAAATGACTCGGGTGGGCTGTCTTAGTAATTCCGCAACCAAATGTTGTTTTCCAAGAACCATTAATCTTGAAAAATGTCTCTCCCATTATCTGTTTCCTAAATGCCTGAAACAGATGGTACTCTATGCCCTAACTTCGCGTCCAAGTCATTTCAACCGCCGCTGGCCTGTGGTTTGGGCCTCCAGACCAGAGAAGGAAGAGCATCTCCGCTTTAGAAAGTGTGGGAAGATGCGATTGGTCGGGGAGCAGGAGGTCCTAGTGATTTGGGTGTGTTTTGTTATGCGCCTCTAAGTAAAAATGGGTCATGCTCTTGGTAAATTCCCCGAGTAAGCCCTGTAAGTACTGTGCTAAAATATGAGATTTCTATGACACCACAGTCAATAATTTGCTGGTTTGGTATAAGCGAAAGTCTCAAATTTAGATTTTCAGTCTAAGTCAAACAGACTGCATTCAAATCTTACCCTCACCACCTAAAACCTGTATGATTTCAGAATAGTAACTTCAATATTATGTCCTTGATTCCCTTGATTTGTTTTTTAAAGGGATAGTTTTACCTAATTCCTGAGGCTCTGATGTGGATAAAATGAAAAAAAAAATAATGTATGTCTGATGACTAGAACAATTCCTCAAACACAGTAGAAGTTTAGCAAAAATTCTTTTCTCTCCTCTTGCTCCTGCTTCGGGGCCACACCCATGAATTTTTTTCTGGCCAACATCTCAGTTATGCACTTCCTATCCGAGGCCCAGAGCCTCAGGGGAGCTATCCTGGCAATGCTTTCCTTTCTGCAAGCTCTGCCAGCACTGGGTGTCTGCACAAACCATTAGGACACCAGGCATGTAGAGCCTGTGACATCATAACATTTATTTAACTGGTATTTCACAGATTATAGGCATCAGCTCTGTGCCCCCATGCTGAAGACTTGAGAATTGGGGCTGCAACAGGCTTTATCCTAGCATAATGCTAACTGCATGGGAGATAACTTAGGCAAGCATTCACCGAACACATGTCCTTCTCAATCCTTTTAAACTAGAAAGTCCTCATTTGTAAATAAGGACATAAGGTGTATTTTACCTACTTTTGGGGTTGTTTAAAAAGATCAAATGAGATTATAAATGTAAACAAGTTTTATAATTCTTAAAGGTTTTATTAATGTATATAATCCTTATGATTATTCTGTTGTGTTTGTTCTTTAACTATAATCTCAAGTATGAAAAGATGGTTTCAGGCCAGATTTGGAAGCACCGATCGCAGAACGTTTGTTAGGCAGGCAACATCAGGACAGAGTCCTCGCTCCCCCATCTATGCATCTTCTCTCTGCTGTCCATGCTTACAGTGATGATGGTCTTTGAATAGAAAGGCAGGGTGTGGGGCATTTTTAAAGACTGTGCCAGCACAATGGGGAGATATATATTCCATGTTCCTTCCTTCTCTGTAGCACCCAGTGTATATCTCTATTAATGGATACATATTTTATTGAAAAGAACCATGGAGTCCTCTCAGCTGTGGCCCTGATGTAACATTTATGAAAAAACACACACAAACATTCAAGTTGAAACAGTACTAGAAACTTGAAATTTCTCCCCATTTGCCAAAATGCTGGGGAATGTCTACTAGCCAAGCAGTGATAATGTTTTGAAGAAATAGAGATGCCTACATGAAAGGGGAAGATGTGAAGATCTGGGCACCGATGAACTTTCTGAATCCGGGCTTTTTGATTTTTGCTTTATGGCAAGAGAATAACTATAGAATGTATCTAATTATTCAATATAGGCATCTTCTCTCCATAGCATCAGTTGTCAAACAGGTAGAAGCAATATGCAATTTTAAGTGAAATAAATAGACCTGGATTTTCATGCCAACCCTACTTTAGTAGTGGTGGGGATTTGATGAAGTTACTCAATATTTCTAAAATTCAGGTTTTTGTTTTATAAAATGAGGATGATATTGGTGACACCTTTATGTAGCTCGTATATGAATATGTATCATGATTAGAACAAGGTGAAGTTCAGTACATATCAATTTTATTATTTATATTGTTACTAGAGGCCCAGTGCACAAAAATTCATGCACCCAGGGGTGTCCCTCAGCCTGGACTGTGCCCTCTTGCAGTCCACGAGCCCTCGGGGGATGTCCACCTGCCAGCTTAGCACTGCCAAGGGGGCGGAGAGGCTCCCGCTACCACCGCTGTGCTCGCAGCCCTCAGCCTGGCTTGTGGCTGAGCATAGCTCCCCCTGTGGGAGCACACTGACCACCAGGGGGCAGCTCTTGCGTTGAGTGTCTTCCCCCTGGTGGTTGTTTGCCATTAGGTCAGTTTGCATATTACCCTTTTATTATATAGGATTATATGCTGAAAAATTTATCTATTGATACTCAACCTCCCACACACAAAAAATTATAGACACACACACACACACACACACACACACACACACACA
>NW_005367354.1:4432750-4439985 GCF_000412655.1 Myotis brandtii | reverse complement strand
CCCATTACTATGTTTGTTCAGTCATTGACACATGCCTTTATCGGGCATTTATTTAGTGTCTCAAACACAATTCTGGGCATTGGAAAAGCTGAGAAAGTAGAATGTGGCCCTTGCCTTGCAGAGGTGCACAGACGAGACTGGGAACAGACAGGGACTCCAATTGCAGTGATGTGATTCCTGCTCTGAGAGATTGGAATGTGTTGATGTGGATCCACAGAATCAGCCTGAGGGGCTGAAGGGGGCAAGGCAGCTTCCTGAAAGAGGTGGTGCTGGGCTCAACTCTTGAAGGCTGAACAGAAGTTTGTTAGGTGGGAAAAGATATGGGAAGGGATGGGCATTCTATGGAAAGAGAATGTTGCTTGAGCACGCAGGTGTTTTAGTGTTTTAGTGCATAGCGCGTGTGTGCACTGATCTAGAAGCCCCTGAACAAGAAGAAAACTTACTCAATGGAGGAGGACACTGCCTCAAATGCCAATTTCCTCCCATCTGTTGTTCACCATTTTTTTCGAACAGTTCAAGTTATTTTTTTCAAGACAGCCAATGCATTAATGCTCCTGCCTTGTCTGGGTATGGCACCGAGGCTGTTTTTCTTTGGGTGCTCGTCAACAATCTCAGCACTCCTCTGCTCTTCCAGGAGACAGAGAAGTGCCTGCTATGCGCCAGGAAATGTGGAAAGTGCTTAACAACCATTATCTCATATTCTGACTGGGCGAGGTGGTCACCATTCTCCCAATGGAGATGAGCAAGCTGAGGTCAAGGGTTGAACCGCCTTGCCCAAGGTCACACAAGTGGAAAATGCTGGTGATGGTTCTAACCCCAAACTGCTGCTTGTCCTATGAGGCTGGAGCAGAGCCGGTTGTGGAGCAGCCCGGCAGTCCGCGGAGCCTGTGATTTTGGCTGGTGTGAAGATGTGCAAGGAAGGCTTGTATTAAGACGCTCTGTGATTTTGGCACAGGAGCTGTGGAAGCATATGGGCCCCCGGAGAGGTTAGCAATATGAGCAAAAAATAGCAGGATGAGATTCAACTGGAAAAATGCTAACGAATACATCTGGAGATGAACGCGCGGAAACGTACACGGTTAATGGGAAGCAGAGCAGCGGGGGAGGCGAGGGTTGGAGAAGGTGGACACTTCATCATGAAGACGCTACCAAGCGGAGATGGGGGCAGACGTGCAGGAACCGCTTGGGCTGTGGACAAAAAGGCTCATCTAACCAAGACCCAGGAAGAAAGAGCTGCAGCGTGCCTGAGGTTTTGAATCTGCAATACCATTTCCACTCCGAGTCTCTGTATTTTAAACAGAGGTCAAGCCATGCTCGGGAATTCAGAGAGAAGCATAAACACAATGTAAGAGCATGATGAGGACCAGCGGAGATGAACTCAGGGGGAACAATCAAACAGGAAAACGAGGTCTTTCAGCCCAACAATTCTGCAAAAGGCAAGCGTGCAAATGTGAAGGGAAGGGCAGTTATCATGGCTCATCTCAGCACTACAGTGGGCACTGGGTACCCTCAGTTGTTTGATCTTCTGCCAAACGTAACTGGGGAAACCGGTTCCTAAAATGAGGAATCTCCAAGCTTGAAATCCAGTCCCCACACGGAGGAAGCTGAGTCCATCCTGTGAGAGGGCAGGGGCTCGGGCCTGGGAGGCAGCCTGCTGCATTTCCCACCAGCGCTTTGTCTTACTCGATCGCTCAGGATGCCTATGGTTGTCTTCTGGTGACTTTTCCAGATGTAATGCAACGGGCCTCAATTCCTAAGCTAAACCCCATGGGCCAGGGAAATTGTACACTTCTTAGTTTTCACTCTATTTTTTCCCCCCTCCTGTCATTAGGACACGGGGTGGACGGGAAATGACTCGGGTGGGCTGTCTTAGTAATTCCGCAACCAAATGTTGTTTTCCAAGAACCATTAATCTTGAAAAATGTCTCTCCCATTATCTGTTTCCTAAATGCCTGAAACAGATGGTACTCTATGCCCTAACTTCGCGTCCAAGTCATTTCAACCGCCGCTGGCCTGTGGTTTGGGCCTCCAGACCAGAGAAGGAAGAGCATCTCCGCTTTAGAAAGTGTGGGAAGATGCGATTGGTCGGGGAGCAGGAGGTCCTAGTGATTTGGGTGTGTTTTGTTATGCGCCTCTAAGTAAAAATGGGTCATGCTCTTGGTAAATTCCCCGAGTAAGCCCTGTAAGTACTGTGCTAAAATATGAGATTTCTATGACACCACAGTCAATAATTTGCTGGTTTGGTATAAGCGAAAGTCTCAAATTTAGATTTTCAGTCTAAGTCAAACAGACTGCATTCAAATCTTACCCTCACCACCTAAAACCTGTATGATTTCAGAATAGTAACTTCAATATTATGTCCTTGATTCCCTTGATTTGTTTTTTAAAGGGATAGTTTTACCTAATTCCTGAGGCTCTGATGTGGATAAAATGAAAAAAAAAATAATGTATGTCTGATGACTAGAACAATTCCTCAAACACAGTAGAAGTTTAGCAAAAATTCTTTTCTCTCCTCTTGCTCCTGCTTCGGGGCCACACCCATGAATTTTTTTCTGGCCAACATCTCAGTTATGCACTTCCTATCCGAGGCCCAGAGCCTCAGGGGAGCTATCCTGGCAATGCTTTCCTTTCTGCAAGCTCTCCCAGCACTGGGTGTCTGCACAAACCATTAGGACACCAGGCATGTAGAGCCTGTGACATCATAACATTTATTTAACTGGTATTTCACAGATTATAGGCATCAGCTCTGTGCCCCCATGCTGAAGACTTGAGAATTGGGGCTGCAACAGGCTTTATCCTAGCATAATGCTAACTGCATGGGAGATAACTTAGGCAAGCATTCACCGAACACATGTCCTTCTCAATCCTTTTAAACTAGAAAGTCCTCATTTGTAAATAAGGACATAAGGTGTATTTTACCTACTTTTGGGGTTGTTTAAAAAGATCAAATGAGATTATAAATGTAAACAAGTTTTATAATTCTTAAAGGTTTTATTAATGTATATAATCCTTATGATTATTCTGTTGTGTTTGTTCTTTAACTATAATCTCAAGTATGAAAAGATGGTTTCAGGCCAGATTTGGAAGCACCGATCGCAGAACGTTTGTTAGGCAGGCAACATCAGGACAGAGTCCTCGCTCCCCCATCTATGCATCTTCTCTCTGCTGTCCATGCTTACAGTGATGATGGTCTTTGAATAGAAAGGCAGGGTGTGGGGCATTTTTAAAGACTGTGCCAGCACAATGGGGAGATATATATTCCATGTTCCTTCCTTCTCTGTAGCACCCAGTGTATATCTCTATTAATGGATACATATTTTATTGAAAAGAACCATGGAGTCCTCTCAGCTGTGGCCCTGATGTAACATTTATGAAAAAACACACACAAACATTCAAGTTGAAACAGTACTAGAAACTTGAAATTTCTCCCCATTTGCCAAAATGCTGGGGAATGTCTACTAGCCAAGCAGTGATAATGTTTTGAAGAAATAGAGATGCCTACATGAAAGGGGAAGATGTGAAGATCTGGGCACCGATGAACTTTCTGAATCCGGGCTTTTTGATTTTTGCTTTATGGCAAGAGAATAACTATAGAATGTATCTAATTATTCAATATAGGCATCTTCTCTCCATAGCATCAGTTGTCAAACAGGTAGAAGCAATATGCAATTTTAAGTGAAATAAATAGACCTGGATTTTCATGCCAACCCTACTTTAGTAGTGGTGGGGATTTGATGAAGTTACTCAATATTTCTAAAATTCAGGTTTTTGTTTTATAAAATGAGGATGATATTGGTGACACCTTTATGTAGCTCGTATATGAATATGTATCATGATTAGAACAAGGTGAAGTTCAGTACATATCAATTTTATTATTTATATTGTTACTAGAGGCCCAGTGCACAAAAATTCATGCACCCAGGGGTGTCCCTCAGCCTGGACTGTGCCCTCTTGCAGTCCACGAGCCCTCGGGGGATGTCCACCTGCCAGCTTAGCACTGCCAAGGGGGCGGAGAGGCTCCCGCTACCACCGCTGTGCTCGCAGCCCTCAGCCTGGCTTGTGGCTGAGCATAGCTCCCCCTGTGGGAGCACACTGACCACCAGGGGGCAGCTCTTGCGTTGAGTGTCTTCCCCCTGGTGGTTGTTTGCCATTAGGTCAGTTTGCATATTACCCTTTTATTATATAGGATTATATGCTGAAAAATTTATCTATTGATACTCAACCTCCCACACACAAAAAATTATAGACACACACACACACACACACACACACACACACACACAGCTAAGCTTCACAAGGTGGGGAAGCCTGGAAAGTACCTTTCTCAGACCCCCAGGTTCTGATGTACTAGTATATTACATCAGTGAAAGTCACCTACATAAAAAAATAGTAGAGAAACAGAAGCCATTAATAATTCTCATCTTCCAGTGGCAGGTAGGAAGGGGGAAGAAGGTAACAGTGGGGTTCACAGAACGTTCCTATGAGCCATCCACTATGGAGCCCTGGTCTTTGAGATCCTATGTAATCTGTGCAGCTCCCAGTTTCCACAAAACCAGCTGCTTGAACAGGCCTTAGACCTTGTCTACCCCAGCTTCCCCCCAAATTTTATAAGTAGCTCATTTCCTGCATTCAATCTTTCCTGATTAAAATACCTACACTGATTTCTGTCCTCCTGAGCACACCCTGCATAATACATATTATTCTCTCTATAATCGCAATTATTGTTAGATCCTGCAGAGTCCACCAGGTAATGAATGGGCAGGTATTGACAGCTTGCCTGTGGGCTGTGCACGTGAGCCAGCCTCCATCTCAATCTGTGAGTGAGGAAGCCTCACTCCAAACAGAGCTCATTTCTCTAGACCTAGAACAAACAGCAAGGCTGTAAAGAGCTCTCCTCACTAAGGGGGAGTAAAGAGAAAACAACCACCACCACCATATTAATAAATGCACCCTGTAAAAGGCACAGCAACTTTGCAATCGAGATTCAAACAGACAAACAACAGATTTTCCTTGAGTTATACAAAATGTTCTCCAACAACCATCTATTACCTATGCAAATAAAAGATAACATATTTCACATATAGAAGCATTGATCAGACCGTCAAACCTCAGAGGGAAGGTAGGGGAGGGTGGGGGTAAGGGGGGGAGATCAACCAAAGGACTTGAATGCATGCATATAAGCATAACCAATGGTCGCAGACACCAGGGGGGTGAGGACATGAATGGGAGTGGGGTGGGGGGGGGGAAATAGGGGGAATAAGGACACATATGTAATACATTAATCAATAAAGAAAAAAAGTTAGCGACATAATCTACTCTTAAAAAATGGGTGTTGTATTTTGTCGAATGCTTTTTCTGTGTCTATTAATATGATCATGTGATTTTTGTCTTTCAGTTTATGTGATGTGGTCTATGCAGTCTTGATCTCCTTCCATTTCCTTTAGTTCTTCCATGAGGAGGATGGGATTATTTCAGTTCTTGGTGTGCTGGTGATTCATGGGGAAGAAGCTGAGGAGCACTTCCTGAGCCCTGGCAAAGGATGATGTGGCTGTTGGTCTTGAGGCACCCCAAACCCAGGCTTGCACAGCTATTTGATGACAGAGCAAGCTAACTTTAATTTGTAATTTTTTTCAGTTAGATCTTTACTGCTTGGCTGAAGTGTCCAAACTGTTGGTATAAATTTCAGCTATCTTTTTTCACTGAAGTGTGCATTTCTCCTTTAGATTCCATGAAAATCCCAGAGATGCTTCTCACTCCTCTATTGTTGCTCACTTATGTAGCTCTCTCCATCATTTCCCCAAGTCTCCTCTGGAGGGGAGGGAGAGTAGGGCTTTGATTTTAAAGCTGTTTTCTTCCCCAATGATCTGCCTGGGAAGAGTATTGTTCCTGGTTTTCCTCAATTCTTAGGTTGCTTGATTGGAGAACAATGCTGGGAATTTATATAAACCGGGGTGCTTGGCTCTGAAGGCATTTTAAAATAATAAATTACCACCCCCACTCCAATTGGTTGATAAGAGTGAATGGGCCTGTGTCATACAGATTCTTGAGGTCTTTGGTTGTGGCCTCCATCAAAGTCCAACCAGGAAAAACAGAAACCACTCTAAGTACTTAAAGTGAATTTAGTACAAGGAATTAGTTACTATGGGTTAGGGAAGGGGTAGACAGTCAAGTAGAGGACAGTAGGTATTCTAGAGATTAGAAACAACAAGAAGCTAAACTACCCCTCTCTGAATGGACAAAGGGAGAAGGTGTGATTCGAGCCCATGATTAGGGTAATCCATAGCTGTCTGTCCATCATGAGCTGGAGCCCATGAGGAAGCACAGCCTCTGCTGGAGATTCTGCCTAAGGCAGACAGAGAGTGGGAGAGATACTGTGGCTTCTCCCTTCCCCCTGCCTTCCAGTCTTTTATTAGTGTTCCTGTTGGTTAAATCCAGTTTGAAGCCAGTTGATGAGGAAGCATGAGAAACAGCCTGCAGGGCCTGGTCCCTCACATTAATGTAGAGCAGGGAACGGCTGGGAAGGATCTAGAAGCGAAGGGGGCCAAAGCTGGCACACCTGGGGCACAGCACCAACATAGGTCTCCCAAAAGTCTCTAAGCAGTCCCAGCCCTCTGGATTATGTGCATGCTTGACTGCATTTGTTCGGGAACCTAACATAAATGTCTGTATGAGCTCTTCCTGGTTGCTAATTTTGAGAAGTTGTAGGGTCTGTCACCTTCCTTGGTTGCCTTTCATGAATTCCATGTTCTAGTTCCTATTTAATCTTGTTTTCCATGCTGCTTCCACATCTTTCTACTAACTCTGGCCATATATTTTTCTACTAACTAGCTCAGATCTGTAGAGAGTTCAATTTCATCCCAACTAATTTGGCCCTGATTTCTCTCTGCACTCTCTTATCCCCTCCTTGGTCATTAAGAATCATTTTCTGGGCATAATTTATCAGCTAACCTGGCTATATAAGGATTTCATATTAGTGAAGACACAGTGGTGGGCTGTAGTTCCAGTTCCTGTTAAATACAAACTCACCTGCTGCATTGACATTGACTGGTGTTAACTGCCATTCATTAAACTCACCAGGCTTATATTATTCTCTGCAGAGACAGATGAAAAATTATGCTTGGGTGCCACAAGACTAATTTTAATTTTAAAGAAATGAGCCGTGAACTGTTGAAAATAATAATTTTCAATGATGATACCTGAGAGGCTGTTGTGGGTATCAACCAAAATATTAATTT
>NW_005367354.1:4409198-4425734 GCF_000412655.1 Myotis brandtii | reverse complement strand
ACACATATGTAATACCTTAATCAATAAAGAAATTTTAAAAAAAGATAACATATTTCAAAATTAAATAAGATCTCAGGAAAAAGAAAAGTGAAAAATGTAGCCAGTAAGTTTTGCACATAGCAAATGTTCTGAGCAACTTGAGGAGGACAAAGATCATGTTTTATTGCTATTTGTATCCCAAGCATCTAACGTAGATTCTGGTGCAGACACATTTGTGGGACTGAATGGAAGTGGACAACTCCGGAGCCAGTTTTCTTTCTGCTCGGCTTCTCTGGCATCCCCCTGCCCACCGTCCCAGGAGTTCACCCCTGGCAGATGCATCCCCTTCTCCGAAGGGGAGCGGCCTCAGCCCCATGCTCCCTGGCCAGGCTGCCCTGCCCTGCCTCTGCCTTTCCTACCCCACATCTGAGCAAGAGGGTGCATGAACAAGCTTTCTCAGACGGGCACCCATAGTTCTGATTCAGTACTTTTGTCATTCTGGGTGAACTAAAATAAAACTGATATGTAAATGAAAAGTTTCAGAAAGCGTCATTATTTAAAGATGTGGAATTTAATAAGAAGGTTACAATAACATGGCTTTCCCATTATAACTGACAAAACAACTAAAAGTTGTGGGGAGTGTTACGGTGTTTCTGATGAGGTAGATCTTTATTCTCAGAGACATAATTAACTTCTTCTTTGAGAAGGCACACTAAGTCTAGATTCAAGGACATTTAATTTAACACTTCTGAAAGCCTGAGATTCTACCTTGTAATTCAGGCAATGAATTTTACCTTCTGTTAAAATAGTTTAATCCTCCCCTCCTATCCATGATTTTTTTTTATTTAAATGGTTGTTAGATCTATCTTTAAGAGATTAGATTTTTCAAAACCGACCTTCTGGCTACAAGAACCCAGAGGACTGGCCCCCATCAGTTCTCCATGTCTGTATCTCTGGGAAATGGGTGAGACAGGTCATTAGTAAGGTTCCATCTATCAAGGTGACTCATCGGTACCTTGATTCATGCCTATTTACTATGCTTCCTGTGTATCTGGGAAGAGGGATCAGCTTTTCTGCATAGCATTTTGTGTGTATGGCCCAGAAGCCAGGACACCACTCTTTGGCTTTCTCAGACACAGCACCCATTTGGAAAGTCCATTCTCCTTAGAGGGTGACAAGGCAGCTACTGCCATTAGACTGGTCTCCATAATTTAAGGAAAAACATGATCATGCTGCTCAGTATTGACATCAAAGGAGAAACATGATAATGGTTTCAAGATGATGAATCATCTAATAATTATGGCAGCCAAAGCTCCAATGACCCGCCCGCCCCCACCAACAACAAGCCTATGGACAGACTATTGGTTTTATGTAACTGCACTGGATTCTGCACAAAACACAGTTATCATAGTGAAACAGAAGGTTAATGTGGCATTCTTCTGTCTCAGTGACAAAAGGATGGAGGCCATCAGTCAAGAAAGAATTGCAGGATATATATTGTAGGGCTGCTGTAGATGTCAGGACTGCTGAACCCAGGCTATTCTTCATGCAGACCCAAGTCCACTGTTCACAAAAGCATCGGTACCCTGGATTCAGGTGAAAGCTGGAATTCTGCACGGCCAGTGATGCCCTATCCATCATTGCTTCCACATGATTCTTCAGCCCTTTTGTATATGAAGTATAACAATCACAACTAACGGTTTTAATATTCTCAGCATCAGGCTGCATTAAAATTTCCTAAGATTACAAGTAGTCCAATTTTAAATAGGTGCATATAAATGAAAGTTTGCATCTTATAGGAAGGGATTCTAATCTTTCTTTGTCTCACAATGTACTATTGGCTCTTTAAGTTGAGTTTCCCTCTATAGAGGGGGAAATGATAGCCTTTGTCCAGATGATAAAACTCCATGCACTATATTTTCTGGGTTAGAGGCCCATCATCATCTTGGGTCTTACCACTGAATTCAGAATTCTCTACAAGAAATTTTGGAAATTCCTATTTGTTTCCAGTTTAGCCTGGTTCCACCATGAAGACTTCGGCTGAAATCTCCATACATTCCGGACCCACTGAGCCCTCATGAGGTTATAAGGACAGCCAAGAACTGGAAAGAGTACTAAGCTTAGCTTTTCTGTTTTGTTTTTGTAAAACATATTTTTATTGATTTCCGAGAAGAAGGGAGAGGGAGAGATAGAAACATCAATGATGAGAGAGAATCATTGATTGGCTGCCCCCTGCATGCCCCACACCAGGGATCAATCTGTAACCGGGCATGTGCCCTTGACCGGAATCAAACCTGGGACCCTTCAGTCTGCCGGCCACCACTCTTTCCACTAAGCCAAACCAGCTAGGGCAGCTTTTCTGTTTTAACATCCCAAATCCTGGTTCATGACCTGAGTTCACCTGGGGATTAGGTGAGCTCTGAATTCTTGCCTCATCAGTAAGACTAGTCCTGTAAGTCCTGATGCCCACATGGGAACTTATCCTATTTTCTTGGGGAATTTAACAGAGGGGAGATGAGCAGAGCAACCTGGCAATTGCTAGGACAGGTTGAAACAGGTTTGTGCAGGTTGCCACTGCTCCTGTATTGTGATAAAAATGACAATACGTTTTACATTGTAACGAATCCTCTACTAGAAGGTATTTGCTACTGGTGAAATAGATCATTCAACCTCAAACTGTTTATATTACTTCAAACTGACAATTTCATTTTCTTCAGGCATAACAAAAATCCCCAACCTCCCGCTAAAAATGCAATTTTTACTTATAGCACCATTCATATCACCTCTGAAAATGCAGGCAAATCTGATGCTAGTCACTGGACTCATCCTTCCTGTATTTAAAGTTATTGTTCCTGAGTTCTGAGGCTCCATCTCCCTTCTCACAGGAATATGCCCTGGGTTCTGATTTGGCATGAGACACCATATTGGCAGAATAGTAATTAAAAAATAAAAGATTATCATACAATCCTCAAAATGGCAACCATTTGGTCCTTGGCATGTGGAAGTAAATTATAGGATGGAGGGAGAAAGAAGTGAGGATCCAAAATATTTCACCCCATATTTAATTTTAAGGCTGTATGTGATCTCTGGTGGGGGTCCTAGGAAGGTGCTAGAGGAGGGATCATGACTATGGCCACAGATGTATCCTGGAATCAGTGATTCCACCGAGGGTGTTACCAGGTGTTACTAGGCCACCCCAGTGCATGCAATACTCAGGAGGAGTCCTCAGGGGTGTAAGGAGGCTGTGTGAGTGAGAGTCTCACTGTAGGCGAGCAGTGTGATGGGGGAGGGAAAGAGTGCAATTAAAGAGAAAGAGGGTACTTAAAAAATCATCCCAAAACACAGACTCGGTGAAGTGTTCACAGTATATGCGACAAAGGACTCAAATCTCAAATATATAAAAAACTCTGACAACTCAATAATAATACAACTCATCGTTTTCCTTTCAATTAGGGTGACACTTGAAGAGACAGTTTAACCTCAACAAGAGGGTATATTAATGGCCAATAACAATATGAAAATCGTCTCAACAGCATAAGACACCAGGGAAATGCTAATTAAAAATACAATGAGTTACTTTTTCACTCCCATCTGGAATGTCTAAAATTGAAAAAAAGGTTCTAATACTAAGTGTTGGTAAATGTGAGGAATCTGGCACTGGGACCTTCATGCGTTGCTTGTGGGAATGTAAAATGGTACAATATGTTGGAAAACAGCATGCAGTTTCTTGTAAATTTTACAATATACATACCCCGTGACCTAACAATTTTCTCCTAGGTATTTTCCAACAAAATTCAAAATCACATATGCCCAAAAAGACATCTATGTGAATGTTTATAGCAACTTTACTCCTAATAGCCCCAAATTTAAAAATCCAAATGTCCATTGATAGAAAAATAAACAAACAAATTGAGGTATATTTGTATAGTAGGAAACTACTCAAAGATAAAAATGAGAAATAAAGCATCATTCCTGAATCTCAAAGATATTACATTGAGTCAAATAAGTAAAAAAAAAAAAAGTATATACTCTGATTCTAGTTGAACTGAAATTTATATTAGGCAAAATCATATTAAATTGCCAGATAGATATCAGGTGCCTGATGGCTTGGGATGGGGAGTGTGAAAATTGTCTACAAAATGGCATGAAGGACTTGTTTTGTGGCAATGGAAATGCTTGATGGTTTCATTAGGACAGTGGTTGAATGGATGTATATTCACCAAAATTCATTGAACTGTACGCCTAAAATATGTATACTTTCTTGAATGTAAATTATAACTTAAAGTTATTTTAAACAAAAACCAAAAAGAATAAATCCTACCAGATAATGTATTTCATTGGTCACTGTAAACAAGAAGAAAATAAATAAATAAATAAATAAATAAATAAATGTATGTATGTATGTATGTAGAGTAGAACAGATGGAAAGTGAGATCAGAACAGATTGTTGAACCTCAGAGGGAAGGCGGGGGTGGGTGGATGGGTAGGAAGTAAAAGGAGAACCTATATAATACTTTCAACAATAAAGATTTAAAGAAAAATAAGTTGAGTATTGATGTATGTGGTTGACTTGTCTGTGCTCTCTGCACCTTGTTAGCAATCTTGCTACATTTAGAGGGACCGATCCACCCATCATAGGACTGTGCAAAAGTGCAACTAGTATCTTAGAACTTTCTACAGTGAATCAACTTCAAATCCTGACTATGACTTTTCTGAGCTATCTGATGAAAAGACAACTGATTTTAAATTCACAAATCCTCAATTATCTCAATTTTGCAATGCGAATGATAGTAGCTCTTATTATTAATATGAGGAACATGCTAAGAGAACATAGGTAAATCACTTATGTTCTCAATATACTTAAGTACTACTTTTTCTTCATTCTCAACCAACTGAGGGGGCAGATTACAGCTCAGACTGAGATGACAAGGAGTCTGTGGATACTGAATGCACTCAAGAACCACAGAGCAAATTACTGAGAGATAGCCTTGAACTCCTGTCTTCACTCTTCTTCTTTTCTCTGATCCATTCTATGACTGCAAAATAATCTGACACAAACACATGATGATTTGTAATACAGAAAAAATGCTACCAGTGCCCTACAAAAGAAACATGCCCACACATCATAGAATAATTAATACTAAACTAAATTTTACTTAACCGAAGAACAATAAAATCAGAGGTAAACCAGACAAGCCATTCTGAAAATAACTGCATATTCACCTGTCAGGTACCAATGCCAGGTCAATTCTTAGAACATATTGGCAACATTTGGGGTGCCTTGCTTGCTATCTTTGGGGCTCTGTTACCCCAGTGTGCTTTATGGTGCATGACTCACTGGCTCAAGACAGCAAAGCGCTGTGTTAGCTCATTTTAAGACCTTCTTAGTCTTCTGGCACAAGTTTTGCTTTCTTCCCTCTGAGGATTAGTTGTAGCTGTTTATCCTATCAGTTTAGTCATCCTGAAGTAAACAAATAAGTCATTTCTACCCCTTACTTATTCAACCATGGCTAAAACAATAATCCACATGTATAGTTTCAAAGTACAGGTTCAAGGAAAGTCAAATTTTTTTCAGAATGTGGCTGCAAGGGAAAAAGCTATGTAAACTATTCCCAATTTGAAATGAGTGTCAAACTCATTTGCTGAGACTCACAGTGCATATATTTTCTATGGCCTCAATGACTCAGCCAAACCATGGTGATGGTGGCGCCCTGACACACAGGAAAGGGGGCACTCTTGTCCCTGGGAGACACAGAGGCCACCTCTGCACTTTCCCTGGAACCGAAAAGAGACCATGTGAATGAAGACACGTGAAACATGGTCCTTCCCCAGTGAAGCCTCTAATGTCATCTGAGAAGCCCAGATCAGCCCTATCGGGCTTGCTCTCCTGGGGGGCTTGTGAGCAGCCTGCCCTCAATGACCAGGATGGAGGTAGGAGGATAGAGTCAGAGACCGAGGAGCTAAAAGCAAAACTGCATTAAATAGCAGCTAGTGGTTTATCATCTCATTATAAAAGTAGTAGGGAAGGATTATAGGAAATTTTAATATGGAAAAAGTTAGCAATGAAAATAAAGACATGGCATAACCATACCACCCAACATGAAGCAATATCGTCATGGACTTGTATTCTGCAGATACACAAACATGCTTGCATGCATAGAATATTTTCTTAAAATTGGGTTATATAATAAATATTTTCTACACTGCTTGTTTTCACTCTTGATATAAAATAGAAGCTCTTTCTCCAACATAGTTGGAGTCAGTAACTGGCCAATTAATCAAAAAATGTCTCATTTACGCATGTGACAGAAATGGATCAGACATTGTGCTATGTTCTGGGGACTCTGGGTGATAACAGGGTGATCCAATCCTTGACTTCAAGGAATTTACAATCAAGTTACTGCTCATTATAGAAGATTTACAATTTGGTAAAAAAAAACTAGAAGGGAAAAAAAATCACCCATAATTTCCCACAGAAACAACCACTGCAAATATTTTGGTGAACTTCCTTTGAATCTTTTTGCTGTGCATCAAGTATTATCTTCAGTGTGGGTCAGTCTGATGTGGACAAGCTCATGTGATATTTACAATTTGGTAAAAAAAAAATCCATAAACCAGATAATCATTAAAAATACATTCATCGCCCTAACCGGTTTCGCTCAGTGGATAGAAAGTTGGCCTGTGGACTAAAGGGTCTCAGGTTTGATTCCGGTCAAGGGCATGTACCTTGGTTGAGGGCGCATCCCCAGTAGGGAGTATGCAGGAGGCAGCTAAATTGATGTTTCTCTCTCATTGATGCTTCTAACTCTCTATCCCTCTTCTCTCCCTTCCTCTCTGTAAAAAATCAATAAAATATATTTAAAAAATACATTCATCACTTAAACATTACCTTCACTTAAGATTCTAAATGTGTTCATTGGCTCTGTAAATGATGGAGGGTCAACATCTGGTCTTTATATTTGGGTCCTCTGATTAGAGTTCAGGAAGTTTTCTTACAAAAGCCACATTTATAACTCATGATCTACAATTTCAATTTTAAAAACATGTCTGTAAAGTGAGCATGTGAATGCAGAGTCTCTGGAACTCCACAATTTTACAAAGCTTTCCCCATCCTATGTAATAAAAGTCTAATATGTAAATTGTCCCCTCGGGTGGTCATTTGACCAGGAGTTCCACTGCATTCTATGACGTGCGCTGACCACCAGGGGGCAGTGCAAAACATGGCTGGCAACTGGCAGATGGGCTCTGAGGAGAGTGGGACCACGGTGGGATGGTGGAGCAGGTGAGCGGGCAGTGCCAGGTCAAGGCGGGTGTAAGCAGGGGCCTGATTGCTGGGGCTGCCACCCAGCTCCCAGGCACTGAGGGAGCCTGGTGGGGGGCCTGGCCCCAACTGATCGTCCTGCAGGCGGGATGGTGGAGCAGGTAAGGGGGCAGGTGCCAGGCCAAGGTGGGGTGCCAGGCGGGGCTGCGGGGCTGTGGGGCTGAGAGGCTGGGGGCGAGAGCTGGGGCCCGATCTCTGCAGGCCACCCCGACGGACCCCACCCATGCATGTGCATGAATTCATGCGCCGGGCCTCTAGTCTTTTATAATTGTCTAACCAGCCCTAATTCCCCTACAATTTTTTAGTAATTCAGCCTCCCAGAAAAATGATCTGAAACATTTTTTTCTTTGAACTATGGCTCATTGATATAAATAATATTTGATTGAGTTGTGCAATTACAAAAGCAAGGAAAACTGACATAAACATAGTTACTGGCTCATGATAAGCTGACCACCAGTGGTGGGAGCAGATAGGCACAGGAATACAATGAACAGCCTGTGGCCATGAGATAAGAGTGCTTGGACTCTGTTCAGATGTGTACAGATGGAGTGCTGAACTAAATTATTCTAATGAGTTGGTTACATGGAGATTGGGCAGGCATCTTTGGTAATTATCAGCTTCACCATGTTTCAACAATAAAAATTTTCCCAGGCTCTTGAACTAAACAGAAATGTTATATAGGTGTTGGAAGAGATGGACCATTCTACATGTAAGCTTATAATAACTCTAGGTGGTACAATTATGGATTTGTTGACGTTGAAGCCTAACAGTATTAACCTCTGAACTCCATCTTTAGAATGAAGAATAGGATTATAGTTGGGGTTAGCAGAGAAACTGATCTTATATGCCTGGATTCATCTTTTGGGCAACAGAAGATCAACACACCTTCACCTATCACATTTGAACATTCAACAGTCAACGTACATGGATGGCTTTTTAATAATAATTCATCAAGGAATGTTGATATCATCTTAGATTAGGGGAACCTCATAGGTTTGCCTTTTCTTTAAAAGTAGCCTGATATGTCCACTTATTATGCCAACACATCTTCTCTCCAGAGTCATCAGTGTTCTAGGTAATGTGCCTGGACAGAGTGCGAACAGCAAACTAACAATGCATGAGTCATTAAGGCAGTTAATGCAGCTGATGGACCTTAATCACATAACGAAATGCTTGCTATGAATGTTTTATTCCACCACCTTTCCACAGATTATTTATTGTTAATTAGTTACTAATTAGTAGTGAGCGTCATCTTTTGATAAAAAGGAATTGCACAAGAGAGCTAGAATATCGCATGATTGGCAATCCTTTGATTGGATACATATACTATTTAATTCTATGTGTCTTGAGCCTCAACTCTATGATTTTTTTTCTCAACACATTACATATGGTTGAGTTCTTGCATTTATCCATTTTCCCTTTAAAACCGAAATGCTCTTAGGCACCTTAGCCTGGGGCTATGCTTATGTTAACTATTCAAGAAGTCAAGCTCTGTGACAGGGTTTGAAAGAATGCAGAAACTGTAATTAGCTAGCATTGTTTAAAATGTGTCAGGGTATAGTTTTATGTATTTGTTATATATATGCTACATATATGTGTTTTCTATATTAATATGTAATGCATGTTACTAGAATTGCACATATGCATTGTGCATGTATATTATGCAGACTGTATATTTATGAATATATACCTTCAGAGAACTTTTGTTTATTTATTTACTTGTGTGTGTGTGTTGTGCACTTTTCCCCTTCAGATAACTTTTAAAACAACCTCCTCCTCCTCTACTTAATCTTTGTTAATTGCTCTACCATCCACAGAAGCAGACGAACCAGAACTCACAGTGGCATTCTACATGCTTCTCTTTTTCATATATCATATTTAATGAGAAGCCGAGGCAGTAGAATTTTACCTTATAAATGTCTCTTCCATCTTTATACAGCCTATCATTTCTCATGGCAATGTGTCAACAGACTTAGCTCCGGTACAGAAAATCGGATTTGGCAGCCTGTCCTCCCTCCTTAACAACTTGTATTTGCATCATCCCTCCTTGGTATTTTTTCTGATTAAGACAAGAAGAATTAGAGCAGACTGTGAATGGGATGATGGTGAGAGTCGTGAGACACTTAGGTCATAAAACAGGAAGTCATGCTTCAAGTTTCCTTGGGAGAGCTGGTGTTCTCTGGCCAATGTGTGCATGAAAGAGAGAAACCCAGCATTCTGTGGGAGTTCACGATGAAGTCATAGGAGAGGCAAGTTCTAGAATCACAGAATCCTGCACTTAGAGCTCTAAAGGGGGTCTCACTAATCGTTTGGTCCAACCCACAGTATCTCAGAATGCAACTCTATTTGGAGACAGGGCCTTTAAACAGGGATGAAACAAAAACGAAGCCATTCGGTTGGGCCCTAATCCAATCTGTTTAGTGTCAACATAAGAAAAAGAAATCCGGACACTCAAAGATATACCAGGGATGTGCACACAAAAAGGAAAGGCCACGTGAGACACAGGACGAAGACAGCCATCTGAAAGCCAAGTAGAAGCCTCAAACGAAACCAAAGTTGCCCACACCTTGAACTCAGACTTTTAATCTCGGGAACTGTGAAAAAGTAAACGTGTGCTGTTTAAGTTACCTCATCTGTGGTGCTTTCTGATGGCAGCCTTCACAAACTAATACGCTTGCACTGATAACTGGGAAGGAATGCTATTCTTTCCTATAACTCAGCACTACCTTTTTAGGCAAAACAATACAATAATTTTCATAGTGGAAAGCATTTAGGGCTGTGTTAATCTCATAGGAAAGCATGAAGACAAGAGATTGCAGCAATTAAACTTTAAAAGTACTCTCAAGACCTCCAAAATTTTATGTGCACATCTCCCCAAAGCCAAGTGTTAACAAATATATGCCCTGAAGCAACACCGCTAGAAAAACACCTTCTCTACTCCCTTCTGATTCTAACTGTTTACTTGGTAACTTCTTATCTCAACCAATTTCCCAGTGTGGAATCTGAGAGTGTCTGGGTTGAAGCTGCAATGTTCCCTATTGAAGGTATGAATCTAAAAGTTTAAAAAAAAAAAGAAAAAAAAAGAAAAGAAAGAAATCCCATGGTTCAAAATAACCTAGATAATCAACACCTTTAACACAACACTTAGTATGACAATCATGAGACACAAAACATGCTTTCAAGAATCTGCTCTCAAATATGAATTATTGCTACACAGAATAACTGATTAGGAAATGGATGCTCCTCTGACCTTGAGCTATCACCATCACTGTCCAAGGCCACCCCTCCTTCCAGGTGACCAGGAGCTCAGGGACAGAAAATGTCTTCTTGTGATACTTATTTCCAATCCGTGGCTCTGTACTCTGTATGATTCAAGGTTCCCAGCAGAGCCTCAGTGGGATGACAAACCTTCCACAGGATGCACTGAGCATCACCCTACAAGATTCATTGCAGACTAAAGAAACCAAGCTAAACTACTCATCTGTGGCCCTTTCTGATTTCTTTTTTCTTTTTCAATGTTGGAATTTATTTTCTACCCTAGCTAACATTCAGAGGATTTTAACTGAAGGCCTTTGGACTCTTGGGGCTATAGATTTGCTTTGTTTATTTGGAAGGTGTACCATTTTATTTTTAAATAAGATATATATATATATATGTGTGTTTATAATGTGGATTATGCACATTCTCATTTGCCACAGTCCTCATGGTCCTCACTATAACTTGCCCTCTTCATAAAATACTTGAAGGGACTCTGAAGGCATTTGAATTTTTGTGGCCCATTAGAGATTTTGAGATTCCCTATTTGTAACCTAATCAGAGGACTTGAAGAAAAAAGTACTGTCTGTAATTACAAATATTTCAGCAAGCAAAGTAGTTCTAAGTTGATGATATAATCAAAAGGGTTGGTTAGGGTAAGTTCCTTGGGTGCTGTACCATCTAGTCAACAAAAGTTGAGCGGTCTTGTAAAATCTGACTTATATTCTCTCAGCAACCAGCTGACTCCAGTGTGATTTCCCCAAAAATTCTTCTAAGAAGCAAATATGTACTCTGAAAAGGGTAATAAATTATTATATGAGATCAGATCCTATTTCCGATAGTAAGAATCTACATATCATCTTTTACTAAAATAGGGTAGGAAAATGCTAATTGAGAATTGTGGAGACCAGGAATAAGAATTTCAGGGGAAAGACTAACAGTGAACAAGAGGTACAATTCAGAGTTCTTGGGTGCAGAACGAGGAGCCAGAGACAGATTTTGATACTAGATTGGAAGTTCATTCTTGCGTGGAAGGTGACCCTTGACTTCTATAGATATAACCCTATAACTTGAATTTTAAGTTTAAGCACTTTTATTCATTTTTTAAAGAATATGTTACTAAATACATGCATACATAAATTAAACTAAATTTTTATGTCTGAGACTTTCCATAGAGACAGAATATTATACCAGGAAAAAAAATACTTGGTAAAATTAGATGTTTTTATTCAGAAAATGTACCCAATTTGTTCTCATCTAGAAAACAGGCAAATATATCCAGACTTGCCAGGGGTAATTGAGATAGTGTGAAGGGATGACTTTGCATTACACACATTTAGATGATATCATTATTGTTTAGCTTATGGAAAAGTTCACTGAGCAACATGCCACAGTACTATTCTTATAGAAGCATTGAGGAGGATTATAACCTTCTCTCACACATCTCTGCTTCTAGAATCTAGATTACTATCTAGCTCCTCTTGCCTGAACTCTGTTTTTGCCCTGAATTCTAACTCCCCTCTTTGCTGTGTGTGGAGTAATTCATCTCTGTCCAAATTCTGACCTTTGTTCCTTCCTTATCTCACAGCACTGAGTGAAACTCATGCCCTCTAAGTAGTGGTTTCTGCTCTCTTTGGAAACCTATATCATGACCATCTTTCACTCTTTGTGTGCCCTTTGTTGAATATCACCTCCCTTTCAAAACACTTATCCATATATATTTTTTAATTTTATTTTATTGTTTAAAGTATTACAGATAGTAGTACATATGTCTCCCCTCCCCCCCATTGACCTTCCTCCGACTTCTCCTACCTCCCGGCCTCCCCTACCCCCTGGCTCATTTTTTCCCAAATTTTCACAATTCTCTCCCAGAGAGATGCCAAGATAAATAAACTGTTTGCTATGCATTTGAATGTGCACCTTACATAAGGAGAATGTGTACAAGAACTGGGAGCAAGATGCAGGGACCACCCCATAACTGGCAAAGTGCTCAACCTCACACATGCCTTACAGCATATGCTCCCAGAATTTATTTTACAATATATGTGTATATCAAAACATCAAGTTGAACACCTTAAATATGCACAATTTTTTTTGTCGTGTGTAGCTCAATAAAGCTCAAAAAATAAATACCAACTCAGATACTATAACCCTGCTTGGAATTAGAATGCAGTGAAGAAACTTATGGACTGGAAAAAAAAAAGAAAGGAGTTAATACAGATATAGAGAAAGCAGAAAGAGACAGGAACCATTCTGAAAGCCACCAGCAAGGGGAAGCAAAGTGTTAATGAGCCAGCTGCACTCCGTCACCCAGCATTCCAGAGGAGGAGGATGCCGCCTCGGTGCATGAAGTCTTCACAAGATATTTACCGCCTGGAGCCCAGACCACTCCTCACTGGCAGTAATGCCAGTCAGTGCTCAGCAGCAGAGACCCCCTGCTCTGCCATCTTGCTTCCCAACTCCTCATAACCCAGCACTAAAGTATGCCTTTGAACCACATAAACCAATGGCTTCAAAATGGCAATGCCATATTCTCCCCCTTCACTCATAAAAACAGAGAAAGCACTGTCCCGGGGTAGGGGGTCCTTCAGCTTCAAGACTGACTCCCAAAAGATGCCACTAATTTACCCCACAACCTCTCACACAGTCACAGAGCCCTATAACAAGGATGTTGTCATGGCAACCAAGAGCCAGCCAAGCACAGAATGGATCTCATCACCCCACAAGTGGTGCTTCAAGTCTCCCATCTCATCACTCTTTTCATCTGACAAACTGCGTCATTGAGAGGTCCTGGATAGTAATTAATTACAGAGTGTGTCTCCTCTGCTCCAAGTTTGGTCATGCCAGAATCACCCTGAGGATGAGTAAAAAGCAAGTTTCAGCTGCAAGGTCTAGAAGTTCAGATTGGGATGCCAGGGACGACACTAGGGAGAGAGATGCAGGGAGGGAGAATCCTGGAGGTCATCTCACTCAATGCCCTCATTGCAACCCTCTGTGCGAGCACAGAGATGAAAAATTATGCAGTATAACATCTGATTGCCCTTTTCAAATTCCAAGAACAAAGCAATATGAATCAGCAATGTTCCCTGCAACTCAGGAGAAAACCTCCCAAGACAGTGGCAGAATGCTGGCCAAGGTCTCGGGAAATCTATTTATTCTCTGGTTCAGCCAAGGCAGGATTGGAGTGAGAAAACTGAAGTAGCTAAGTCCTTTGAGAGCAAGTGCTTTCAATGAGGAACCCATTTTGTATAATTTTTTTAAATCTATGTTTTGTTATATATTTTTCATTCCTTCTTTTTCCCTCATCATCCCCCCCCCCACACTCCACTATTTTTCCCACTGATCTTCAGAGTTCAAATGGAAAGACCTCTCTTTTCAAGACTCATCTAGGAAAGCTTAAAGTTCCAGGGTATTATAAGAGGGCTAGGTGATGGCATCAGGGATGGAGGGTTTGGTGAAACGGGTTTGGGGGAGAAATGCCTACTGCCCCTCATCCCCCCAGGCAGAATAAATGATATATCGGGCATCCTAGAAAGTGTCAGATTGGTGTAACTCCACATACACACCCATCCAAGTGGTAGGGACAACAGAATGTGAACATGAGCAGCGAGACCGGAGTCTGCAAGGTAGGCAGAGTCTGGTCATGATCAGTTTATCTAGCTAAATAAAGAGCTTAGATTTTGTTCTAAAAGCTATGGTAAACATTGATCTGACTAGCCTTAGCTAGGACACACCAGCAAGGCAAGGAAGGCAACTGCAGTGGGAGTGGTATTTATGAAGCCCTAAAGGAAGAGAAAAATGGCTGGGTCTTGCAAGAATTGGGACATAGACATGGTTGAATACAGTTGCTTCTACAGTATTGTCTGCATGGATAATATTGTCCCCTTACAAGTGAGAACACAGCATTTCTGAACAGTAACATATAAAGTTTCAAATGCACCCCAGAAAGTGTTAAAGCCACAAGATCAAGGGATAGAAGAGTCACAAATGAGAGAGAAATCTGCTCAATTTCCTTTTTCTCTGCCCCAAAGCAAAGCAATAGAATCTTGTCCAAAGTCCTGAGATACAGATGGTGGAATAGCACAGCATATGTTCTGCAAGGACTTCCAAGAAACACCTATATCCTGGCACTTAAATACTTCACAACAGAGAAAATGTGCTGATAATTTATATATTCAATATGTATTTATGTGTGTGCATGCCCAACACACACGCACGCGCGCACACACACACACACACACACACACACACACTGCTCAGCGAACTGCACCAGTGAAATGTAACTCATGAACCCTGCTTCTCTTTCTTGTGCTCCCCCGATTCCTAGTTACCTTTACACTCTCTTGCTTCTCTGGTCTTCAGCCCTGTTCCTGGGAAGGGTTCTAAAGTCAGTTTCTTACTCCTCCAGAAGACTCCAAGCTTCCTAGGAGACCAAATTGTGACCCCCTGCCATATGGTGAAAAGAGCTATTTCCTCTTATTAAACCAACGTAATGAATAAAGAAGCACGGAAGGATAGGCCATTATTGATCTCATAGTGTATAGCCCACTACCTAGTCTCTGTATACCGATAGCCCCGTATACACACATATAGGTACACTGGCATGTACATACCCCACGGATACCATGATCTGTTTGGTAAACAGGAAAATGTCCCCTTGCACTCACCCTGTCTTTTATTCTTTAGTCTCCAGAGGCTCTGGTAGGTTGCATGGTGACCACCATTTACCACCCAAAGCAAATAAAGAAAGTGACGGTGAGAGAACTCTGGATGGGAATAGTCTACCTTCAACTGTAGGCTTCTGAATCTCACGACTAGTCTCAGCACAAGTGTTAGTCAGTAAACTAAAAGTTCATTCATTCTGTTATTATTTTCAGGAGGAGTTTACACCCTGTCTCTATCATCCATGTAACTCTGAGCAGGTAATCTCTTCTCGCTATGACCATTTCTAAAACACGTCCCTATGACACTGTCTGCTCCACAATTACATTTACTGTGGTGAAATAGACTAGGCAGCAATTACACAAACCTCTGGCTGTGTCAATCCTTTGTTAGCAAATTCTTGCCAGCACAACTGTGCACACAACAACCTCCAACTCCCCCTCACATATTGACATGCATACCCACTCAACACACAGATACACAGACCCACACATTCAACCCCCCCTCCCAAGACATCTGGAGCTGTGCCCATTCCCACACAGATGCATCTGCATATATAAATGTACACCCTGTATGCAAACACAGCCCTCACATATATTTTATGCATGTGTTTTATAAACAGCTAAACCTGCTAATTCACCAGCCTCTTTGGCTGGCAGATTACTGGGGTGTGCAGATTAGAACTAAAACAAATGATTACAAAGTCAAGGATAGCCCTTTGCCAAACACATTCTGTTCTTTTGCTTAGCGTTGTAGTTTTGCCTTAATTTATGGTAATCCTACCCACACTGCAAGTTACCGTACTGCTGGTTCATAAATGGAGTGCAATCTACTACTGCATGTTGGCTGGGAAGAAAGAGAAGACCGCCAGGTTTTTTTCCGATGCTTTCAAAAACGAAAATTACAGTTTTGCCACGTATTAATGTGAGAATATCTCTGATTCCTTACTCATTATACATATATATGGAATATGTGGACAAATATCTAAACTCGTAATAAAGTTCCAGTTCTTCAAGAACTCTCAGAATGAATGCTGAGTTTAATTCCTGTCATGATGTAGAAAAGTTTGGTTTAATAAAAAATAAAATCAAGTGCTGGAGAGGATGCAGAGAAAAAGGAACACTCGTGCACTGCTGGTGGGAATGCAGACTGGTGCAGCCACTGTGGAAGACAGTATGGAGTTTCCTCAAAAAGTTAAAAATGGAACTCCCATTTGACCCAGTGATCCCACTTCTAGGAATATATCCCAAGAAACCAGAAACACCAATCAGAAAGGATATATGCACCCCTATGTTCATAGCAGCACAATTTACCATAGC
>NW_005367354.1:4389773-4408855 GCF_000412655.1 Myotis brandtii | reverse complement strand
GAGACATATGTAATACTCTTTGTAATACCTTAAGCAATAAAACAAAATAAAACAAAATAAAAAAATAAAATTTATCTTTATTGTTGAAAGTAAAAAATAAATAAATAAATAAAAATAAACAACAACAAAAAAATCACAGGCTTCTGTAACTTCATATCCAAGGGCTATATTTTTTGCACCATCTTTTGCTCTATCTTCTGTCTCCCTTTCTTTTTTCTTATGTGTCATATTTTTAAAATTTTATTGGCGTAACATTGGTTCACAAAACCATACAGGTTTAATTTCATGTTGGGCTTTGGATTCCACATCAATCTTTCTGTCTTTCCACCATGTCTTCTCCCATGAGAGGACCTCAATCCCTCTCTTTCTCTCAAAATATATATTGTACAAAACTCAGTATAAACTCCTTAATTGGGAGTTCAGTCAGTCTTGTTGATACCTGGGTCCAGAAACATACCATACACATTTTCCTTCCTTTAATTCCCTGATGCTTCTCCACTGAGATCAAGTCCACATCCATTTTTCTTAGTCCTAACTTGTTTCTTGACTAGGAACAGGTCATAATTTCTCTTTCCCATGCATAAAATTTCTAATAAACATAATGTTATTACAACCTCCTGAAAAAAATTCCAACAATTCTGAATCCCAAGCCAACTTATGAGACAGCATTTTTTAACGTTTGTATTGAGTTATAATATACATACAGAATAATGCACAAATCATAAGTGTGCAGTCAGTTGAATTTTTAGAATTCAAATCTCCCTGTGTAAGGATATACCCAGCTCTAGGAAAAAAACAAACCACATTATTAGCACAACAGAGTCCCCATTATGGTCTCTCACATTCACTTCCTGCCACCCCAGGAGGTAACAGAATGATATCCTGTCTTCCATTACTATCAATTCATAGGCCTCTTCTAAAACATTACATGAATGAAATCCTGTGATATTATTATTTTTTTTATTTTCTTCTTTCAGTCAACATTACACTTGAAAGTCCACTACATTGTCACACACAGTTGTATTTTATTAATTCTCCTTACTGTGTAGATTCTTTTTGTATAAATAAATCACAATATATTTATTCCTCTGTTGGTGAATTAGAAGGACATGAAAAGAAAAAGGCAAAGAAAAAAGAATGAGATGTACAGAGAGAAAAACAGCGAAAAGAAGGGAATGAGGAGAGAGAGATGAAGAGAGTTGAGAGGGTTAGTGAGTTAAAAAAAGGAGAAAGGGAGTGATTTAAAATGAAGAGAGTAGAGATAGAAATATGGAGAGGGAGGGAAGACAGCAAAAAAGAAAGAAACAAAACAACAATTAAAGACAAAGAGTTTTTGTGATCTATTAGCACTATGATCTTGACCAAATTGTTTAATCTCTTCATCTCTTTAAAATTGAGATAATAATATACATCTCATGTGGCTACTGTTGGAATTAAACAATGTAATACCAGTATATGTATTTGTTTAACAACTCGTCACACTTAGTGGCTAAAATTTAAAATTTGTTAAATATAGCTACTTAAAAAGCCTTTAGGTGTGGCCAAATAATAAAATTGATGATGGATACTGTGTTTACACGCACAGCCTACCAGATAAAATTCTTAGCTTTGCCATTAACAAAAATCAAGGTGATGCCTTGTAGAGATGCATCTATTACATCTGGAGGTACCTGGACTGTCTGCATGCAGAGCTTCAGGGATAATGAAAAACTTCAGATTGAGTGCCAAAGCTCTATTACCAGCTGAGTTTCATTAACACTCTTAGTAATGATCGGATTACATGTGAAACAGAAAGATAATTACTTTTCTTGATGACAAATAGGGAGATGTTATAATCACTGGCTCTAAAAAACAATACTCCACAGCAAAAATATGTAAAAGGAGGACCAAAGTGCAGCCATTTCCTTCTTTAGGTTATTTGAGGGAAATTTCAACTTATCAAGGTTTGACATGCCTGCACAGGCACACAAGCATGCACAAAATATATTAGTCTAGGATGAATGCCTTCTATTACAGTTATTTAACACTAGAGGCCTGATGAATGAATTCTTGCATGGGTGGGGTCCCTCGGCCTGGCTGGCAATCGGGGCTGATGTTGGGGTGTTGGGGGTGGGGGAGCAGCGCCTGGGGGAGGGACTACAGAGATTGGTGGACCGCAGGAGTTTGGCTGTGAGAGTGTACTGACCACCAGAAGGCAGCTCCTGCATTGAGCACCTGCCCCCTGGTGGTCAGTGCACATCATAGCGACCGGTTTACCGGTTGTTCGGTCATTCGGTTGTTTGGTCATTCGGTTGCTTAGGCTTTTATATATATAGATTAGTGGCCCGGTGCACAAAATTCATGCACGGGGGGAGGGTGTCCCTCAGCCCGGCCTGCACCCTCTCCAATCTGGGACCCTTCGGGTGATGTCCGACTGCAGGATGGAATCAGGCTTAAACCGGCAGTCGGACATCTCTCTCACAATCTGGGACTGCTGGCTCCTAACTGCTCACCTGCCTGCCAACCTGATCGCCCCCTAATGGCTTCCCTGCTGGCCTGATTGATGCCTAACTGCTCCCCTGCCAGCCAGATCACCCCCAACTGACCTCCCCTGGCAGCCTGATTGCCCCCAACTGCCCTCCCCTGCCGGCCTGATCACCCACAACTGCCCTCCCATGCTGCGACCTGCTTCCTCCTCCGGGACCAGCCTCCTCCACGCGAGGCGGCGGAGACACTGGGACCGGCCTCTGCTGTGTGCACGGCCATCTTGTGGTGGCCATATTGTGACGACATCCTGCATGAGGGTGTGAGGACCACCTAGGCCAGTGGTTGGCAAACTGCAGCTCGAGAGCCACATGCGGCTCTTTGGCCCCTTGAGTGTGGCCATGAAGTTTCAACCACACTGTACGTGTGCGCCCACATGTGGTATTTTGTGGAAGAGCCACACTCAAGGGGCCGCAGTTTGCCGACCACTGACCTAGGCTTTTATTAGCATAGATAATTCTACAACTTGGGAAACCTCCTGAGAGGAAAACATAATAAACTCTCTCTCTCTCTCCATATATAAAACTTTCAGAGGGATATATTTATAACTTTTCAGAAGAGGGAGACAGAAATATCTATGATCAGAAAGAATCATTGATCAGCTGCCTCCTGCATGTCCCACACAGGGGATCAAGCCTGCAACCTGGGCATGTGCCCTGACCAGGAATTGAACTGTGACCTCTTGGTTCATAGGTCAATGCTCAATCACTGAGCCATACTGGCCAGACTAAACTCTCTCTTCTTTTTAAAAAATTAATTGATTGATTGATTGATTGATTTTAATCTTTATTGTTGAAAATATTACATATGTCCCCATTTTCCCTCAAAAAAGGGGCAGCGCTTCCATGTTGACCTGACCTATGGTAGGAAGGTCCTCAAGAGGCAGCCTTCCAGGAAACCATCCTTCTAGTAACAAAAGGCCAGAATAATGACTCTCGATGGCCACCTCATGGCATTCCAGGCTCAGAGAAACAATTTCACAGGAACTAGTCTCTCATTGATTATGTCAAATTAAAGCAGGCTAACCAGAACTGACCGTAATTCTTTCAAAACAAAGTGTGGAAAACATCAAAACGGGGGCTTCTTCTTTTTTCCTTCTAAGCAATATAGTCGTCCCTACAGCTTTTAATATATTATACATGGGAGGAAAAGTAATCTTATCCGTAATCTAAGTCCCTCAGGATTTAGAAACCTTAAGTATCCCCATCCCATCTAAAGAGGTACAATCCAAAAACCTCACCTAATCCTAGCCTAGAGATCTCCACAATCCCCAATCCAATCCCAAATTTAATATGAAGCATTGGAGTCATCTTCCTGAATGTGTCTCCCCTCCATTCTCTAAAATGTTCTCAGTTCCACTTCACTTGTAAAGTCCATATCAAGTCCCACCTTCCCATGGTCACCACACTGACCACACCAGTTCAGTGGACTTCCTTCAGGAACTGGATCGGCCACACTTCACCTACCCAGGCAGCCATCCCTTAGCACTAGGATTTGTAGGTATGCTATTCCTTCAAAGAAAGCATAAGTCTTTCAAGGACAGAAGCTTATATTAGTTTCCTAGGTGTGCTGCAATAAATAACCAGAAATCAGGTAGCTCAAAACAATAGAAATGCATTCTTTCAAAGTTCTAGAGGCTCAAAGTTCAACATCAAGGTGTTGGCAAAGTCATACTCTCTCTGAAGGCTCAAGGGGAGACTCTGCCCCATGCCTTTCTCTTAGCCTCTGCAGTCCTTGGAATGTCTTGCCTGTAGCTGTATCACTCCAATTTTTTTTTGTTTCTTTAATGATTAAGGTATTACATATGTGTCCTTATCCCCCCATTACTCCCCCACCCCACCCCCACTCATGCCCTCACCCCCCTGGTGTCTGTGTCCATTTGTATCACTCCAATTTCTGCCTTCATTTTCACATGGCCATCTTCCCTCTGTGCCATTATCTCTGCGTGTCCTCTCCTCTTCTTATGAGGACTCCAGCCACTTAAAACGTAGGGCCCAGCCTGAAATACTCTGACCTCATCTTAACCAATTACATCTGCGAAGACCCTATTCCCAAATAACGCCGTATGCTGAGGTTTTGGTTAGACACAAATCTGGGGAGGACATTATTCAACCTGGGGCAGAGATGCACTTCCATCCTGCTTTTGATGTTTAGTGTGTTTTCCCTCCACTAGGAAACTTCAAGGACTCAGATGATGACAATGACACTGTATTTATCAAGTGTGCTTTGGGAAGTGATGTGCTGGGCTCTGCAGGGACCCCTTCTGCATGGACTCAGCCCCAGAAATGCAATACAAGTCCTCTTCTCATAAGTCTTGGTTCGTCTAACGAAAAGCCAATCACTTTGTAATGGAAATTGCTTCTGACCTGCTCTTCTAGGAGGCTACTGGTAGGTGCCATGGAGTCCACTTAAGCAAAGTGTCAGTAGAAGAGATCAGGAATAATTAAGGCAGGGAGGGGAGGGAAGGAAGCAATCAGGGAGCAGCCTCACCTTAAACCGTGGGAAATGTCAAGTTGGAATCACTCTGTGTAAAGGTCAGCCCCCACATGCCAACCTTTTAAAATTTCATTGAAGGACTCTGTTTAAAATATCATGCTACAAATTTGCTAAAGAAAAAAATAATTTACTCTGGGAGAACCATTTATATCGCCCCAGAAAACAGAGATACTGCATTCGAATGCAAAACTAAATAAAAACAAAATAAACTCCCAGAATTCCAGGGACGTAAGTGAAGGTGCACACAACACTTGTGAGCATCCGGGAGGACCTTCTGGTAGAGGGGAAGCAAGGAAACAACAAGCAAACAGAGCCCGGTTAGTCTTGGGGTCAGAAGACTTGGTTTCGGTTCCAGCGGGCTCTTGGCTGCCTTTGAGATGTTCAGCCAGGTAAGGCACCTCACCTATTGAGTGAAGCTTGGCTTGCATTCTATAAATGACGATTTTGTGAAATAAAGTAAGATCTTATCAGTGAAATGTTTCATAAAATCATTAACCACTATACAAATACTCATGCTTATTTTGAGACTTTCAGAAAAGCAGTTTTATGCTGTCTTAGTGATTATCAAAGTGACACCCCAATGTATGCCCATTTGAAATAAAACAAATTTGTTCTTGAACAAGGTCCTAAGGGATGAGCCCAAACTGGTTGCCTAGGAGAAGCGCCATGTTTCTAAAGGTCACACAAAATTGAAAACCACAATCAGACATTTTAAAATTAGAATTATAAACAGTGATCTTGCCAATGAGCCACCAAGCCTGCTGATGGAACACCTACTATGTGCAAGTGTTCTCTAAGATTGAAGGAGAAACGGACCCAAAAGGAAATATTATCCCAACTCTAAAATGATTAGAATGCAGTTCATACACTCTAAAGAGGAAGGAGAGATCCCCGTGGATGTAATGGTCAAGGACTTGTGGAGGAACAGTTGGCGAACTGGACAGTGAGAGGCATCATAGTGGCAATTTTGAGTCTATATATAATGAAACAGATACTTAACCATTCTTCAGGGAGTGGCAGTGGGAAGGTATGAGAGTGAGGAAGGAGGGGAGAGAGGAGATCATTTGTGTCAATGCAGGACTTTGCCAGTTTAAGTGCTCCTCTGTCCCTGGGGTTATTATCTGCAATATCATGTCAGACTTCGAAAGAGATTTGTAGCAAGTTAGCCAGACCTCAGAGAAGCCTTAATTACAGATAATATCTCTGCTCTGTTCATTCCAAATAAGAAAGAAGATGAAGACAACCGAGCCCACTTACCTTTGGGGTGCCACAGACGCTCGGTCAGCAGTCCTACTAATAAGATACAGAAATCTCCATCCACTTCCTTCAATCTCCTTAATGATAAAATATATCCATGTATAAAAAATTCTTAATTATACACATCCACACACACAGATATATATTCAAAGGCATGTATGCAGATAAATGACTACACTAGTACCTGTTAGGAAAGGGAAAGGAAAAAAAAAAAAACTAGATGAGAGATGAAGTATAAAAAAATCGGAACAGAATTTAGAGTTTGGAAATGAATGCTTTCTTAGAAGATTGGACGAAAAAAAATGATCAGACTGAAAGTAGCTGGATTGGAACAACGCCTTCTGAAAAGTGACCTGTTCGGAGATGGGGAGATCACAGCCCTTGGGGAAGAGATAATCAGCTTGTGTGGACCGTGTCAGTGTGAAAGGAGCGCAGCCCAGCACTTGCTTTTGAGAGGAGGTGGTGAGATGACAGAATGATGAACTTTAATGGACCATCAGATATTTTAAACAGCGTTTTCCATTTTAAATATACATCCAAATCCAGCACTTACAGGATGCGAGCTAAAAGCTTCAGTTCAAACCAGCAAGGCCATCGCCAGCATCCACATGGAAGGCTCCCTGACAAGAATACACTTGATTTCCAACCAGCAAGGGACTAGTTATTCCATTTAGAAAAATGACATCCTGATGACCTGAAATTACCCTTGCAGCTTCTGCAGACTCTAGCTTCGGCAGTGCATCTATTCCAGGTTGCACGGGAGAGCTTAGCTAAGGCTTTCGGGGCACGCACTCCAGGGACAGTATGCTTTTCCTGGCCCCTTGATAAAGGCCAGGTCAACTGGTGCTTACCAGCTGGTGATGCATTCATTCATTTAGGGACAGTTGGAGAAGGCTTAGCATGTGCCTGACTCTGTCCTGGATGATGCTGATACAAATATTAAATATAGTCATGTTTCCTGCTCTTAAGATACCATTGCCCTTTGGGGAACACAGTCCAGTGAACAAACAATCACAATACAGTAGAGAGAGATGGCTGGCTCACCGACTTCCTGCAAGGGCGGTTGACTTCCGCAGCCTCCACACTCTTCTTATTCCCACCCCCTAATACCGCAACCTGTTATGGGTCCCTTCTTGATACTGATCTCCCCAAGATCACCAGGACTAGCCAAACCTTCCAATCTGATGAGCAGTTTAATCCTTCTCATGCCCATTTTCCAATATTTGTTACTTTCTGTTACCCACTAATTTTCATGTGCTTTTAGTACTGTGCCCTATCTTGACTTTTTCTCCTTGCAACCTTGAAAATTCCATTGAAATTTTTTTTTTGAGGAGCCTTCTCCATTGTTTGGTCCTTCCAAGTGAGAGCTACATAGAGTTTTCCTCATTTCTGCCTATACAGTATGTGCTTGAGACTTATATAATTTTATCTCTCGGGCTCCCAAGCAAAACAAACCCTTCAAATCGCTCCCATATATTATCCATGGTCAATTCTGTTCTTTAGATTCTGGAAATGCATTCAAGATGGTAAACAGAGCCTGTACATTTGACTACACCATATGGAATTTTCATTTATATTTACAATGTTATATAAAATACATATATTTTAGAAAACGGAATCAGTGCCACCAAACAGGGAAGGATGCTATTCACATATTCAATATCGTGAGAATGTTTTCCCAAGATATTGGATAGGCTTGAATTACTAGAAAGAAAAAAATTGCTTACTAGACCAAGATTCAATCCGTAGAAGGCACCTCCCCAATTCTCCAAAACAGAGGGTCAGGGGCCAGAGAGATGGGAGATCTGGGTGATCATCAGGGGAGTTTGAATCTTACAATGGGAAGGACTTTAGGATGCACATCACGGAAATTCATGAAGTTACCAGGCAAGGACGCGCTCCAGGCTGCTTTGGTCACAGGCAGCCACACAGAAATGCCAAGTAAAATAGGGACATGTCCCTTAAGCATACACTGATGATGGCCTGGCTGCTCTGTACTATTCTCTGCATTTCTATTTTACCAGACAAGGATGCCACTTGTAAGTGAGGAGGAGATAGACAGCTGTAGTGACAGGCATTTGTGCAGTAGGGCAGTTTACTTCTCTGACAGGGATTTGTTTCTCTGTGTCTGTCATTTGTGTTTGTTGTAGCAGCTCAGCCTCACTAGGGCCCCGGCCCTTGTTTGCTAGCTGGTGCATATGCCCAGGCTGTGAGGCTGCAGCAGGTGCCCAGGCTGCAGCAGGGCCTCTTCCAGACACCCCCCCAGAGCAGGTTCTGTCATCTCTGTCCATAGTCCAAAACTTAAAATTTGCCTCCAATGCCCCCAACCCTTCTCCTTCAACCCCTGCTACCTGCCTTGATGGATAGCCCAGCATGGTGGACATACCATTGCACTACAGGAACCACAGAAAGCATTATGTGGTAACAAATTTTGCTGCTAGTTATGAAATAGTTGGATTTTTGGCCCCTCATGTCGATTGTGACACACTGACGTTAACTGGGCTACTGCTGCCTCTCCCTAATGGACATGACTTTGTTCAATAACAAATCCTCTTCAGGAATGCCCCTACTTAAACAGTGTGTGTCTCATGCCAAGTATTGTACGAACACACTCATGGGGTATCAGTCCATTATTGCCACAACAATTTTGTGTGACAAGCCACCCTCAAGATGGTAATAGGTTACAATAGCAAACACAGCTTGCTCTTGCTTTCGTTGGTTTAATCCAGCGGTTGGCAAACTGCGGCTCGGCAAACCGCGGTTCACGAGCCACATGCTGCTCTTTGGCCCCTTCAGTGTGGCTCTTCCACAAAATACCAGCTCTTCCACAAAATACCGACTTCTGCAACCGCACTGTATGTGCGCGCCCGCATGTGGTATTTTGTGGAAGAGCCATACTCAAGGGACCAAAGAGCCGCATGTGGCTCGCGAGCCGTGGTTTGCCAACCACGGGTTTAAGCTATGGCTTTACTGGGATAAACTAGGCTTGGCTCAAGTCAGATTCAGATCACTCCAAACATCTCCCTCTGGGGCAGCAGACACCTGAGGCATGTGCGGACCACTGGAGCACAAGCAGACCAACCGAAACAGAAAATATGGCTTCAGACCCACGCTTGAAACTGATACGCTGCCACCACGGAATGCATCCTATTGGCCACAAGCCCTATGTGGAAGCACATCTCGATTGAGGTGGATGGGACCCAAACAAATAAGAATCAAGCGGCCGGAAAGGATGAGTGATTGAGGTGGGTGGGATAAAGTCATAACCTCATGAATGATTTTAAAGGAGTATAACAGGTCTCTTTACATGTTGTGGTTGGCCATGTGGTAGACTTGTTTATTGTTTCAAACTTTTCCCTTTCTCTCTGTTACAACTTTATATAGTCACTAGAGGCCCGGTGCACAAATTCATACACGGGTGGGATCACTCTAGGTGGCCTGCAGGGATAGGGCCGAAACCCACTGTCCAACACCGCCTGCAGCTCCTACCTGCCGCTCCTGCTCACCCCGACCCCACTGTGCCTGCTGTGGGCTGGCGCCCAATCAGTCCCGATTGGGAGAGGCGCTGCATGAGCCCTGCGTCTGGCGCCCTCCCAAGAGGAGTGGCCTGCGGAATCGGGTTGAAACCAGCTCTCCAACATCCCCCGAGGGGTCCCGGATTGCGAGAGGGTGCAGGCCAAGCTGAGGGACCCCACCAGTGCATAATCGGGCCAGGGAGGGACCGCGGGAGGGCTCCAGGGCGTGTCTGGTCCATCTCACTCAGTCCTGATCGGCCAGACCCCAGCAGCAAGCTAACCTACTGGTCAGAGCATCTGCCCCCTGGTGGTCAGTGTATGTCATAGCAACTGGTCAACCAATTGACTGTGCCCCCTGGCGGTCAGTGCACATCATAGCGAGTGGTTCAGCAGCCTTAGCATATCATTAGCATATTATTCGGTGGAGTCAAATGGATGCATTTCTCCATCTCCATCCATCCTCTGACCCAGCAGGTTGATCCTGTCTTACTCTGTGTATGTTCCCAAGGTCTATGATGCTGCCTTTGATATGAGGTGAAATACTGCAGGTGTCAGCGAGCTATTATCTGTTTATGAGGCAGAAGACTTTCTGTGACTTTGTGTCAGAGACAGTGAAAGTGAAAATCAGGAGGCAACAGCTCTGACTCCTCTGCCATTGTTGGATTTTTCAAAGCCACTTCACTTCTCTCTTCCTCTGGTTTCCCAATGTAAACTGTAAACAGTGTTTTAAAAGCTGCCTTTTCTTCCCACCTTGCCTGCTCCATCAAAAGAAATGATGTTTGAGAATGGGCTTTGAAAAATAAAAAAAATGTATTACACAAATATGCTCTGCAATTATTGAAACAAAAATGCAATACATCTAAGGACTATTGTTTAGAGGCTAAGCATGACTTGTGTTTCCCAGGGCAAAGAGAGAACAGAAAGAACGATAAGGAGAAACTATTTTTTATTTTTCTCCTGCCTAGATAAAATGGCTTTAAACAGCATATGATCGAAGAAGCACAGCTCTTCAAGATAGAAAGGGTTTTCCTTCTTTTCTCCCCTACCACTCACAGCAAGGAATCCAGAGTGGAAACAGGCAAAGGGGGAAGGAATCAGCAAGTCCAAAAGGACATCTATTTGGAGGTGATATTCCAAAACCTGTCTCAACCTCACTCAGATCCTCAGGATGCCAGCTGATGCATTTTGACAGGGAAGAGAGTTTACCCAGATTCAATGAGTCCCTCTATGGAGGAATGTTCTGGGAGCAGTACAGAGAGGAAAGTCAATACAGAACTTCCACACTGTGGAGTTTGGGGCTGACACTCCATTTGACTCCACCGAATATAGGACTTTTTCCTCCATATCCTAGGACTAGAGAAAAATCAGTCCAAAGGCTAAACTCCAACTGAGGAGCCAATTTCTCATAACAATGGCTAATAATGACTCTTTGAAATCCCCTTTCTGATCCCAGAATAGGGACTGTCAGACCAGATATCCCTGTATTAAGGCCAGACTGAAAGCCCAATCAGGGCTTGGAGGCTATGGATAAAGCCACTAATAAAGCAGCTCTCAGATATTTCTGTGAAAGATTCAGAAAGAGCACTAATTAACCCAGACAGAGAATCTTCTAACGATGTATTCCTTCTGTTAAAGAATATCCTGTATTGGCATTTTTGTGAATCATTCTTGACATTTTGCCAGTTCTGCTGTCAACCTTCAAGGAATATGGAAACAGTCAGTAGATTTTTAAAAGCAAAATCTGTATAAAACAAAGTCTAATTGCAAAACTACTGGCTAGCTTACCAACAAAACAAAACACAGAGATGGTCACTTAACAAACCAAATTTCTAGGAAAGTCTCCTGAGGAGAAATTGCTTCATCTAGTGGAGCAGGACTACTTGAGAGGGCCAACTCAGATTACATCGCAGCATTCCCTAACTTGTAGGACTAAAAGTATTTTGGGTTATTGAGTGGTGTGTGTGTGTGCATGTGGGTGAGCACACACTCATGCATACATGTACACATTAATTCAATAAATGTGTATTCAATACACACTGTGTGTCAGACATTACCAAGAAGCTTGGCATTGTTTATGGAGCATGGTTTAAAGACTATTACTCTCAATCATTATTGTCATCCAGATTCTGCTAATGGCTTTCAGAATTGACATCATACAAGCAACATTTCTCAGTCACATCTTCCCCTTTATTCACATGGTCCCTACCTCTACTGTGGAACACAGTATTCCTGTCTCCTTCAATCTCTATCCCAAACATGACTGAAAAATAACACAAGATGAAAGCATTTTTAAAAATATGTCATATCCATAAGCAAATGCACTATAGATACAAGTCTCTGCATCATTGGGAAATCCATAAGGGAGACGTTTTGATAAAGAACTCAAAAGGTGAACATAATGAGGTGGTCTGTTATTTTTGTTGCGTGGAAAGCGGGGTCCTTGAGAGCCTACCACACACACCAGGGAGACGAGATTTGGCATTAAAGTGGATTCTTGTTCAGTCAATGGCAGATTGACTGGAATCACTGATTCTGGTACCTTAGACTTGACCTTCATATCTGATACCTCATTTGTCTTTTTAAAACAAACAAACAAAAGACAGCCCAATACTATGAAACTAGGCCCGGGAGAACTTATGAGCAAAAGCAGGGTACTTATTTTAAATATGTTTATACAGCACTTGGAATCTGCAGAGGGCAGGGCCCAGGTGAATATAACACTAATAACAATGATTTCCCCACAAAGTATCTGTGGAGCCCAGCCACTCTCTGGGCATAACTGCCTCCTATGGAACTTGCAACACAGCCTTATGGGGGTGCCCTATCTTTGCCCTTGCCCTTGCTTTCAGGTAAATAGGAACTCAACTCGAGCAAGCACAGGGATCCTCTGTCCATCTCCACTGCCCAGGAACTAGGCCCTGTGGTCATCGCCGAAGCTGTCACAGATCATTGCTGGAGAAAAATGGTTCTGGGCAGAGGCTGTCAGCAGGAGGTTTGGCTGAGAGAGAGATAAAGAGGGTTCTCCTCCAGCATCATATTTCTTTCTCTGACTCAGTAATGGCCAGAAGAATGCTGAAAGTGACTGGCTGAGTAAATTGTTTTTGGAATAAATGTGTTCGCTCCCACTGCTCTCTTCCATCTGCTTCTGGTTCCCAGGCTCCCTCCCTCCCTGTTGTCATCTCCCATTTCTCTGCATGCATGGATACCTCTCCTCCCTCTTTCAGGTAATGCATATCTACTTACAAAGTTCTGGAATAGATGATAGATAGATAGATAGATAGATAGATAGATAGATAGATAGATAGAGATAGATAGAGATATATAGATATATAGATATATAGATATATAGATATGTAATTTTCCTCTTAACACATCAGGATGAGGCATCCAGCTTTCCAGGTCATTCAGCAGGTGTGGTCAAGATCTAAAATAAGGCTCTTCTTTAGATTCCTGCATCCTAGCCATCATGTGGAGTCACTTGCATGTCACTACCAGAAAGCATGGTCTGACTCCTGAGGCTTTTCCACAAACATTAGCTTAAAGCCCTTTGGCTGATAAAATATGATCTCATGATAAAGAGATCATTCAATTTTTAATTTGGGGGCTAGGTACATTCCACAGGATGAAGGTGTTAGCTTTGTTGCCACAACGTGCTTTGTGATTACGCAATCACACCACCTACAGGGTCTCTCTCACTTCCAGCTGGGTTTCTACTCTGAAAAACTTTTCTACGGATCTCTTCGAACCCCCTTCCTATCAGCCACCTGGATCCTGTCATCGAACTTTCTGGGAACTCGGCTCTCTCCAATCCTGGTGTGCACTGAGACATACCTTTATATGTGAGCTACTGCTGAGAACTTCCTTTCCACTAGGGAAATAATGTAACTCATAAAGCAAGGTGTCTGCCAAATGAACAAGCACAGTCTGCACTGTTTTCTGACACCAACAATCAATTCTTCAACTCTCTGAGCACCAAATGGGTTTCCTACAATTTCCTGACACTGTCTACCTGGAGTCAACATCTGATCCCGCAAGTTAAAGGAGCTCATTCCTAGACTGACCCCACTGCAGGTGCCAATTGCAAGTCCCAGCTTGTCCCCTCCACTTCTGACCAACCAGCTATACATGTAGGGGCTCCCATCACCTCTCCTCAGGTTCAATAATTCGCTAGAACTCAGAAGAGCACTTTACTTAGTGTTACTCATTTATTATAAAGGATACAACTCAGGAAGGGCCAAATGGAAGAATGCATAGGGAGAGGTAGGGGAGCAGAGTGCATGGAGCTTCCATGTCTTTTCCTGGCACACCCTCCTCCCAGCTCCTCAGTGAGTTCACCAACCCACATGCTCTCAGAACCCCATCCTTTAGGAGTTTTTATAAAGACTGTATTATGTAGGCATGATTGGTTAAATTATTAACTATTCGTGATTAAACTCAGCCTCCAGGCCCTCTCCCCCCAGCGGTGGCACTGGGAGGAGAGGAGGAAGGTTTGGAGGTGGTACAGATGAAAGTTCCAACCCTCCAACCATGCCTTGCTTTTTCTGGTGACCATCTCCCATCCTGAAGCTGTCTAGGGGCTCACAGCATCTGTTATCTCACTAGCATAACACTCATCAATCCAGAGATTCCAAGGTTTTTATGAACTGTGTACCCTGAATCAGAACCCAAAATACCAATATACAAAGACCAAATATAAAAATAAAAAGACTACAATACATAATATAATTTATAAAGCAGAGTGTCTGACGAATTAATGAACACAGAAAACCAGTGATAGCAGGGTGTGTCCTCACCCTCTCTCTACCCACATATGCTAATGTCCCTTAACAAAGAGCTTCAGATGCCACTTAACTCCAGACCTCAGGACCTACCTCATCTGAGATCCAGTCTTTAGGGCCCTCTGCCCATTCCTGTTGCCCCACATGATTGAAATACACTGAACTTGGCTTTCTATGCTGTACTTCTGACTCCTATTGCCTGCAGCTCCACTTATGTGTGTCTAGGTGATTCGTTACTTCAGTTAGATTACAAGCTAACTCAGGCACAGGCCTTGTGCAAAATTTTTCTCCTGCTATCCCCAAGACCCAGGGCAGTATCTTTTCAGGCATCAATAAGTGTTTTCTAATTAATGGATAGATTTATAAAATGACCATACTTGGGAGTAAAAATAAAAAAAAATATCCTTTAAAGAACATTTAAAATTTATCAGAAATTTTAGGAAGCACAGGTGTAATATTTAAAATAATTTATACAACATAGCTATGAAAGAGAAATAAAATATTCTCCACACAGAAGAAAACTGAAGTTTAGAGATAAAAGTGAAAAAATAGTTTTGGGGGCATGTGTATAAGAGGTAGAATAATTACATCCCTGCTTCCTAATGGCCATAGTGTTGATCAAAGTGGGATTTTGAAGGCATCACTAACAAGATTTTTCAATGCTCAGTAGCGAAGATTGAATTTGCCCAACAAAATTGGTGTCCTTTTATGAACTCATCCAGAATTTTTTTTAAAATAAGCAATCAGGAACAGCAATGCATGAGCTATTCAGGTTACCAGATAGAGTTACTTAATCACAACTAACTTGAAGAGAATAAACAAATCAGCATAGGATTGATACATTTTCTACCTGGATTTAATTATTCCCAGGACCAATAAAAGAACATGACTCTATAATTTGGGGGAACTTAGCTGAAAAAAAGAGAAACAATGATAAACAAAGACTTCTGGGGAAGGAGAAGAAATGAGCTTGACTATAACGAGTGTCATAAAAGAAGCAAATGAACAAAACAAAGCATAAAAATGAGTCCAGAAAATCTTTGAGCTGAAGCTCATTATATGAAGTCAGCTCTAACTTCCACTATGACCAAGGTATAAGGATGGATGGACTTCTCTATAAATATCTTTTAACTCCTGATGCTTGTTCTCCTTCAAGTCTGTTTTAATACCTGTATAATATTTTTCTGCTGTGGTAGGCAGAATGCACAGGCCAATTATCCTGACAATCAATGGCACATGGTGTCCTCAGGGGTCCTTACATGATTGTGAATCTATTCCTCCAAAACCACAATTCTATTAAATTCCACAATTCAAATAGGTATAACATATACACCTATTTGCCTGATGTACCAGTAGTTCCTTAACCAAATTTAAGTGCCCTTCTGTAACAGGTTCCAGTTTTTTACACGGATAGTATAAATAAGCTTTTCCACACATATGCTGACATCCTTCCTGTACACAGATGTTAGCCACTGTTTCTTTCTGATTTGGGATATCTATAGAACCAATGCTGATAGATTTTGAATGAATAAATGTAGTTTTAGAGGCTCATCGGTCTATGGTCTGCCACTGAGCCACACCAACTGGGCACAACCTTCTGTCTTTTAACTTCTCTTTCCTACTACTCATCTCTCTGGGCCTCATTCTATTGTCATCTAATATTATCAGATCTATTGTCTAGTTTGCTAATTTCCTCTTCAACTGTGTCTAATTAAATGTTTATTCTGTCCATTCAATTACTAATTTTAATCTTTGTGTTTTAAATTGTAATCATTTCTTTTGCAAATATGCTCCTGCTGGTTTTAATAGTATCTACCTATTCATAATATATTCAAAAGTTGTTTATTTCTTCAGAAATATCAAATCTAATGGAAATCATCAAACTGGTAGCCTTTGATGCCCAGGCTATGTAGTTATTTCTGTTTTCTCATGCTGATGGTGCTTAGTGCCGTGATTTGTTTAATAACTTTTTATTGTGAACACAGTCCCTTGGAAACTCTACCTGTGAAAGGTTGCTGAGACTAGATCTAGGTTTAGAATATGTTAATATTTGCTTCTAACAAACATCTATAGAACTACTATTTAGAGCTTCTATAACATCTTTTGGGGTGAAGTGAGTTGGAAGGTACAGAGAGTGTGAATTCTAATCCTCAAAACTCCAAAGCAATTTGTGCTTTGGAATTCTCATTAGGTAATATTTTCTTTAAAATAAATCACTTAAACATAGTGCCCTACTTAGGGTGCATTTATGCTTTCTATTTTACCATTGAGAATGCTGACCTTCAATACACTTAAATTTATATTCCAACTTTCCATGTGTTCGGTCATCAAGAATAAACAGGATCTCCCAGAGCAATACCAGTTTTTGCTTTCTCATCCTGATTTGGGTTTTCTTATATTTAATTTCTTTACTTTTCCACCAGCTCAACAATGCATTGAAAAACATGCAACTAGCTGTAACTTACTTGGAAGATGCTTTCTTATACATCTCAACTTCCATACTCCCAGATAACTTTTAATTTTTTCCAGAGCATGTATAATTATGCTAAATTATCTTTCTTTTATTTCCCCATTTTCTGTCTCCCTCTCTTTGGGATATAACTTCCTTAGACAAGAGACTTGTTGGTTTTGTTAACCAATGTCACCCCAATAAATTTAATAAATTTTAAAAAATAAAGTCCTGATTTACTGTAATACATATAGTCACTGAATATTAACCTTAATTTCAGGTTGTCAGTTAGGTTTACATCCTTTACGCATCATTTCTCTGGTATGTTTGAAAGGTGCTGTGTTAGTGATTGTCACTGGGAGGTTTAAGACACCTGGAGTTACTGATATGACTGACATGACTATTGAAGAGCTCTTCATAGCCTCTGCCAGCATGCCTTTATCCTGAGTAAAGGGAGTAGATTAGATAATTGGAAGGTTCAGAAAGAATTCATGCATGTGTATTTGATGGCAGCAAAAACATGTGTTCAAGAATGCAAATTTGAGGATGAACTGTGTTTGCTATAGAAAGAACACTGGAATTGGAGTTTAGAGACTGAAGTTTTAAACCTAGCTTATCCTCTTACTAGGTATTTTACTTAACATTTGTAGACCTCAGTCAATTTATCTTTAAAATAAAAAGGATGGAGTACTAGTAAACGTCCCTTCCAATTTTACAATTCTATTATCAAATATTTCTCAGACTTTTAAGTGCTCTGAAGATCAAATAAAACCTTAGAATTAGTTATTCCTCCTCTGTGGAATTTAGTATACGGTGAGCCTCTGATAGATTTTTTAACATTTGAACTATGAATACATGATGCCTGTTCCAAAGTGTTTCCCCAAAGTAGTTGCTAATATAACCAAGGATACAGTTCAACATAGAAAGATTGTCTTATTCTATCAGCTTGCATAAGAAAAGCTGGGGATCCCATAGAGACATTATGGTTACTCAATACTATCTCAACTTAGCCTGATGCATCTATTCTTGGACTTCACTGACACTTCTCTACTTAGAGCTTTAGTGCCATCCATCTCTGCTTTCAAAATCTCACCATCACTTACTCCTGGATTCCATTTCTTCTCATCTTTCTTTACCTTGCCAATTATGCTTAGCTGTACCATCTATTAATCAGTAGAGAATTAAAGCACAGTATCCTTAGCATATGGCCAATTTAGCATTATTTAGCTAATATTTCACCTTCTCATCATAATTCCATCATAAGATTGAAATATGCTCTCTGTAACTTTGGCTGTTGATGAAGGTCCTGTCATAGCAGTTTGATTGGCCAGACCTAAGATGCCACCTATAGCCTCATTCCCACACCCTGCCTCCCAAACAATCTTTAATAACTCCTATTACCACATGACCAGACTCCCTAAATGGTTTCTTGGATTTCTCCTTGAGAATCATAACTTCCAACCAGATTGACTTTTTTCTACTTTCTTGTCTTCCTTTACCAGTTTGCTTTCTCCTGGTCCATTGTGACAATCTACAGGTGTTGAAGGCATTATGTGAAGGCATAATGTCTATTTTTCTATCTGCAGGCACTGTAAAAAGCAGTTTAACACCTTAGCCAATTAAAGTATGCCATAGTAGTTAAGAAGAACTTGAAATTAAAGTCAGACTTAGCTTAGATACCTGTGTGTGTTTTTTCATGTATGACAACCCTGCACACATTCTTTTTATTTCAAGTCTAACCTGAGGATACAAATATCAACTTCATATGGATGCTGTAAAGATTGACTGAGATAACATATACAAAGAATGTAGCACAGAGTCTGCCGACAATAAGCACTCAATACATAGAAAATGAAGTCAGAACAATTTTTCTTTTTACAAATAACTCTATTATATGTCTAGTAGAAGCATTTTAATTGGGTCAATTCTGCTCCTCTCATTGGTTTTTTCCCTCTTCCTATGTACAATTGAAAAAACTCTCAGGGTCTAGGTCTTGCCCTTTTCTTAAGGATGGGGCAATAGTTTGCTCAATATCACATCTTATATTGAAATTAGAATTTTGAC
>NW_005367354.1:4385484-4389751 GCF_000412655.1 Myotis brandtii | reverse complement strand
AAAGGGGGGGGGGGGGGGGGGGGGCGAGGGGGAAGGAGGGAGAGTGTGGAAGTATGAAAAACCAGAGTACTCCTCTCTTCTGTGGAAATTTAAAAGAAGGGGGCAAGTCCTTCCAGTGCTGTTTTATGTTGAATCTGTTGTAAGAGAATAGGAGGAAGTTTCAGAGAGTCAGAGGGAGAAGCAAGTACCCTGGTTATGAGGATTAGTCACAAATTGAAAACAACAGCAGAAAATGCAGTCCCCAATGTAATATCCATTAAGTAGAGCTCTGAAGTATATTAGCCAATTATACCTTTTTCAAGCAGCCCGGGCAGCTTCTACAAATACACTTGTCAACACAAGCAGGTACTCTCAGAAAAACAGCTGAGCTAGAGCCAACACACCTCTGAGTGTGAAGTGCTAAAAAGTCTAGGATTTAGTCCAAGACTAACTTGAACCAGGACACTACTTTTAATTTTAAAATGGAAATCAAGGCAGAGGACTTATTTGGAATGATAGAGGATTTCAATAGAATGATGAGGTCTATAGAAAGCTGGCAGGTTAGAGTTGGTCTTCATTTCCCAGGGACCAGTTGCCCAAGCTGAGAATGAGTCTTCAGGGGCAAATTGCCTTGGGGTTCCCAGACTCTCTGTCTCTTGTGGTTTGGGTTCATCCTGCAAGTGGAGTTTAAGTGTAAAACTGTCTCCACTGAGTAGCCAAGACGGATGTCTGGCCAGAAAATCAAGGTTATTGTTACCATCTTCCTTACCAGATGGGTATCAGCACCTTACTATAGGGCACACCTAATGTCTTTCCCACAGCTCTTTAGTCACATATTGACACCCTGAGTTCCCCCAAGCATGCGAAGTGCTCTCCTCGGCCTGAGAGCCAATCCTGTCCTGATGAGTTCCCTGTTTAGAAGCTGGAAAGACTAACACCAAGTCAGCCTGGCTTTGGACTTGAATTCTAGTCTCAGGAAGAGATCTTTTCACTATTCCTTGTGGACCAAGGTCTCCTCATCTTAAAAGGTTCCACTTTTGATAATGTAGCTCCATCTGCCTCGGTTCTCTCTAGTTTGAGTCTTCCCACCCCCAGCATTCTAACTGCAGAAACTGGCTTTGCTCTTAGCAATCGTTCTGGGCAATGGTCCCTGTACTCTGCCCGTCATCTTAGGTCGGTTCTCTCCATAAGCACCTCTCAACCTAGACTGGATCCTACCCTTATGATGCTGTCTGTGCACCGTCTGCATGATCAGCTCTCACCTCCAATTGATTTTCCAGGCTTTAGTCTGCCTGGCCCACTGTCTCCAGCTCTTAGCCACCCTCCTTTCACATCTTACTCCTCTTCCCTTCCTATCACGTTCTCCTTGGACCTCCTCCTGATCACCCATTTCACATATCCAAATCTGTCCCCACCCTGCTTGCCTAGGTCTCACAGGTCTCTGATACTAGCCTCTGTAGGTCCATTATTCCCTACCTTCCCAGAGGCTGAATTATAAATCCTACTGTGTTGTCATATTATCAGCCGGGGAGAGTGGGAGGGTGCGACTAGGTACAAAAATGAACAAAAGTGCCCCCTAGCCTCAGAGTCTTAGCATTTCACTGGAAAAAGATGGCAACAAAGAAGTAAGTCACAACCAAAGGAAGCTTATACCAAATAAATAAATAAATAAATAAATAGCAGAAGTAGAAGATCAAAACTGGCCCATGTTTCTAGCTTCCAACTCCTCTGCTCCTTTCATTTCCTATTGGCGTCTCACATGTGCTGGACCCATTTATTCCACAAGATTATGACAGGGCTTCCTACAGCATTACTGCTGGCCTCAGCCCTGTCCATGGCACTACACGGAACTAGCTTGCAAGAAACATGAGGAAATGACCATCTTGACCCCTACACATAGCTTCCTTCCCCTCCTTCCAATACCCGGTATGCATATGATGGGACCAAGCTGAAATGCCATACTTTTTCTTCATATTTTTGAAATGTTCAGCTCACCTGATGGCAATAACAACATCTCCCCTTCTACCTCCCATTTCATGATGCAGGACAAAAATGATCCCCATCTTCCATTTGCTGTCTGCATTCTGCAAGAATCTTTGCTCATCTATTGCATAAAGACACACAAACAAAATTGACTTAGGAATGAGTCATAAATTGCTCTTTAAAGGTTAGAGCAAAGGAGCTCTGTGAGCCTGGGTTATTAGGACATGTGGGTGAAAGGATCAGATGCAAACAGCTAGGGAAGAGACCTGAGCCCCTCATTGCTGCTTATTCTACCTAAGGGCCACTGTGAGTGAAAAACAATAGGGTGCTGTAACTACATAATCGTGTGAATTTCAGAGAGGGTGGCATGACATAAGCAGAAAGTGAACAATGTTAAAAAACTAAGACATCAAAGATTGCTCTTTCCTTACAGCTGTTATCAGCTATTCATGCTTCCTATTCCTTCTCTGAGATCTAGATCCTGAAGGATAACCCATGGATTAAAATTTCCATGACCCCATTATCAGTGTAAATATTTCCTGCTAATGATCTATGACCCAGAATAGAATAAAGGGTCCTTTGTGTTTTCATCGTTTCTTGTACAAACTTCCAATTCCTTTGCAATATAACCATCTGCTTATGTTCCGGTGCCCCTTATTGGATTGTGAATTAGTTGAGCAGAGGGAGTATGTCTCAATAACTGATGCAATAGGAGTAGCTAGGACAGTATCTGATACCTGATAGATGCTCAACAAATCATTACTGAATGACTGAATGGGAGGATAAAGATTATGGTGTGTATTGGACTTGTTCTGCGTGAATGAAAGTTTATTATTGGTCCATAGTATTTCACTGGTTCTGGAAGGTCCCCGTTTTCCACAGAAAGTGTCAGCAGTGAAGGAGTCTCATAATGAATGAAACAGCTGAGTTCTCAGACACCCCAAAGAATGTTTCCCTAGGCACTGTTGCATTTTGCACTATGTAGGGGAATTTAAGGGTTCCCTGGTTTCAACAGGGAAACTTACTTGGTAACTGAAAGCCTCACTAATTACTTTGTCATCATTACTAGTTGGTAACTTTAAATGGGATCACGTTTTAATCTCTTTTTTTTTAAATACATATTTCATTGATTTCAGATAGTGGAAGGGAAAAAGATAGAAATATCAATGATGAGAGAGAATCATTGATCAACCGGCTGCCTCTTGTTGGTAACTTTAAATGGGATCACGTTTTAATCTCTTTTTAAAAAATACATATTTCATTGATTTCAGATAGTGGAAGGGAGAAAGATAGGAATATCAATGATGAGAGAGAACCATTGATCAACCGGCTGCCTCCTGTATGCCCCCTCCTGGGGATGGAGCCCACAACCCAGGCATGTGCCCTGACCGAGAATTGAACCATGACCTCCTGATTCATAGGACAAGGCTCAACCACTGAGCAACACTGCCTGGGCCATTTTAATTTCTTGAACACCTACTCTCTTTTAGGTACTTGCTAAGCACTTTGTGAATAAGAAAACATTTAATTCCCCCCAAACCCTGCACAATAAATATAATTATGTCCTTTTGCAGGTGATGGAATTGAGGTTTAGTAACTTGCTCACAATTACATAACAAGTAAATGACAGAGCCAGATTTTTCTTTCAACAGTTCATGGTTATTAGTCTCTTCTCTCAAGGATTAGAATAAAAGTTTTGAATGATTATCAGTGTAAATATTTCTTGCTAATGAAATATTATTTTAAAAGAAATTACTTTGTACCCTGGGAATTAAATACAAAATATTTGCTGTGATGAAAGGCTTGGGACATACAATAGAAACATTCTCACATACCAGTTACAACTGGCCATGAGATGATGAATGTGTTACAGAGTTGGGAATGTAGGTAATTACGATGCCATCTGGCATCTGATGATAGGTATCAGAACTAGACCTTCACTAATTTGGGAATGGCCAGGTCGGAAAGACAACCACAATGTAAACATGCCTATTTTTTTTGTTTAATAAATATGTTTATCTATTATATGCCAGGCACTGAGTGAGTTGTCAAATATATAGAAATTAAAGCTTTATTCATTTAACCTTCTCAATGTTTTATACATCAATTCTTTGGTTCCGATACCCACTATTTTTGATATGGTCTAGGTCAGCCGTGGGCAAACTACGGCCCGCGGGCCGGATCCGGCCCATTTGAAATGAATAAAACTAAAAAAAAAAAAGGACCGTACCCTTTTATGTAATGATGTTTACTTTGAATTTATATTAGTTCACACAAACACTCCATCCATGCTTTTGTTCCGGCC
>NW_005367354.1:4374221-4385444 GCF_000412655.1 Myotis brandtii | reverse complement strand
GTCTCAACCTTAAGCCTTTCTCTCTCTAGTTTATGTACCACTGTCAAAAATTATTGGTGGGTACTGACAAAGTCTCTATCCTTGAGCAAACGTGACAAAGGCTTTTCTGTGTCCTCCTTCTGACCAGGTCTGGGCTATGGGCTAGACCAGTCCAGTTGTAGCAAGAATCCTGCTGAGTTGGTTTAGAGAGAATCCCTAGCCCTCTATATCTGATCGAATTCCTCATCCCCCACTCTGGATAACATATTACTCTGGCCTGCCTTCAGCAAGAGTCATGTTCAGTGCATGTAGCAAGAATCCCCCAACCCTGATGTTTCCCCTTAGTAATTTTCTCTCCACTTACCTCCATCCTGCTGCTTGCCTATAAATCTCAACTTGTTCTTGCTATATCCGGAGTTGAGCCCAATCTTTCTCCCCTACTGTGAAAACTCCATCCATTGCTCTCTGGATGATATTCTTACCCTGTAACATGGCATATAAGATTCTTCATAATCAGTCACCCACATCACCAAGATCCCTTACATGAAACCCCTCTCAGCAAGTGCAGTCAACTCTCTTCCTACTCATATAACCATCTTCTTTCATACTGGGTCACGCTAACATTGTCATACCCATAATACCCATACTTAGTTGTCAGTTTCCCAAATGACCTCTGAACTTCTCAAGGTAAAGCATTTTAATATATCCATCTTTGTTTCCATAGCACCACTTTGAAAACGAGGAGAACTGAATGTTTATCAAACATGTAATGACTAAACAAAGATTTGACCTTTAGGATGTGCTAATTTGAAGTGGAGTGGTTTTATAAGCTCTACAAACACAGAGGTATTTGGTGGAAGTTCAGCTGATGGCTGGATGACTTTTCACAAGGTGTTATTTTGAATGAGTGATTATTTCAATGGTCTTATTTCAATTGTCCTCACTCTACATTCAGCAAAATGCTCCAGCCTTCTGCACAAATGCTTAGACATGCAGATGTGCAGTATTCTTAGCAATTAATGTCTACCCTCATTCCTTAATTTGCTCTCTTTTGTGACTTTGCTATCTCTTTCTTATGCTTTTTCTTGCCCCCCCCACCCTAGTTAAGATCACTTGACTGGTAGATTATTATAATATAATTTTCCAAAGACTCCCCCATCAAAATGACTTAAATGACATTTAACATATTATTAAGGAAGTAGGACATGGCTCAGAGGCCATAGTTTGGTCTTAAAGCTTAAATGTTTTCATAATGTTTAGTGAAGGTATCATAAATGTCATTGCTCTCCAGAAGAGCACTCCCATAGTCAATGACAATTGGATTAGTTCGGGAATTAGATTTCTTTAGCTTCACCATGCAGCATTTGTCAACAAAAGGTTGCCGTTTCCAGGAAGTTATTTTGTTCAGCACACTTGCTTCTTTAGCTAACATTGTCATACCCATAATACCCATCAAAATACTCTCTACCATGGAATATGCTGCCAGGTCCCCACGCCTCTCCTCAGATGGATTGGAGGAATAAACCAGAGCATTCTTCTTCATTTACTACACAGTTCCCCATTCCCTCAAAGGCAAACGCCCGCAGCATAGATGTGAATTGGGGTTTAAAGTAGAAGAAATGTGGTGAGGCAAAGATGACTGACCAGTTTAAACTCCACGAAATAGCAGAGTAAACTCTTTCCTTCAAAGGGTTATTTGGATGAATTTTCAATGACAAATCAGGTCATAAACTAACATGTCTCATTAAATGAGATGGTTTGCTTGATTCACAACATATCCCAGAGGCTACTGTCTTTATTATGTTCAAGAGGCATTTATACCCGGATGCTTAAGTCAGATGCAGAAAAACAGGGGGAAGAGAAAAGGAGGTGAGAAGTATGATGGAAGTCTACCTTGAGCCTCTTACCGAGATCCATTATGTTTTTTTCTTTTTTTAAAAAGATTTTTTTATTGATTTTTAGAAACAGAGGATGGGAGAGGGAGAGAGAGAAACATCACTGTGAGAGCAAAACATTAATCAGCTGCCTCCATGCGCTCTAACAAACATCAAGCCAGCAGCCCAGGGATGTGCCCTGACCAGGAATCAAAACAGCAATCCTTTGGTGCCTTGGATGATGCCCAACCATCTGAGCCACACAGGCCAGGGCCATTCATTTTCATATCAACATCTGCATTGGAGGGAGGATACCTACATGTCCAGGTTACTACAAGGAGATACATTTTGAGTGTAACATGCTAAGTAAAATTGGAAATAATTGCAATATATAAATGTTTTTGCAATCCATCATATTTATAAAAATAAACCCATCAAAATACCCAATAAATTAGCCTTGATGAGATTTGTAATGAGGCATTAAAGATAAATTAAGTAAACTGTTGAAATGTGAAGAAAAATGTTTCATGGCATAACATCTACTCATACTCCATATTTTAGGCAGATAATCACACAAGAAATATTTTTAAATAAACAAAAATTTAAATCTTAAATAAAACAACTACAAAGAGTAGATTTAATATTTTTGATTACTTAGCGGAGTTGAAAGCCATTATATCCAGAGTAGGAATTATTGTGGTGGAAAGAAAACATTTTTTGTTTGTTGTTTTTGCTTTTGGTACTGAAATCAATTGATTCTGTTTTTATCACCAGTGAAAAGTAATGAGTTTTAGTATAAATAAAGTCATATTTAGCTTTTTAAAATTCAAGGACAGTGTGGGGTTTCATATACTCCTTTGGTTTCTGGAGAAAGCTGCTCGTTACAGGAGTTAATAGAAGAAAAACAGAATTATTCCAATTGTTACTCCAGTAGTGTGCCCAGAGATACTATTTTGCTTAACTGTCAAGACTCTTGATAAGATTTCTAAACATATTACATAAGATCCCTTTTGGGGAAAATATTCACATTTCTTTTTTAAAAAGCTACAATTATTGTATATGTTTATAACTGGATCAACTTGCATAGGATAACAAATCTCATTCAGTGATAGCAAAGGGTTGCAAGCACAATGGGTTATTTTGGGACAGAGTCTGCCTCCTATAACTGGACCCATGGACACTGGACGAACAGGATCACTCCAGCATGGAGAGTGAAGGTTCTGTATGTTTATGTGAGAGAACAAAGAGGCAGCAGTAACTCCTCTCTCAGCAAGTCCCTGCTTTCAGGGAGATCTCTGCTCTCAATATCTCACCTCTCAAAGCCCACTGCAGGCATGGGCAACCCTTTCCTCTGCCCACAGAAAGGGTGACATTAGCTCCACTGCATTTTCTACAACACAAAGACGAGACCACAAATGACAATGGAGAGCTGAACAGCTAGAGTGGAAGGGGCACACATAAACTGGGGTGTAGGATCTTCCTACATCCGGGCTCTGTGCTGCAAAGCTGGGACTCAGGACACTTCCCAGGAACAGGACCCTGGGTTGTGAGGGCTTTGCCAATGGGCATGTGCTCGGTGCCAGTTGGAGAATGCCTCAAGCATGCAATTTCTGTGCAAGCTTGCCCAACCCCATAGTCAGCCTCAAACCTCTCTAATTCACTTTTAAACCAATAAAAAAGGGGAAGGTTTAGAAGTCTGTTTCCAGCACCCTGAGATTCAAACTTTTGTAATCAACCAATCTGGCCTTATGTCTCAGGATAAAAAGCATCCCTGTGAGACCTGACAATGCTTTGCCCCCGAGTGAGCTGAAATTACTCTAAGGATATGACAATTCCTTCCGATGTATCTCTCTGTCTCTCTGGTTTTCATGGGATTTTGCAACTTCTGTCACTTCGATTGCAGATTACCACAAAAGATGAAATGTATGCTTCAACTGAGAGGATTTGAAGGAGAAACACGCAGACGAGTTTAGAAATTTGAGGAAATGTCTAAATAAGACTGATTTTTGCAGGTCTGGAATTTTTTTTTTAAGTAGATAAACTAAAATGTGCACATGGGGAAAAATAAGTGATCTTAGAAAAAGAACATGCGGAGCCTTGTCCTTCGATGTTCAGAGAGGGGTCCTGTGCCAGAGATCTCCAAGACCACCCCCAGACCCAGCAATCTGCTAAGACTGCTCACAGAATTGCCCTAGAGTTGTACTCATAACTAAGATTTGTAACGAGTGAAATAATGCAAAGCAAATACAGAAATAAAAAAGGAGAGAAAGACACATGGGGTAAAGTCTGGAGGAAATTAAGCCCTAGCACCCAAGATTCTTCTCCCAGTGGAGCCACACAGAACTGGGCTCCCCAACAATGAGCTGTGGCAACTCATGAGAAGTGTTATCCCTGGATGCTTGTTAGAGACCCAACCTCCAAGGTGTTACCGGAGGTTGGTCAGATGGGCACCTTCTACCTAGAATTTACCAAAATCTGATTCCCAGAAGCAAAACAAATTGTTTATATAAAAACAGTTTCAGCCGTTTTTATAATTCAGGGAAAGTTTCATATTGGTGTACACAATCTGATATCAATACTAGCCAAAGTTCATAAGTAGCCATGACAGGAGATATTGCATCATACTATTTCCCAACTAATCCATGAAACATAGTCCTGCCTCATGCTCCTCAGAAAACAAAAGAAAAAAGTCAAATAAGTCAGCTGACTCCTGTTCACCTCAGAAATACAATGTTATGAATCTTCCCTGAGACCCCAGGTATTGCTCAATACCTCGTTGGTAAATGAATGAAATAATTAGTGAGCTGGCATCATGAGTACAGTTGCATGAAAAAGTCAAGTTCTATATTTGGATAATCTGAACAAAAGGATGGGAGAAAAGCAACCACAAGAAGGAAAATAAATAGATTTGTTCCTACTAGAATCTGTTCAAGGGTTAGAAAGCCTTACCCTGTCAAAAGCACTCATAAGCAATTAAGAGAGAATGCCGGGTCCACTATCTCAGCTACCCTTAGGTCCCAGGTTGCATAACCACAGTCTGATCCAGGAGTTTTTTTCCTGACTATTCTCTATGAAACCAAGTGTAAGTTACTCAATTTCACTATCTTTGGGTTTCTGAACTGTAAAATGAGGCTAGCAGCGCATACCCAGAGCAGGCAGAGAAATGAAATTAACATATGATTTCAAGGTCTTGCAAAAATGAAATACTGGTGACCTGTGTGAGCAAGACGAACTCTGTATTCATGCTCCATTTATCCTGCCTCTCTCTCAGGGAGACTTGTGCTTGTCTGAGGGCACTGAAGAAAAAAACACAAACAAAAAAATACCCTCCGTGGGAGGCCATTCCCTCTTTGTGTGTACCCCCAAAACATGGTGTCCAGCTAGAGCTCAGGCCTGTTCTAATGGAACATTAAGTAAAACCAGTCTCTGGGATAGCCATTCACTTTTCTACTCTCTTAGATATGCGCCTTTCCATTGATTTCAAATAGGTTTCAAAGCCTTTCTGCAATTATGACAATTTAATCATCTCAACACTTTTGTGACCTGGGTAGAAACAGCATTAGGTTCTCAGAGATTTTTATTTGTTTTTCAGATAAGAATAAAAAAAGAACTCAAAGGAGTTAAAAGGTTTAGATCATCAAAAGTTCAGAAATACGGGCCTCAGGTTTGGCTCCTGAACAAGAGACACTTCTCGGGCACCAACCACTCACTGGTCTTACAGGGGCCTCTTTCAGCTTTAGGGCTGGACTATCAGGGCCCATAGGTGAGGAGAAGCATCCTAAAATGTCAGATCCCCCATCTGTCAAAGTCAGAACGAGCTGAAAGAATGTCTTTTGAGAGCTGGAGCAGAATCATAGGATTCCATATTTGGAAAGGATTTCAAAGGTTACCTGGGTAGTTTTCAGGCCAATGCATGGTGCACGGTACCCTCTCGCTCAGTCTCTGTTCCTGCTCTTGCAACGTTATCTTTATCACAACATCAACAACCAGAGTTGTATCACAGCTATGCACACCTAACCCCCTCAACAGGCAGTGTGCCCTTTAAAGGCACACATTTTATTTGCTGTCTCTGTATGTCTAAGGACCAGCCAATGTCTGGCCCAGAGGATATGCCAATAAATAATTGGACAGAATCTCTTCTCACCCAAACTAGAGCAATACCCTTTCTATTCTTTTCTGTACTAACACCTAATGGTGGCCCTTATTTTAACCACAAAGCAAAATAACAATAATATACATATATATAGCTAATATGAACATGCCCCATGGGATTTCGACCAGGAGACTGGGAGTTCTATCACTCGCTATGACATGTGCTAACCACCAGGGGGTGGAGCAGAATGAAGGAAGGCCCCAGCCGGCATAATAATAATAAATTTAAAAATTATAAAATATAAACTAGACTATGTTTCCAGACCCTACTTAAAACCTATATATTTTCCTGAACATAAATAAAATATAAACTCATTACTATTATCAGCAAGCCAATACTTTGACGTTGATGTTATTAGCTCTTTTGCTTAGTCTCCTCCACCTTGCCCATCACTAGTGATGATCTAGTTAGAGGAGCCACCTTCCTGCAGACAGACCATGCTATGCTGACCTGAGTCAATGGGACCTTCCAGAAACCCTCTTCCCCCAGGTCTTTCTGCCATGCTGATCCCAGGCTTAAAGGTCTCTTCCCTGAGAGAGCTCTCTGACCTCTCTAGTTTATGTCTGTCCACAATTCCTCATCCCACTCTGTTACCTCAGCTTGTTTTATTGCACTGGAATAAACAAGTTTTTTTTTTGTTTATTTTCTTGTTCATTGTAGATCTCCTGCAACCTGATAGAAGCCTGGTAAGAACTGGATCTTGTCTGCTCATTTGCCAATCTCTCAACTTGGACATTAAAAACAGCTTTCAGCCTATTGTGGATGCTCACTTACTTTCCTCCAAAACAAGCACTAAAAATATGAATAAGCCATCCAATGCTTAAACGTTCTCAAATATACTCAGTGGTATCTTAACTAAGTGTTATTCCTATTTTTCCTTGAGCAGAAAAAAAGTGATTTAAAAACTCAGTAGTTTTCCACTTTCACACAGATTTTATTACACAGGTTTTCCCTTATTCATATGATTGTGTGCTTTGTTCTGAAGTGTTCTTCTTATTAATGAATATCTCTGCTCCTTATAAACAAATGACACAAAGAACACTAACTTCTTTTTCTTCATCATAGTTTTTGGGTTATTGCCTTCAAATCCCCTCTACAGGTTCTTTTATGCAGGCTAGAACATTCGGTCTTTCTTCCATTTCATAATGTGACTTTCAAGTTTCTCTACTATTCTTTCTATATATATTTCAATATATACCTACTTCTCATAACATATGGAAATCTAAATTGATAGCAGAGAAAATCACAGGTATGTTTTTACTGATACAGATGTGTGTGTGTGTGTGTGTGTCTGTATGTGCATGTATAAAGGGGAGTGAGAGGGAGAGAGTGCTTATATGTGTATTTAATTCCACCTAATATAACATAAACTTTTTGGTGGCTCCATAATAACTAATAACTTACACGTTTATTAAATAAAAAATTCCCAAGTCAATTTTGGAGAACGGCAGCAAGTCATGTGTGGTGGCCAGTCTCCAAGGTGGCCCTAGTGATTCCTGCCTTCTGGCATTCCATCCCTCTTGTAGTCCCCTGATCCATTGTATCAAGACTTGTCTATGTGACCAGTATAATATGGCACAAGTGGGAATAGGTCACTTCTGAGGCCAGGTTATAAAATATATTTTTGATGCCTGCCTTGCTCTCTCTTAACTCCCTTGCCACAGAGGAAGCGAGGACTGTCATGAGGACATAAACCTCCTTATAAAGAGATACAAATGGTTGAGGTCCTTCTGCCAACAGCAGTGTGAATGAGTCATCTTAGAAGCAAAACCTCCAGCCTCAATTAAGCCTTGAATGCCACCTCATGAGAAATCCTAAACCAGAACATCCAACTAAGCCTCAACTGGATTTCTACTACCAGGAAATACACCAGAAAATAAATTTTCATGTTTTAAGCTGCTAGTTTCAGGCTAAATTTTTATATAGTAATAGACAACTAATACATCCTGCCTCTCCCATCCTGCACTCATGCAATTGTTTTGTTTTTGTTTTGTTTTTGAGATCTAATTTTGGATTTGTACATTTATTCTTAATTTCACACCTTTACATTTGTTTCTCTCCAGTCTATTTAGATCTTTTTTAGTAAATATTTAGATAATGAACAATAGACACAATATCACCCAACAATTTAAATCTGTTAACTTTCAGGTTGCTATTTAAGTTAATGATATAAATGGTAAAATGGGAAATGTATTGGATCACATCCTGGTGGCCTCAGCAATCTCTCCAGATTCATACTTTTCCACACTTTTTTCATCTACCAGCTAATACTAATCTTTATTTTCCTGGTATCCATCATACGTATCTCTATCCACGAGGATGTCAGAACACTTGAGTTATGTTCCTTGTATTGCTAGCCTTAGAATTGGTAAGTTAAAAAAAATTCCACAAAAACAGATTCTGGTTTGGACATGACTACTTCTTAGTGAGCCCATTTTGGATCCTAGAGATATTGTTTTATTTTATTTTTTTAGGAGCTCAAGGGTCACTAATTTATAGTTTTATAATAAAGTCATAAGTTGGTATAAAGCCCATGTTTGTCAGCTTCTTATTCCACCTCCTCCCTCTTATTGACTATGAATGTGCCATTTGCCCATTTCTGGTTCTGTTTCATTGCCCCATTTTGCACTGCTTAGTAAAGGTTACAGTTTGCAGCTTTTAAACCACTACTTAACTGGCAATCTCTTCATGCTTTCTGCAAGTTAGTTCTTTCCATCTATGCACATTTGAACTTTTCATCATAATGAGTCAGCCTCCATTTCCTTTTGGGCATCTAGTTAATGGCATACCAACCAACAAATAAACAAAAAATAATAAATTAAAAATGCGGAACACAAGGGAAGAGAACACTCACCATTCCATATTTTAACTACTGAAAACGCTGGGGAGCTGCACTTGTTAAATTGGTGAATGAATGAACAGAAGTGTGAAGAATCCAAACCCAGAGAACCCAATTCTGTTAATCAACACTAAAAATTCAAAAACCTACATTTGAACTTGATTAATATACTCTTTGCTTTAACACACTACAAGGGTGGTCATAACTTATTTATCTTCCTTCACTTTCTTGTGAAATACATTAAACTTTTTTGCCAAGTTTTTAAATCAATAAGCAGAATTTTTTTCAATTATTTACTGTGCATGAAAAATGCAAGACAGAAGTAAAACCCAGTTTTGAAAATTAAAGCCCATTTTAAAAATATCTTCAGATATGATTATACTTGCCATTATGAGCTTTAAATAGAAGTGTTCTGCTTGTCAGCATAAGAATACTGCCATATACAGGTAATAAGCCATTCTGAAGATATTATAAAGCAAGCTATTATGCAATAAATGAGTCATCCCAATCAGTGTAGAAAGACAGGAACAATAAATAGAGCTGGGGTAATAAAAATAATCTATTTTTAAAATCATAGATCCTCCTCTTAGACTGTATCCCAGAATACACTCCAGATGCAATAAAGAGCTAAATTCTATAAAGGAAATAACAAATATATAAAGACTTCACTAAATAAATGAGCAATGGATAGGAAAGAATAACTCCCTCCCAATAGAAATAGAGCATTTTAATAAACACATTGAAAGAAAGAAAAATGTTTACCCTCATGAAAAACCAAATGCATAAATAAATAGTGTAACAATATGTATTTATTAATTCCAACACATTAGCAATGACTTAAATTTAATATACACAGAGGAATACCAGTTGGTGAAGATGAAAGAGGAATATTTATGCCAACATAAATGTGAATGTAAATTACTTTAAAAACTCTAGTGAAAAGACATCTGTCAATATCTATTTTTAAAAAAACATGAAAAATATTAATTTCCTTTAACTCATTAATTCCATTTTTGGAAGCCTCACAGGCATGTTCTCCCCAGTATGTGAGGAAATCTCTTGGCAAACATTGTGTCTTTTTCTACAGCCTGCCCAATCTTCCTTCCCTTTCTGAAGCTTACTGGGTTAGCCCTGGAAATGTCTCCCTCCACCTTCTTCTGACCTTGTGGGAGGGGAGGTCTCTGATTATTTAGAAGACAAGACTTTGGTGTTTGTAGAGGGTATGGGGGTGGAAATGGGGGAGACAGGGCTCAACAAGACACATTTCTATCAGGAGTAAATGATAAGCTCTTTGAAATAGCGAGTGGCCCTTTGGTTTTGTGGGCAACATAATCCTGAATTACAGAAAAGCCAGGTCAGCCTTTACATAGCAAAGAGGAAAGAAGGAGATGATAAGAAAGGTAAAGGTGTCTGTGTTGGTGCTGTAGATGAAGGAGAAAGGCCAAGAAGATGAAATCAGGGATGGAAAAGATCCAGGTCAAAAATGTTGCTTCCAACTGGGTGGATGAGATAACACGTAAGGGCCAACCTCAGAAAGACAGGCAAGAATTTAATCAGAATGATAAGTTAGTGGGAAGGAGACAAGTTCCAGGGCATTTTGTTCATCTTCCTGGACATCAGATACACAAAATTGAGATACTTATACTCATTGGTCAATAGCATACTGTAATTATCAGTCCAAGTAAGACTACTGCTGTTATTGTGTTTTTATTATTCTTACCTTTCATATCCTAATACCAAATCCATTCTACTCTGCAACCTCTTAAGACTGATTCTTAGATATTAAGTCTTTCATGTCTGCTTGTATACATATTTCCTTGAAAAGTGTGGATATGCTACAATCTAACTTCAAAACTAAGCTGAAGAAATTATGAAATACTATTGTATGCTAATAATACACAAATAAATTTATATCCACTATGTTCTCTATACATTTGTATTATTTTAAAAAACAAATAGTATGTAATACATAACATAGCATGACTTTTTAATATATTTAAATGGTATGATGCTATAATTTTCATGCTGGTTTGTTTGTTTATGTGTTTATTTATTTATTTCACCCCCTTTTAAATTAACTACTTTGTTCTTGGGAGCTATTCCTGTTGGTTTCTGTAAGTAAGTTCCTTGGGACTGATACATTATATTCTGGAATCATTTATGAAATGAACCTAAGCATTTATTTTTGCTTCCTAATATAGTCAATAACAACTCAGGGACGTCTAAGTAAGGGAAAGCTCCAATCTCTATATATAAAAGCCTAAGAGACCAAATGACTGAACGATCAGTCAGCCAGTTGCTATGACACGCACTGCCACCAGGGGGGCAGATGCTAAATGCAGGAGCTGCTCCCTGGTGGTCAGTGCACTCCCACAGCC
>NW_005367354.1:4289736-4374180 GCF_000412655.1 Myotis brandtii | reverse complement strand
ATGGTCCCTCCCCCACCTTGCTGATACCCACCCCCCCCATCAGCCCTGATCACCACCCAGGCCAAGGGACCCCACCTGTGCACGAATTCGTGCACCAGGCCTCTAATTGATTAATAAGGAAATAAAAATTAGCTTAAGAAAAATAACCATTTTTTCAAAGCAGATTTAAAACAAGCATGGATCAGTAAGAACAGTGGTTTATAGATTTACTAAATATTTACTAAAGTATAACAAAAGAAAGAAACATTCTAATAGCCAAGGCAATTCTATCATATGGGCTGCTGATTATTTTTTTAAGAGTAAATTTGGGTAATACCATTAGAAGCATGTGATACCCAGATTATGCTGCTATTTAGGGAACATTATCTCTTGATATAACTTCCCCCTGCCTCCCCACCTCCTCCTTCCCTCCATCCTGCCACTGGTCACCCGCCATGTTCCACACTGCCCCCTGGTGGTCAGTGCACATCATAGTGAGCGATCAAACTACTGGTCTCCCAGTCGAACTACCGAGGGGACACTTTGCATTATATATATATATATATATCTCCCTCCCATGTTCAAAGGCTGTTAAATCACGTTGTTTAACCATATCTTCAGAAAAAAATCACTTCTACTGTCGTGGTAAACAACCTGCTTCCCTATTTATAATGGCCTGGCCCTCTAGCAACTTCAGCATGAAATTATAGCTAATTTGCCTGTAAATGTCAGGTGGTCATAATAATCCGGCCACTCAGTGTATACCGATACTTTCTCTGGGATGGCTATTATTGCTCAGAAGCTAAGAGGTCATTGACCTTGAAATACACTCTTTTCAAATAAGTTTGTGTGTGTTTCATATTTAACTAATTCTGATTTCCTCCACTGGACAGAGAACAAAATGTCACAGATCTCTGTGAGGCACCCAGCACGGTGCTAGATGCTGAGTAATACAGATATACATAAAGTAGTAAGAACAGATATTGAAAACAATGGCATTGGTTACAAATACATTCTTAGATTATTTCAATTGAACAACTGGCTGACAAAGAGACATATGGGATACTCTGGGGCCCATTATCGGAACTTAATCTCATCATGGTTAGAGGTGGAAGGGACATAAATGTGTCCCTAGTCACTCAACCAGACAACTGGAAGGAGAGACAGAAGTGGCAAGTGAAGAGAAGAGGAAAGCGTGTTCCAGGTGCCCAGAAGCATCACGTGAGAAGGCTGAGGGTCAAAGGAAATGAAATAGTTGTCGTGGGGATTCACAGCTGCTTTGCTGCCTGTTGCCAAAGAGAAATCTGATGTTTTAAGTCATTTTTACTCAAAATTACTCCATCACGGGCAAAATTTAATTGACTTGATCACGCCTCAAGGATTCAAGTTCCAACATCCAAAACTTTACGTTCAGATCAAACTCATTATTTTTCAACTCCAAAATAGCCTTTCTTATTATTCCTGCTTAAACTCATTTTATAATTTCCCTAACAGAGCCCAATTCTTCTATCTTAGTACAAGTCCAGATCAACCACCTAGGATTATCCAATGGAGTTATCTGCATGAAGTAATTACTTTCTTCTTTTGCAACCATTTCATATTCTAAGATAAGTCTGTAGACTTTAAGGCACGTACTTAATGTTCAGTTTGCAAATTTTCTTGGAAATGAAAAGTGAGGAGTCAGCAAATTACTTCACTGACTAAAAGAAGAAAAAAGAAAGAAACTTTACAAAACCATTTTCCCTGTGCATCTTTAAAGACCTACAAAAACTTGATTAATTCCTTAAGATGTCAAAAATGGTAGTTAAGTATATGGCAGTTGTTGAAGGTTAGGAACCTCTGCCTGGGGTATTTGAAGAATAGTTTTATGATAATGTACAATTGTGGTGAGTACAAGATACACTGAATTATTTACTCCTAAGTTGAAAACTAGGCAAGTGTCCTGCCTGCTAAACCAAACGGAAAGTGACTTGGGAAATGATATCGGGTATAAGGCATTTTCTTAAAAAATCTTTCTGATAACGCAAACGAAAGGCTGAAACCTAATGGCCTAGAACAGTGATCAGCAAACTGTGGCTCGCGAGCCACATGCGGCTCTTTGGCCCCTTGAGTGTGGCTCTTCCACAAAATACCACATGCGGGCGCACATGTACCAGATCAACCACCTAGGATTATCCAATGGAGTTATCTGCATGAAGTAATTACTTTCTTCTTTTGCAACCATTTCATATTCTAAGATAAGTCTGTAGACTTTAAGGCACGTACTTAATGTTCAGTTTGCAAATTTTCTTGGAAATTAAAAGTGAGGAGTCAGCAAATTACTTCACTGACTAAAAGAAGAAAAAAGAAAGAAACTTTACAAAACCATTTTCCCTGTGCATCTTTAAAGACCTACAAAAACTTGATTAATTCCTTAAGATGTCAAAAATGGTAGTTAAGTATATGGCAGTTGTTGAAGGTTAGGAACCTCTGCCTGGGGTATTTGAAGAATAGTTTTATGATAATGTACAATTGTGGTGAGTACGAGATACACTGAACTATTTACTCCTAAGTTGAAAACTAGGCAAGTGTCCTGACTGCTAAACCAAACGGAAAGTGACTTGGGAAATAATATCGGGTATAAGGCATTTTCTTAAAAAATCTTCCTGATAATGTAAACGAAAGGCTGAAACCTAATGGCCTAGAACAGTGGTCGGCAAACTGCGGCTCGCGAGCCACAGTTTGCCAACCACTGGCCTAGAATATATTTCTTTTTCCATCAGGAATTTACAAGTGTTTACTACATTGACATTTGAAATTGAATATGCAGGTGTGATGTGTTTCTCACAACAAATGTCTCCCTAAAAAGACACCTGGAAATACTGAAAAGGAACCCACATTTTAAGTGTGCTGGGAAACTCCTTATTAAAGGCAATCTGAGAGACTGATTCTCCTTAGAAAATATAAGGATAATTCTGATATGCCAATGACTCTATTTATGCCTGTGTTTCATGAGTTAATATTTTTATAATAGGGCTCTGTTTAAGGTGTGCCCAAACAGTATAGAACATAATAAATCTGATGTAAATGTTTCAGGTTTGGGAATTTGCACAGACTTTAAAGAAAATCCATTTTTTTGCTAAAGAATAGGGAGAAAAGAAAGGAGGAGGGGAAAAGAGATAGAGGAGGAGGACAAGGAAAAATGATATAGAGATGATTTATAATATTTTCTTTATGTGTGGAGCTTTAAAGCAGCCACATTATCTAGCACCTCTGTCTAGAATCATTTGGCATTTTTGTGTAGGGGTGTGGTTGTTATTAAAAGGCTGACATTTTCAATGTCTCAGGCCATCTGCACTATGCCAAGAGGTGGCTTACACAGGGTGGAAAAAGAAATGCTTATGAACTTTGTCTGAACTAACTTAAAGTTGTCTAAAATCTAAATCAAGAACAACAGTAAAAAAAAAACAAACAAACCCATGATGGAAAACACCATTCTAAGACTTTAGAATCTGCCTAGATGGATGGGCACGCATTCTAGCTTTCCTTTTGCCATTTTGTTTTGTTTGATTTACCATTTTCTGGACAGACGCCAAGTCCTTCATGATAGCACTGTAATGACCACCTATAACCATCACTCTTGATACTCTCCAGCCTTCATTCAACCCTATGATTGTAAGTAATCACCTTGTTGTCCCAAATAGATTAGAATGCCTTAGATGGTAAGATTCCAATTTACCTACAACTTTCAGACCTCAAATTGTGCATCAAAAACGTCATCATAATTTAAACAAGGTAATAGTTCATTTAATGCTCACAAACCCTAAAGCTAAATGGCAAAGCATGATTTCAAATACATGTTCCAAAATCCTTGATCTTCCCATGCTGAAAACATGATAAAGAGTTAACACTTGAAGGAATGAATGTATGAGTAAAAAAAATAAAACATTAACTACTCAGGAATTATCAAAAGAAGGAATTAAAAAAAACAGAATTATACAACATCCATGTTATCATTTTAGGGGGGAAAAGGAGATGATATTGGTTTATCTGGAAGAATAGTGGCCACCTTTCCCAATCCACAAGTCCTTGCAGTCCAAGTGGTCAGCAGGAAAGAGGCAGGATGTACAAGCTCATTATCCACATATTTCAAACCTCTCTCTCATTCTCATATCCTTCCCTAACCAACAGGCCACCCAAATCTCTATCCTTTGGTGTGTATTCTCCTAGTTTATCTCCCTTCTAAACTGAACACTCACTCATTTAAAAGAGGCCATGTTTCATTTCTATCTGTGTCCATGTTCTACATGGGGTCCCAGTAGAGTGCTTCCCACTCAGAAGAGTCTCAATAAATATATGTTTAATAAATGAGTAGGGAAGTAGACAAGTTATTATTTAGTCTCTCTGTGCTGTCTGGTTTCCTAGAGTGCTGTGCACTCAGACTGCAAGCCCCACAGGACAGAAGGCATGTGCATTACGCATCCTTTTTCATGGCCCTCTCTGCACTTAGCTCAGCATTGGGCACAGTGTACCCCTGGTTATTCTACAGACAAGGTAAGTGACTGTTGGCTAGGTAGGTAGATTCCGTAGTTCAAGACCAGAAGTAACTTTATCTTGAGACTCCTTGGAGCCATTTAAATATTTTATATGTAAAAAAGTAACCATTTAAAACAAAATTGGACTTTAGAAGACCAACGATGTCCGGGAAGGGAGTGGTTGTGAGTGGAGAAGCCCAGGAGGCACAGAGACCAGTAAGGAGGTAATAAATGTCTTTCTGAGGAAATATGGCTGTGGCCCGAGAAAGTATAAGGCAGAGGGCACAGGAGAGGGGATACAGGCAGACGAATAGGCAAAGATCAATATAAGTTTCTGGCTTATGGCTTCTACTAGATGATGGTGGTGCCAATCACTGGGTGGAACTTGGATTTTGGCGGTGGTGGTGGTATTTAGGAAGCTAAGAGAGAACTAATAAGATATATTTATTTCTAACTAATAAGATATATTTATTCATTTATTTTTTTAAATGTGGAGCTAAAATGTGAATTTATCCTTTCAGCCTATGAGCTTCTAGATCCCCAAACCCTAACTCATCACAAATCTTTTGTGAGGTAGTATTTGGTCAGCAGAATGTCTCAATTAGAACTTGTTATAGATCACTTATCTTAAAATACAATTAATATACAGCTTATGAAGTCCTTAATAGAGACTATATGATTAGAACCAAGCTTTTAAAAATTTTTAAATTGAAAACAAGATAGTAATCTTAGCTTAAATTCACAACAGCTCCGCAAGAAAGACAGCGTGGGTTCTATTATTTCCAGTTACCGTAGAAGAAGCCCAGCATCCGACAGGTCCGGGGGTTGGCCAGGGTGACCCACAAGCTGTCCTTGCCTTGGAGCTTCGTCTTTCTACTCCTAGTCCAGGGCTTATTCCTCTTGCCCACTGCCTGCAAAGGGCACGCCCAAATGTCAAGTTCTGCAAAGATGCACATCTCGTTGCCCATTGGAACTCAGCACTCTTACTCTCATCATTATTATTTTGACTTGGAAAGTTCACCAAGTTCACCGCTCCGACCAATCTTCTGACAAGTGGAATTGTCCTCATATTTTAAAGCACGATGCGTAAAAAATACAAAAAAAAAAAAAGAAATGCTACCTATGGTTTTGTGAGAGTGTTTTCCCCTCAAATGCACTTTTGAGCCTGGTTCACTGACGAACTGCCCGCACTGGGAACGCATTCTAATAAAAGCACAGGCATTATAGAGGTGAGAACACTAGAAACAAAATTTGCATCTGCTACAAGACTTACAATGTAATGGATTTCTAACTAATTAGCATGATTTCCCAGACTGAGTTATGCCACATGTAGGAGTTGCTGGATATAGAAATAAATTTGATTATAATGTGCATAAATTGCTCATTTCTTACAGAATTATGGCTTTTTCTTAAGTGAATGCCCAACTTCCCCAAATTGTCAATGAAAATGTGTTTCCAAATCACTGCTCTTTTGGGGGCTGTGCTGCTTTCCGGGAGTTTGGCTACTCGTGGCAGCTGCTTTGTTGGAACATGACACACACAGCACATCAGGCAATGAGTGTGACCTACATTCAGGATGTTTATGAGTTCTGCAGAAACGGTGATTTTGCTCCCTGTTTTGTTCTTCTGCTGATGCCAGGGGCCTTTGAGCACTGTTTTGGGCAATACGTCCCCAGGTACAAAGAAGAAAGTACAGGGCTTATAGAAGAACAAGCTGTGAAGGTGCAAATCCACCATGGCAGATTTTTCTCTGTTCTGTGCCAGGTTTTGTCAGCATGGGATAAAATCAATGACAAATGTGCTCGTCTAGTCCAAGGATCTGCCATTTGAATGACTCATACACAAACAATTACAGAACAAAACAAGACAGAATATAACCAAATGCAGGGTATCAATAGTATATTCTGTAATTCAAAGGAAGAGTGATTTTTTCCTCTGAAAGAAAAGATATAGCAATTAATCAGAGCAGGAGAATAGGTAAGATTTGGGTGGTTAAAGTGTAGAAGACATTCTGCATCTGTAACCTTGAATGAAGGGGAGAGAAGTATGTTTCTGTCATGTACAGATTTATCCATTCATTATTAGGCTCCTCTGACATGTGGACTCTAGTGATTCTGTATGTGTAATATTCATTATGTTTAACATACCATATGCAGTTTGTTAGTAGATGTTGCACATGCACAAAACAGGGTTCCTTTGTCAATCTGTTTGGGAAGCACTGGATAAATAAAGTTAAACTTGATTAATTCAGGACTTCTCAGTACTGTATTTGATGTTTTTCAAACTTTTTAATGAGTAAAGGTTTTGTTTTAAATGTAAGTAGATATTCAGTGAATTTAAAAAGATCATAAATAAGCTCCATTTAACCAAGGGAAGATATATAAGAGAGGAGAATAGTGAAAATGTTATGATATTAAGAAAAGTTTGATGCCTCTCTCACCAATTCCAAACCAGAATAACAAAACATAAACAGTCACTTATTGACTGCCTGCTCTGTGACAGGCATTGTTGTAGGCATTTGACATGCATTTTGTGGAGTTGTCGCACACAAAATTATATAGTTTACCTATTACTGTTTTTATATGAAAACCTGCCCTGGTTGGTTTGGCTCAGTGGATAGAGCATTGGCCTGTGGACCGAAAGGTCCCAGGTTTGATTCTGGTCAAAGGCATGTACCTTGGTTGCAGGCTCCTCCCTGGCCTTGGCCCTGGCCGTGGTCAGAGCACGTGCAAGAGGCAACCAATCGATGTGTTTTTTTCACATTGGTGTTTTTCTCTATCTTTCCCTCTCTCTTCCTCAAAATCAATGGAAAAATATCCTCAGGTGAGGCTTAACAAATAATAATAATAATAATAATAATAATAATAAATATACAGAAGGTCACACAGGTTGTAATGGGCAGAATTCATGCTGTCTGCCTCTACAGGTGGCATTTTGTTAAATTCTGTTTTGTGCCATTGTTTGTTTTGTGTATGGATCATTTGGAATGAAAGTTCCAAGAAGGAAGATGAACCTGCTCAAAAAATTCTAACACAAGGAAGAGTTAAGCATCAGTCCATAGAGAAGTTTAATCAATATATTGAAATAAAGTGGGGATTGCATTGTTTATCTGCAATAAAGAATATATTCCATTACCCTTTCTTAGGAAGTTACTTTAGCACATTACTGAGAAAAACTAAGGATTGATTACTCAATGAAGAAGAAGACTTTAGGTTCAGGAATAAGTGGACCCAGCAATGTCAAATGATGTAGAGAATCCTGTATTTATAGTACTAAGATTCTAGCTAGATTTAGAATTTTACCCCCAAATTTGGAGTTGGTAAAAAGTATATTAGCTCTTTTGGGGAGGATTGAGCCACTGGCTCAAATCCTTTCTTCTCCAAACTACATACATTTATTATTTTGTAGATAGTTATAAAATAAGATCATCTTTTTACCCATCTCTTATACTGTATATCAATTCTCATCAATCCCAATTGACCATTAGAAGGTGAAACTGAGGTGGGAGGGCACAGTGGAGATTACACAGGTACCTAGGAAATCATTGCAACCTAGAAGGGTTGAGGTAAGTAATCCATGTAAACAGAATTGAGCAAAGTTAATGAAACACTCCTTGTTATCACAATATAAGTGCCTATTACTCTCTAAGTTGGCCCCAACAAGCACAAATAAATAGTTGGTCCCTTGGTGGGCCTCAGCAACAAGACTTAAAAGAAAGTTTGCCTTTCGTGTGGGTGGGCAGTCACAACCACTGTGTAATTAGCGGTGATCAGCAGGAAGTTCAATTGTGGTTTTTCATGGTCTAAAGAAGCCGATCTGCCCTCATTCAGCTCACCCAATGGGAGTGTTGGACACAAAAAACTAACTGATTTCCAAATCCCATTTTAATTATTTGTTGTAGGCCCCAGTGGCCAATTCCATCAGAGAGTTAGTTCCATTTGGGCAAGAATGCTTGTTCAGAATACCACGGAGACTGATCTTCAGAGATGGGGAAGAAAATGTGTGCTCCTGCAATGAAGCCTCTCCATTATTCACAGAAAATATGAAGGCGCTGTCTATATTAACTTTCCAGTTACCACTGATTTCATTTAACCCAAAATATTAGATTTTGCCTATTCACCATACTGTAATCACAACATAGCTATTGCTTTGAATTGCTGCTACTTCTACCTCCTTCATTTTAGTACTTAATTTCTTTCTTTTCTTTTTTTTTAACATGTTACACCTCAGTATTTTAATTATACTCAGCTGAATGTATCTGAATGTTCTCAGCATGCTTCATTATTTATATTAGCAGAAAAGCACATAAAATCAAATTGCATGCTGACATTCCATAATTTGTACTTGCATATCTCTAAAATAGATTTCTATAGATGCAGCAACTATTCAACAGTGGCTCAAGATCTGCTATGATTTTAAAATTTAACTGAATTTTAATGTACTCCCAAAATAAAATTTATGAGTTTTCACTAGAAAATGTCGTATCTGATTATTCAGATTCTACAATCATTAACTGCTCCAATTCTGCGTTTGATTGAATTGTAAAAAGGTGAATTCCTTCCCTTTTTACCCCGGGCATTAATCTGTAATCTGCACATTGTGAGTTTTCCATATCTAAAATGGAAATTATGTCAGATCTACTGAAATATCAAGTATAAATAAAATATAAACCTCTTTTATTAGAAATGGACATTACTGTTTAATTATGGAGGTATAAGGCCATGCTGACTTCCTCGCCACAATTTTTTTTTCTGGGTTAAATAGATACTCTTTATCAAAAAGTTAGTTTAAACTCTCTCCTTTTTAATTTGGAATTAAGAGTTGAAAGTCCCAGAAAGAATTATGAGATCCTAGGTTTTTATTTTTAATACCTCTCCTGTGGACTCAGCTGTGATCTTGGGTCTGGCAAAACCATCTCTCCATCATCATCTGCCCCGATGATCCCCCAAATAGATGCTCTGGCTTGGTCTTTAGGCTTATTCTAAACACATGAAAGGCAGAGAGATAGCGGAGAGAGCTGCCAAAAATATTATGCTTCCTCTTTGAATGATTAGGGCACAGAGGATATTAGTGTAAATTTTCTCTCTAATTAGAATCTGCTCTAATGTGCCACATACCATTATGAGAAAAAGAGGAGGGGTAGTCTATCTAGTTGTGGTTTCAGAGAGAAAATAGTAAGTCCTTAAAGAATGAGCAAACCAATAAGAGGCAGAATGAGAAATAAACTTCAGGTAAAGGGACCACCTAAGTAATTTCCTGGAGGAAGATGAAAGCACATTGTAAATTTTAAGAAAAACACAAATGCAAGTGGAGTATTAGAAAGAGGTTCAGGATTGGTTAAAACATAAAGCAAGTATGCAATATATGCTAAGCTTATCACCTTGGAATAGAGAACCCTTGAACTGGTAAGGGAAATGGCTACATTTATCTAATTTGAGAGGCAGTGGGGAATGTTTGAGTATCTGTATGCGGGAGGAGAGAGATGATGAGGACTGTGCTGTGGGAATGTGAATCTGACAGTGTGTGCAAGATACTGAGGATATTAATGGAGAGAGAGTGAATAATTGTGAGGCAGTTAGAGAAACCCAAGAAAAGGTTGATTCAATTTAAGCGCAATTCAGCAATTTTGTAAATGCTTAAACTGAGAGGGGCACAATGATGCACACTCTGTAGGCATAAGTGATAAGACCAGCTTTGCTGCTTTCTGAAGCCATGGACATATTATCTGCTTCTTAAGTGTTGGGAGAAAAAAAAAAGTAAGGAGACATCAGAAAAGAGGGGGTGAGTAAGGACTCATATACTAGTAATAGGAGGAAACATGGAAGGGAAGAATACTGAGGAAGGTAAAAGGACTTAACCCTAGACAAAAAATAAATTTTAAAAAATGCATACAACTCTTTGCTCATACCTCTAAACATTTTAAAGATTTGCATTATTTCCTTAAAATAGATGATTAACATTAAGTCATTTGACAGAGAACATCAGTGCTTATGAATATTTATGCTCTCTATTTTATGATCACACAGATAGACATGAGCAGAAAGGGTGTGAACCACTTACAAGAGGACCCATAATCACCTCCCACATGCACTTCTCTGTCTCCCAGGAGCTAGCTTAACATAGCAGACACTGAGAACCCACAGGACGGCAAAGCAGAATGGGAGGAACATGGGACTCAGAAGGACTGAGGGGACCAGGTCTCCCAACCTCAACATGCTGCATTAGGTAGTGACTTGAATGACTAAATATATTGCGTTAAGCCGTTTGAGTATATTAGCTTACTCTGATTAACATGGAAAGATATGTACAAGAACCACCAATCAAATAGACACTAGTTTGATAGATATTACAAGCATGTTCTACTAAGCTTTCAATAAACAGATAATTCTAAATAATAAGGAAAATACCTAGGTTTGGGGAAAATATCTCAATCAATTTTAGAAGTTGCCAAAGCCCAATGATGTGTGTGTGTGTGTGTGTATAAATAACTTTGTGAATAAATTTTTACAGAATATATGTAATACACAACTGTGTAAAATTTATACCAAACAAGAATAGTAAATAGTTATTTAAAAACTCAATATATTTTATTACCCTAATTGATTGAATAAGAACTATAATATCATCTTGAAAAAGACTAAAAGACATTTAATAAAAGTTAAAATTCATCTCTAATCTTAAAAATTATCTTAGTAAAATAAAAACAGAAGGGCCTAAATGTAATTAAGAATATATAACTGATATCAACAGCGATATCACCATAGAGACACATACATCGAAGTCCACAGGAAGACACTAGTGTTTCCTACCCAACTTTTATTGTATAACTTTATAAATTTTCTAGGTGAAAAAAATAGAAATATAATAAACAATTAAAGACCAATGCAATACTAACAGGTATGACTGATGACCTATCCCATGTAAGATAACAAAAATAGAAGGCATCGGTTACTTAACAACAGTAAGCCCTTCACTGGCTTACTGAGGAGCACACCCATATGCACACATAAAGATGTTTTCCAAACAGAGTGGCATAGAGTGTCCTTGCATAAAGATTTAACCCTGAAATGATTTTACCTCTCCCACCTTAATTTTTTCTATTAATAAAAGTCTTCAAAAACTGCTTAATTTTGTATTGGGACATAATGAAGTGATGAAAAATGTCATCAGGAAGGAGCATGAAACAATGTAGAAATAATTTTTTAAAGAAAAGTCTGTGTAGGTACTGAAATTGTTGCAGAATATATTAAAATACATTGTAGTATTTTAGCAATTTAAGTAATGTGATGAAGGGTCATCTCAAATAACAGAAAAGGTGAATTTTTTAACAATTATTATCGACATAAACAGCTAATGTTTAGAATAGCATCCCTACCCCATACCATATTCACATGTAAATTTCTAGATGAAATAATATATAAATGCAACAATGAATGAATCAATCAATAACAATGCATTTACCAGTGTAGGATGAGTATTTCAATAATATTCAGGATGTAGTGAACAACATAAAATAATAAATGATATAATAACACTTTCTGAAAGTTCGTCAAATTAAGGAAAACAGATAGTTGAAATAAAGTGGGAAAATATTATTTTCCATGTAAAAAAATCTCACAACATATTTTCAACTGGTATTATGTTAAAGCATTTTTGTATTATTATAAAGATCTATTGCTAAGTGTTAAAATATATAAGTAACCCAAAAGGAGGAAAAGGTTAAAAAATAGAAACAGGCATTCCAAAAAAGACCTATAAGCTTGTACAAACTGCACAACTACAATCATGGGAAAATGAATGCAAATTAAAACCATAATGCACTACTTTTCTCTATCAAGTTGTCAAAGACCAAGAAAAGATAACTGCCAATGTTGTCAAGGTTTGGAGGAACCCAGAAATGCTACATAGCACCGCAGGTACATAAATCAGCACAACTTTCTTGAGTGGCCCTATGCGACACATTTTTGAAAAGACTAACAATGTGCACACTCAGCAATATATATATTTTTTATTTCAAGGGACTAGTAATAAAAATATAAGTAATAATTTACAAATACCACCATAAGGGTTTTTCTAGCAACATTGCCTATATAGAAAAAAAAGAAAAACAATCAAATCTTCAATGGTAACATCATAATGGTTGAATAAGTGTTGGCATATCACATAATGAAATAACGTGACTATTAAATACAACATTACAGGAAAAATGCTTAAATGCTCATGATATATATTTTAGGCTTAAGGTTATTGCTAATATAGATCATAAAATGAAGTACTCTCAATTTGCATGCATACACGAATGGAAGTATAATTTTATGCATACACACAAACACAAATGCGCATATTCACACACACACACACACACACACACACACACACACACACACACAGCTCAAATACTCCAAACAGGAATCATAAGGGAAATAATTCTGTGATTATTTCCAGGAAGCAAATGGACTTATACTTTTTACAATTTCTTTTGCTTACATCTATTTTATAATTTTTCAGAGGTACACAAAATAATTTTGCATTAAAAATATGTTATCATCAGTGGTAAAATGCCTGACTTAGGCAATGGAAATATCTAATTCATTGGTGGTCATGAATCTTTAACTGGATCAAGTTAGGTTATACCCTAGACCAGGGGTCCTCAAACTATGGCCCGCGGGCCACATGCAAATACAAATATTGTATACTGAATGGGCGGATATAAATCTGCCCACTCAGAAGAAGGAGCTGCGGCCGTGTTTCCCGATGTTGCCATGTTAACACTGCTGCTGGTGAAGGAGCGGAGGGGAGAGCAAGAGAACCCTCCGCTCTTTAGGCTCCGCGGGCCCGGATAGAACAGCCGAATGGGCCGCATCCGGCCCACGGGCCGTAGTTTGCCCACGGCTGCCCTAGACCCTATGGCAAATCACTTCCTGTCTCCAAGCCTCAGCCTACCCTTTTACAAAAAGAGAGGATTTAGGATTCCAGTAGATGATTCCTGAAGCCCTTGAAGATTCCATGATTATTAAACATATTTTGCCCGCATATGTAACTTACTGGCATTATTTTAAATTCACTATTTTCCCCCTACTTAAACCGCAAGCTCCTATATCCTGATTCTTAAATGACGGACAAATTATGCTTCCTCCTTTTTTAATGCAATATAAGATCTGCTTAATTAGAAGGGTCCAGAACAAACTGTGTGAGTCCTGTCTTTAGTGCTTTAGTCAGACATAGAAGTCAAGCGACCCAGAGAGACAAGAGACACATGGGCTGTGAGTGGCTGGCTCAGGAACTGGTGTGCCATGAAAAGAAAAACAAAGACGTGCCGAAGCCAGGAGAAATCTGAGCAATATAAGTTGTATTTTATGTATTTTATCCTGTGAATAGGAACCTTTGAAGAGGAAAGGGTACTTGCTAGTAATTCTGCGGAATCCACAGGTAAAATGGTACTACTGTCCTAGAAAAATTAGGGCTTATGGTCATCCTTAGAATTTGAAAAAGAATACTGTCCTCCCTTAATTTAAAAAAAAATAATTAGAAATAAGGGAGACTCCATTTGAGTGACAGAATTTATCAGTGAGAGATGTTTACTGGCAAGTAAGAATGTGTCACTCTTACTACAAACTAGAGATCTCTTAATGTCCCCGTGGCCTGAATTCCTATTTTATGGTGTATGGGGGCCTGCCTGCCTACCGGAGTGGAATTCATATTCCTGGTAAAATTTTAAGAACCCAAGACTGCTCTTGTTTACTATACCACCATACTTCCTAGGTCACTGAATACAACCTTACCATTAACAGTGGCCACGGGGTATCCAACCCATGACCCTGGTTACCAGGGCTGCTGGCTTGAGGATTTTCCCAGGATATAGGACTTTCAGTGCTAAGACCAGGCACACCTGGATGGTCAGTCACCCATCAGCAGATCAGGACCGCCCTCTGGCGAGGTACTCAATTTATTTCCTCTCTAACCGTTTCTATTGCTTGATATTTTTGTCCTCTTTAATAGTCGCAAATCGGTGCATTGAATATCGTTATGGGCAGAAATGTGTCCATCAAAATTTGAATGTGGAAGTCTCAACCCTGAGAACCTCAGAATGTGACTGCATTTAGAGAGAGGGTCTTTAAAGAGATAATTAAAGTGAAATGAGGTCATGTGGGTGGAGTCTTAATCCAATATAACTGGCATCCTTGGAAGAAGATGAAGAGACTCCAGGCATGCACAGAGAAAAGGCCATGTGAGGGTACTAGAAGCAGACTGTCACCTACAAGTCAAGAGAAAGGTCTTAGAAGAAACCAATCCCGAGGACATGTTAGCGGCGACCTACCAGGCTCCACGACTTTGAGGAAGTACATGTCTGTTGTTTAAGTGCCCCAGTCTGTGGTACTCTGATATGGTAGCCCTAGCAAACTAATATAAATACACTATAGAAGTAATTTTCTCCTTAACCTCATTGCCTAGGAAACTTCTAAATTCTCTAGGGGAATGGTTTTCCTGGTTGTTGGAAATACAACAATCCATCTTGTTTCAATTTTTTTTTTCAGTAATTTGTACACTAGGAATCGCTATCCAGATTTTTCATAGGGCTTTAAACTGCATTGCATTTCTTTTTCATTAGGAAACCCATCATGATTTGCATTTTGTCCATCTGTCCAAGTTCATTTCATCTCTCTGCGGAGTTGACCTGTCTCTTTCTGTTTAGTACATATAATTGGTTTTGATGTCCATGTCAGATCAAGTTTAATTATCAGGTGGCCAATACTCCCCAATGGCTGAGTTCTTTCAAGTTTACTCATTTAGAATATATTGTTATTTAACAACACATCAGGATTGAAATTATCCTAGTTAGAGTTTGTCATTTAAGCCTTTATAAATCATACCCATAGTACATTACTGTTTTGTTCACTAATTACTAACTAATTATTATGAAAAGGCAAATTAAGGTCTTAAAAATAAGCACTATTATACTCACAAAAGTAGGAAAAACGTCTTTTCTTTTTTCCTGAGTGGGAAGACTTTACGTTTAATCCTTTTATTCTTCCTTGAATATTTAAAACTTGTAGTGAAATAGAAACAAATTTCCTTGTTCTCAGAAGATGAGAGAGTTGCTTACTTCACTGGGAACCACTATCAGGCCTCGACCAAGGTAACCAGTGGCCAGCACAGGTGTTAGTGTCAGTCCCTGCTTCCATGGCCAGTCGCTGAGCTCTCATCAATAGATGGGGCGATCACAGACATTTCCTCCTGATATTGTTTTTTTTTTTAATTTAAAATTTATTTTTTTTTACTTATTTAAAAAATAATTTTTAATTATTAAAAAATGCACTATTAAAAATAATTTCAAAGCACTTAGAAGGGAGGTAAACATTGGGTTGATTGGTTTTAGGAAAGGATTGCACCCCCTCTGAGCTGCTTAGACTGAACAGACCTGAGAGACGCCAAAGCACCTCGTACAGCACCTGGCACAGAGTAGGCCCTTGACAGGCACCTTCTGAATCTACTTAGCTCACATTTTAAGAACAAGCCCTCTAAGAAAGTAATTTGGCAAAGGAAACCAGGTTAGATGTCACATATGTTTCCGGACTATCCAAGCGGATATGAAGTATGAACAACAGAGGCCCGGAAGGAAGGGCCTCCTCACTGGGATGAGAGGAGGTCAGGGTAACAGTCTGCCCTGCAGGGAAAGGAGTCCACAGGCAGCGAATAGTCAGCAGGCGGTAGTTTCTGAAACCATGAGAATGCAAGTAACCAAACTCAGGAGAACTGGAGAAGCAGATCCTTTTGGATATCACTGCTGAAGTTGCCCCCAAAGATGGCTCTGGGATCATTGGCCCTGAGCACCTCAGCCTGTTCCAAGGAGCCAGTATCTGAGGCCTGCCTTGCAGACAGCTGTGGTAGAGGGGGCACTTTTTCCCCGTGCAGGTTCAAGTAAGGGCACCTTTTGGTTTGGAGGCAATAAGAATAGAAAATATAAACATGATCCAACTATTAATTGCCTGTGATCTCTTCAAAGTGACATACTTATTTCGCACAGAAGAGAATTTATAATCACATGCCTTTATTCTTCAAAACTGGATGATATATCCTCTTACCTTTTAAAGACTATTTCACTCCATATTACTTTATAATTATCTAATAGGACTTTCTCTACTTTCATTTTTAAAGTTGAATTTTCTTTATTCTTTGCATATTTAGTTATGAGATCATTTTTATAATATACTAGAGGCCTGGTGCATGGATTGGTGCACCAGTGGGGTCCCTCAGCCTGGCCTGCACCTTCTCACAAGCCGGGACGCCTCGGGGGATGTGGGACTGCGGGGATCGGGCCAAAACCGGCAGTCCGACATACCCAAAGGAATGTAGTAGTGTGCGAAGCAGCAGGCGGCCAGGGAGGAGCCTGTGCCCAGGCCAGGCACAGCACTGCTACCTCTCATCCAGGCCCCATTGTGTGCGCTGCTGCTGCCACTCAGTAGCACTGCTGCAGAGGCAGGAGAGGCTCACGACCAGTTGTTCTAGTTATTCTGCCGTAATGGTTGCTTAGGCTTTTATTATATAGATAATTCATGCTACACTAAAAGATGGGATAAATGATCTTAAATGGAAATGAAAGTCTCCCATATATCAAATTTGTTATTATCAGAGCTCTATTTTATGAATTATAACTTATTTATAGCAATCCTTGCCATAAAATTGACTCAACTGAAAGACTTATTTTATTGGCATATGCAATTTCTCTTCTGATGTCTCTTGATGCCAGAATACTAGCTAATATTGAAAAACCTTTGCTTCAGGAAAGGACCCGTTAGGATTACATTTGGTTATAAGTTTAAAAAAACAGAGAATAGTAGATTAATGGCTTAAATAAGACAGCAATTATTTTTGCTCTTTAGTAAAAGAAGTTCCAAGACAGCCAGGGACTGCATGTTTGCCAGTATGGACTCAGCCTACCTCCAGGGTTGCAGTAGGATCATGATCCAGGATGGATACTAGAACTCAGAACCGAATCCCAGCAGGACAGATGAAGAGAAAAAGGAAAGCAGGTCACCTCTCTCTACCTTTGTCCCATGAAACATTTCTACTTACATCTTATTCACAAAAACCACCCCTACATTCAAGGGAGGTTTGGAAATACAGTTTTCGGTAAACACATAGGCAGCCAGGAAAAATCAACATTACATCTCATGGACAGTCAGGAGAAGCAATTTGAGGGAGAATGAACAGTTTCTGAAATAGGAGAGATAAAGAGATGTCTGTTGTCATGGGGACGTCACACTGAATTACTAGACCAACCTCAGCCCACGGGAACTCCGTAAAAATCAGAGAAGCAGTTAATTAAATGCATGAATAATATTTCTGAATGAAGAAGTGAATGATGAAATAACGTCTTCCCAATGAGACTCAATAGATAACACCTGTGTGACTTGACCCTCTTCTGTTTTAAGAACTCCATGACCCTCCCTCACTGGTGACTGTTAAAGGCCATAAAGTCTGGCTGAGATTTCATAAGAACGGGAATCAATAGTTGTGAGTCTGGTCACAATCCTGCTACTACTTGTTAAGTGACCTTGAGTTATTTACTTTTACTGAAACTGGGTTTTCTCACTTATAAACTAGGCATAAAATACTTTTTTATTGATCGACGCATTCCTTCAGCAGATATTTATTGACTGGTTGGTAGGACTAGCCTTGCTCTGGATACTGGGGAGGTAAACAAAACACAGTGCCTGCTCTCTTGGAATTTAGCTGAGAACAGTGGTATTTAAAACAATCCCCAACTAAATCTGATTTTGCAAATTATTATAAAAGAAAAACAGGGTGTCCTGAAACATAATGGAAGTCTTTTACTTACTCCACAAGGCTTCTGTGAGGGCATTATGCAATATGTGACTGTTATGGTACATGATAGCTAATGAGTTCAATGGATATGAGTCTGTTTACCAAATCCCCTTATGTTGGAGAAGCACAAACTTATATAACAGAATAAAACGCAGCATTATCTCTATGGCAGGAAACACTGACAACATTGTACTGCATTCAATTGGTTGAAGGATTGAGCCTATTTGGAGGAGAAAGGGAAGTCAAGGAGGATTTAAATAGCACGTTATATTTAAAAAGGCTCCTTAAGCATGGAGAGGATTGAAGCAAGAAGGGAAAGAGGAATTTTCAAGAAAAAGCACAGCTTGCCTACTCTGATTTTAAGGCAAGTCCTAATGTGTGTTGAGCTTCCACAGAAATGGGAAGCCCCTGACAGCTGTCTTTCACTTTCTTCAACCTCAGGGTTCTATGTCTCCTTCACTCCTTAATATACTTCCCTCTCATCCTATAAGGACTGAACATCCTCTGATTTCTCCTTCTCTGCCCCTTTTCAGAAGAGAAAATTCTGTGATGTGCATGATATACCAACTTCAAAATTCTTTAATGAAGCAGTCACATAAGAGTTATAAAATTCAGAGGGCCTAACAAAATCAATGTTATTTTGAAGTTATGTGCTGAAAACTTCAAATAATTGGAACTTAAAAATCATTATTTTATTTGTTTTTTTTATTTGTTTATTCTCTCTTCAAAGCATTGTAAGTCTCGTGTCTCATTTAAAGCAAACATAAAAAATACTAGTACATACCACCTGAATAAAAATCAGACAGTTCAATAAAATGGTGAAACTATTATCTATGATGATTAAAACTAAATCCTTAGCACTAACTAAGTAGTTTTGGAGAAGTGGCTACATACTGTTTTTTGAAAATAATAAGAATTATGAAGTGTTAAATACTTGGCTAATCTTGAAGGAAAAATAAGGGGGAGGGAAGCACATATAAAAATAAGAAGTTCATTAGGGCAGGAATGATGGTGAAGCCTAAATAAATAGGTATGAGAACACAGCATAAACTGACAATACCCAAGTGAAAGGAGTCAAGTCAAAACAAGGGACACATTCTGAGTTGGATGCCAGGGAAATTGTGTAGAAAGCCAAAAGCTGGCCTGTTAAAAAAATGTGTTTGTTTGTTTTTTAATTCCAGGTCATATTCAGGCAAAATTATTTATAGAGTTGCTGAAGCTCTGGAAATTAAACATGAGCAAGAACATGGACAAGATGTTGGGAAGGCAATGGGCCTTTGTCTGCGCCCCAGAAGTCATGTTGACATTGACCTGCTCCCCTGTGAGACTGAGCAGGATCACAATATAGTCATTGCCTGTGGCCTTGCTTACCTTCCCCATTAAACTTTAAAAAGGTGTTCATTAACTAACATTAGTGAGATGTGTGCATGATACAGAAGAAATCAGATACCAGGGACCTGGGACAAGTATCTGATACACCTAAACTTCATTTACTTAGAGCTCACTGTATCTGTACTAGAATATGTTAAGTTCTGCTTCAAATTATTTCTGGAATTTGAACTGGTACTACTTGTAGCCACCAATTTATTAAATGATTTGAGTGGATTTCAATAACTAAGTAGGCAACGGACATGGAGAATAATATTCATCACTAAAACTATGTTCCACAAATTCCACGAAACCTTCAGTTCCATAGACATTACATGCTCAATATACTGCTGCTCAACCAAAGGGTATTTTTCTTCTATACTGCCTGTTTGACATAAACCTTATCATTGAATTTATTAGTGAATAACAGTGACAAAATATTTCTGCAAGTCAAATAATGGCATAATCACCATTTTTAGGAAATCTTTATCTTGTATCAGATACTTATTTAAGTTCCTCATAGAGATCAGAATAAGTAATTATTATTTTTTTTAATTTTAAATATCCTAGGGAGAACCAGAAAGAGTAGAGATGATAGTGCTATGATAGATAATGATGGTATGATAAGAAATATATAAATAAGCTTTTATCCTACACTAGAATGTAAGCTCATGAGAACATGAGCCTGTCCTTTCTTATTCATTGCTGTTATATCATTGCCTAAAATTGTATTGGGCATATGATGGATGGGCCACAAATATATTTTCTATGATTAAATTTTTTTTTTTTAATCTTCACCAGAGGATATTTTACTGATTTTTAGAGAGAGTAGAAGAGAGAGGGAAAGACAGAGAGAAATATCGATGTGAGAGAAACACATCAGTCAGTTGCCTCCTGCAGGAGCCCTGACCAGGGCCCAGACCAGGGAGAAGCCTGCAACTAAAGTACGTGCCCTTGACCAGAATCAAACCCAGGACCCTTTGGTCTGCAGGCTGATGCTCTAGCCACTGAGCCAAACCAGCTAGGGTTGTATGATTAAATTCTTGGAATTGTAAACCTAATGGGGGCAGGACTGTGTTAGTCTTATTCACTGATGCATCCTTAGGCCATGACATTTAGGAAATGTTCAGCTAGTAATGGCAGAGCCAAGGCTCAAACCTAGGCTTTTCTGATTCTAAACTATTAGTAACATATAAAGTGCCTGGCACATCGTAGTTGCTCAAAGCGTGAATGATTCCTTTCCACCTCTCTTAATTCTATTTTGGTCTTTGTTATTATACTCATATAAATCATTTTAAAGCTATATTCAGTTCTTAATTCTATTTTGGTCTTTGTTGGATATATTCATATAAATCATTTTTAAAGTTATATTCAGTGGGCATGTACTACTTGGGATCTATATTTTTTTTATGTAACATTCTTTAAAAATGTTTATGGCAGCATAGTTCATGCACTCAATTTTTTTCTAAGCCATTTTGAAGATTTATGTTTGTTTCAATCAGCTTAACTTGCCACCTTTTGTATTTTATTTCAGGGCCTGGAACCAAGTGTGTTCAAAACTCCTGGCATTTCATTTACTTTGCATTTACAACAAAACTTAGAGACGCACACATCATAGATTATCATGGTCATTCTAAAGTACCTAGCAAGTTCAGCCAACATGTGTGGCACACTTACCCTTTTTTACCACCAACACACGGTGCTAGGCAATGGAGTGGAACAGGAGGTGGAGGAGATGCTGTCTCTACGCCAACAGCAGCTCCCGTCACAGTGGAGGAAACTAGACCCACGGTGCTTTGGTTTTCTGTGGATTCTGTGAGTGTCATGACCCATCCTCTCCTGCTTTTCTCCTGCCTTTAAGATTTGTTGAAATACTTCCAGGGCTTCTGGAACTGTACGCACCAGGTAGCTGCCCTCAGGTAGACTTGAAATTGTTACTAATGAAAACATTGTCCTGAGGAGGCATCACAGGGTGCTTTGCTGGTTGTCTCCCAGTGGAAGCATTAAGACTATCCATTTATTCTATTTTTAGGCTAGTCCAGCATGCCAAGCTTTATTTTCTTGGCCTTTGCCATAGCTCTTTCAGAAAAAGCTGTTCAGATTTTTTTTTTCTAAAACAAGTTGACGGTAACAATCTTAATGATGATATATTCTACAACTATGCTTGAAAGACAGGCACTTTAGAACGCTCTGTGATCTCTTAATTTATGCATGCATTCACTTTACTTAGTAATATAGTTAAAGAATGACGTTTATACAAGTGGATTTATTTTATTCCTCTTTATCTCTATTTCTGAGGGAACCATCTGTGCTCAGTACATGCATGCATTAGGGCAAAATTAATAATGATTTTGATGAAATTAAATAGCATATTATAATTAGGATTCCTTGTTAGTATACTTGTAAAGACCACCCACTAATTCTTGGCCATTTTCTTTAAAAATATGAACTAGAAACTATATTTGCAGAAAGCTCTGATGATGCACAGGCAACATCACCATCTCTTCTCTCCTCTTCCAAAGCGTTTGGTCTTAGGTGTCTTATTTTGGTCACATTCCAGAAACTCTTCTTTAAGAGTTGGTTTTTATGGCACATATTTGTTTCTTTTTAATTGATTTCTTATTGAATCTATTAGGGTGATATTGGTTAACAAGATTATATAGGTTTTGGGTGTACAATTCTGTAATATACCATCTGTATATTGTATTGTGTGTTCACCATCCAAAGTCAAGCTCCTTCAGTTACCATTTATCCCCCTTACCCTCTTCTACCTCCCCCCCCCCTTTCTAATCAGCATACTGTTGTCTGTGTCTAAGAGTTGTTTTGTGGGGTTTTTTTTGTGTTGTTGTTTTCTTAATTGGCATGCTAGTATTCTCCGGGCACCATTCCTGCATTCAAAGCCATATTTGTTTTTTATATCTAAGATTCCTAGTTTTATATTCATCAGATCTGATAACTGGTTTTGTGTTTTGCTATTATTTGTTCTTTTTGCTTGGTTTTGTTAGCACCTCTAAAAGCTATGTTTTAATCTTATTTTTATTCTATCTCTGTTTCTTATTTTCCTCTTAATGTGAATTCACTTTTTTAACAAAATGATTGTCATCAAATTTTCTCTGCTAGCATTATCATTCAAATATTCTTGAATTTTAACTTGCATAAATGTTTAAAGTATATGTGGTTAATGAATTATTTATGGCCTCTTTTTTAGCTGGGAGCTTCATTTTGTACTGATTGTCCAACTATCTTTTGAAGAACCTAATAATGAATTTATTTATCATTTATAGTTATTTTGGCTCTAGCCTGAGCGATAGTCTCAGCAATGGCCTTGAATTATCTGCCAAAGGGCTGCCACCTTGGTTAGAAGAAGACATGAAAAAAATCTGGAAAAGATTAATAAAAGATTTCTGAAGTATTAACAGCCTATTGTGATTGAGCTGCACTAGGGCCAGCATCGCCTGATATAAACAAATTAAAACATTCACAAATAACAGAGTTTGTAAGAAACATGTGTGCAAATTAACACTAAAGCCAATCACAATTGGGGAACAAGGAAACATTTTGCAGCACAGAAGAATAACAATTCAAAAATGGATCAGAGCTAAACTTCACTAAAAGATTATCTATACTATATTCAAAAAGACAGTAGAGAGCCCTGAACATCAGTTTGAAGAAACAAAAGAGGGGATTGGAACTATTCAACAAGAGAAGGCCATGCATTTTAAAAACAGGGAATCATTGGAAGGATCAAAAGTATAATAAGAAATGAAAAGAAACAACAGAAAGAATAAGGAAAGGAAAATTCCAAACATTAACTCATGGAGGAAAGAATATGAATGTCCTACCTGTGAATAATACAAATTCTTTTATAAAAGGACAAAAACTACATAATTAATTATAATAATTACATTACTTAAGTATTCTCTGCCTCATTTTCACAAAGGATTTCAGGCAAAATGTAAAGGTATTATATACTTTTCCCCCCATTAAATTAAATGACTATATCAGGTACTTAGGCCTTTGGTAACTTGCAGTGCTATTTTATAGTTGCACTTATATAATTCTCATGTATCTTATTAAGACTTCTTTTATGTATTTTTACATTATTGTTGCTAACATAAAAGAAATATCAATTTCATTTTGCTTCTAGCAGATCATTGCTTTGGAATATGTATCTTATGAATTTCCTGATATATTTAACTCCTTGTAAAACCCAATGCATTTTAGCTCATTTTTATATCAATTTGATATATTGTGCTATTTAAAACCTTTTAAAAATATTTATCCTCATTTCCATGTTTTATCCTAAAAATTTTTTTTCAAGAACTAAATAAAATTTATGAGACTAGAAATAATCTCTATGTATCTATTTTAAATAGAAATGTCTAGAATTTTATTCAATATGTTAAGATAAAGATTCATAATTTAATGTACATCAACTTTATCACTTTATATAAGTAATGTGCATTTTCAAGATGAATTTTTGCTGTCAATAGTGGTTAAATTTTACCAAATGATTTTGCACTGGGATGTGTTTTTTTGTTTAGGCTAATTATTATTATATTGGAGATTTCTCTAATTTAGATTTGAAGTATTTTAAAAGTTGAGCACAGTCCCATTAAAATACTATGTGTATTTTTTACTTGCTGATTTTTGTTTTGTTTTAAGAGGGTAAACAAAATTTTATTTTCATTTGGAAAAGATAATCAATGAGAATGTGAGAATAAAGGAAGGTAAAATCACCTTTAAGCATATGTTGTAAAACTATAATAAATACTAGAATGCATTATGCAAACTAAAAGTTGATAATATGTAAATACAAAAATAGTATGACAGTGAGAGAAATTAGAATCAAAACTGTATAATGTAAGATAACTAACAACTAAAATAGAGAATTATATTAATGAAGTATGATACAATTAAATTAAAATAAAATACCTTATTGTGAAACTGTGCCACCAACCCAAAGAACTCTCCAGGCTATGAGTTACCGGTTTTTTTTGTTTGTTTGTTTTTGTTTTGTTTTGTTTTACTTTTGGCACTGTCTTTATCACTTAAAGGGATTTAGTTATATGCATAACACAGACAATAGAAGCCTGGGGTAGGGGCAGGCTAGAAGGGATCAATGGGGAAATAAGGGGACATTGTAATACTGCCCAAAATAAAGGTTTTTTAAAAAAGAGGGACTCAAGGGTCCCAGGTTCGATTCCGGTCAAGGGCATGTACCTTGGTTGTGGGCACATCCCCAGTAGGGAGTGTGCAGGAGGCAACTGATCGATGTTTCTCTCTCATTGGTGTTTCTAACTCTCTATCTCTCTCCCTTCCTCTCTGTAAAAAATCAATAAAATATATATTTTTTTAAAAAAGTGTCTTCTGTAATCTTGCTATTGTGTGTAACATGTGTACTGTCTTTTTCTTTGTGATAGGTGTGTGTGTGTGTGTGTATGTGTGTGTGTGTGTAAGGGAGAGAACAAGCACCCATGTGTCTGGCATATTCTGGTTGACTAACAAAACTTCTTACTCCTATCAACTTTTATATTTCTGAAGGTCTTGCAGAAATTGAGGTCATAATTTGTATTGAAAGCTTTACTTGTTTTTCTTTAAATGTCCTCAGTCTAACTGATCTCCATCTCCAATTTTATTTTCCCAAGTGAACATTCTCTTGTATTAACTTGACTTACTCTCAAATGTTCATCTGAGCAGTTAGATCCATAGTAAATAAGCATTTATAAATTTGGAGTAAAGCAGATATCTAGTTTTCTGGGTTTTTTACAATGTTTTTTGCTGTTTGAGGGTGATATCTAAGAGTTGAAAACAGCGTTACTCACTAAACATTACTGTAACAGTGAAAGTGTGTTTGGGGTCAGGGTGCAGACATAAGTCCCCATGAGTGAACAGGCCCATTAAAGATTGATGAAGGTAGAAGGTAGCTGAGTGCCCAGGGGGAAAGGAATGGCTCTGGTAAATGAGGATTTAAGCCGCACTAGATTGCAAAGGTAAATGAAGAGTTTGCAAACATGCAGAGAGAAAAAAAAATACTGACAGATACTCCCTGTTCTATGCTTTGTCTTTATTAAAAGAGAGGTTTTTCTTTCAAATTTAATTACGTAATATTTTCTTTAAAATATTATGGAGGAGATAAGAGTGAAAGATCAGGCCAAGTAAATAGGAACATTGGAGAAAAGCAAGACAATGGTCGGAGATGAAGCAAACAACTACTAGTTCCTAAAGACCCGAGAAAGAGTTAGCTGAGCTAAGTAACCTACTGAAACATAGGGCATAATCACCTCTACTTATTTTTCCCCTGTTGCAGGGTAATTTTCCTGCCAGCAGGGGCGCTGTCCTCGTGTTCACCATGGTACACAAACCATGCACACATGCATCCTTCCAGCAAATGCATCCCAAACACCTGCTTATTTTGGCTCTAGCCTGAGCGATAGTCTCAGCAATGGCCTTGAATTATCTGCCAAAGGGCTGCCACCTTGGTTAGAAGAAGACATGAAAAAAATCTGGAAAAGATTAATAAAAGATTTCTGAAGTATTAACAGCCTATTGTGATTGAGCTGCACTAGGGCCAGCATCGCCTGATATAAACAAATTAAAACATTCACAAATAACGGAGTTTGTAAGAAACATGTGTGCAAATTAACACTAAAGCCAATCACAATTGGGGAACAAGGAAACATTTTGCAGCACAGAAGAATAACAATTCAAAAATGGATCAGAGCTAAACTTCACTAAAAGATTATCTATACTATATTCAAAAAGACAGTAGAGAGCCCTGAACATCAGTTTGAAGAAACAAAAGAGGGGATTGGAACTATTCAACAAGAGAAGGCCATGCATTTTAAAAACAGGGAATCATTGGAAGGATCAAAAGTATAATAAGAAATGAAAAGAAACAACAGAAAGAATAAGGAAAGGAAAATTCCAAACATTAACTCATGGAGGAAAGAATATGAATGTCCTACCTGTGAATAATACAAATTCTTTTATAAAAGGACAAAAACTACATAATTAATTATAATAATTACATTACTTAAGTATTCTCTGCCTCATTTTCACAAAGGATTTCAGGCAAAATGTAAAGGTATTATATACTTTTCCCCCCATTAAATTAAATGACTATATCAGGTACTTAGGCCTTTGGTAACTTGCAGTGCTATTTTATAGTTGCACTTATATAATTCTCATGTATCTTATTAAGACTTCTTTTATGTATTTTTACATTATTGTTGCTAACATAAAAGAAATATCAATTTCATTTTGCTTCTAGCAGATCATTGCTTTGGAATATGTATCTTATGAATTTCCTGATATATTTAACTCCTTGTAAAACCCAATGCATTTTAGCTCATTTTTATATCAATTTGATATATTGTGCTATTTAAAACCTTTTAAAAATATTTATCCTCATTTCCATGTTTTATCCTAAAAATTTTTTTTCAAGAACTAAATAAAATTTATGAGACTAGAAATAATCTCTATGTATCTATTTTAAATAGAAATGTCTAGAATTTTATTCAATATGTTAAGATAAAGATTCATAATTTAATGTACATCAACTTTATCACTTTATATAAGTAATGTGCATTTTCAAGATGAATTTTTGCTGTCAATAGTGGTTAAATTTTACCAAATGATTTTGCACCGGGATGTGTTTTTTTGTTTAGGCTACTTATTATTATATTGGGGATTTCTCTAATTTAGATTTGAAGTATTTTAAAAGTTGAGCACAGTCCCATTAAAATACTATGTGTATTTTTTACTTGCTGATTTTTGTTTTGTTTTAAGAGGGTAAACAAAATTTTATTTTCATTTGGAAAAGATAATCAATGAGAATGTGAGAATAAAGGAAGGTAAAATCACCTTTAAGCATATGTTGTAAAACTATAATAAATACTAGAATGCATTATGCAAACTAAAAGTTGATAATATGTAAATACAAAAATAGTATGACAGTGAGAGAAATTAGAATCAAAACTGTATAATGTAAGATAACTAACAACTAAAATAGAGAATTATATTAATGAAGTATGATACAATTAAATTAAAATAAAATACCTTATTGTGAAACTGTGCCACCAACCCAAAGAACTCTCCAGGCTATGAGTTACCGTTTTTTTTTGTTTGTTTGTTTTTGTTTTGTTTTGTTTTACTTTTGGCACTGTCTTTATCACTTAAAGGGATTTAGTTATATGCATAACACAGACAATAGAAGCCTGGGGCAGGGGCAGGCTAGAAGGGATCAATGGGGAAATAAGGGGACATTGTAATACTGCCCAAAATAAAGGTTTTTTAAAAAAGAGGGACTCAAGGGTCCCAGGTTCGATTCCGGTCAAGGGCATGTACCTTGGTTGTGGGCACATCCCCAGTAGGGAGTGTGCAGGAGGCAACTGATCGATGTTTCTCTCTCATTGGTGTTTCTAACTCTCTATCTCTCTCCCTTCCTCTCTGTAAAAAATCAATAAAATATATATTTTTTTAAAAAAGTGTCTTCTGTAATCTTGCTATTGTGTGTAACATGTGTACTGTCTTTTTCTTTGTGATAGGTGTGTGTGTGTGTGTGTGTATGTGTGTGTGTGTGTAAGGGAGAGAACAAGCACCCATGTGTCTGGCATATTCTGGTTGACTAACAAAACTTCTTACTCCTATCAACTTTTATATTTCTGAAGGTCTTGCAGAAATTGAGGTCATAATTTGTATTGAAAGCTTTACTTGTTTTTCTTTAAATGTCCTCAGTCTAACTGATCTCCATCTCCAATTTTATTTTCCCAAGTGAACATTCTCTTGTATTAACTTGACTTACTCTCAAATGTTCATCTGAGCAGTTAGATCCATAGTAAATAAGCATTTATAAATTTGGAGTAATCTAGTTTTCTAGTTTTCTGGGTTTTTTACAATGTTTTTTGCTGTTTGAGGGTGATATCTAAGAGTTGAAAACAGCGTTAACATTACTGTATTACTGTAACAGTGAAAGTGTGTTTGGGGTCAGGGTGCAGACATAAGTCCCCATGAGTGAACAGGCCCATTAAAGATTGATCAAGGTAGAAGGTAGCTGAGTGCCCAGGGGGAAAGGAATGGCTCTGGTAAATGAGGATTTAAGCCGCACTAGATTGCAAAGGTAAATGAAGAGTTTGCAAACGTGCAGAGAGAAAAAAAAATACTGACAGATACTCCCTGTTCTATGCTTTGTCTTTATTAAAAGAGAGGTTTTTCTTTCAAATTTAATTACGTAATATTTTCTTTAAAATATTATGGAGGAGATAAGAGTGAAAGATCAGGCCAAGTAAATAGGAACATTGGAGAAAAGCAAGACAATGGTCGGAGATGAAGCAAACAACTACTAGTTCCTAAAGACCCGAGAAAGAGTTAGCTGAGCTAAGTAACCTCCTGAAACATAGGGCATAATCACCTCTACCCATTTTTCCCCTGTTGCAGGGTAATTTTCCTGCCAGCAGGGGCGCTGTCCTCGTGTTCACCATGGTACACATGGCACACAAACCATGCACACATGCATCCTTCCAGCAAATGCCTCCCAAACACCTGCTGTGTCTCATGTACTTTTCTAGAAATTATAGGGGCACATCAGTGAACAAAATAAGGTAAACACACTTGATTTGAAAACTTTATGTTCTGGATCCAGGAGAGAAAATAAACCCATCTAAAATATACAGTGTGTTAAAAGGTGATCAGAGCTCTGAAAAACAATCACATCAAGTTAAGGGAGAAAGAGAACGCCCAGAATGAGGGATACAGGCAGAATGGAGCAGCCAAGGGGATCGCATTGGGAAGGTGATATTTGGGTGAAGACATAGAGTGTTCAGGGCATAGTCTGTGCAACTATCTGAGGAAAGTTTAATCAACTGTCTTTTTAGGATGTAAGTTTCCAAAGTTAAATTCATCAATTGTTAAAATAACTGTTATATGTAAAAAACAGAATGTGAAGTGGTTAGACAGAAAACACTTTTTAAAAATCATAAAGACGTATGAAAACCTGTCTTAAACCTACATTCTTTTTCTTGGGCCAATTTTCTCATTTGTATAATAGGCTTTTAAATAATATCTAACATTTAGGCATATGTTGCATGAAAGTACTCTCCTCAGAAGGCTTGCCAAACAGGCATGTTAAATTACAGTGAACTTTCCATTCACACAACAAATACTTCAAGGGTGGTAATAATGATCACGAATCAAATTTAATTCTGTTCCTGGCAATTGGCCTTTTTCCTTTTCAGTAGAAAAATTTTAATAGCTTCAGAGTTCCTCACGTGACCATTAATTACCCTAACTTAAGATTCATTATCTTGTCATGTTTTAAATTTATTATGCAGGAATTGATCATAAATTATTTAAATTTATTTTTATTCTAATGCTTTTCCAATTTAGATACAGCTTTATCTACTATGAAGAGACCCGCTCATTAACTCATTTATTCAATCAGCTTTCATTCATTATAACAATATTAGTTGAACCTCAACTGGTCCCTTAGTGGTACCTAGTAACCATTCCATATCTCTAATCTATCCAATCTTCCCTTCCTCTGGGAATTATTGTCCACATTCTTCTAACACGGAAGATTAGATCTCCAAGTTTGACTGGTCCAATGAACAAAGACTTTTATGGGCTGGGCATGAACATCCATAGCACCACTTCTGCCATATTCTATTAGTCAAACAGTCACAAGCTCTCCCAGATTCAAGAGAAAGGTAATTAGATTAGAACCCTTTCTTGATAGTACGAGGATCAGAGGATTTGCAGGCTATGTTTTAAAGTTGCCAGTCTGACCTCTGGCCATAAATTATTTATATTTCTCTCACATACAAAATACACTCACCCCCTGAGAACTATAGACACTCGGCACAGCACAACCCCATTCAAACCTCTGCACCAAGAGAGACCTCACTGGAGCTTGGCTTCTAGCAGCATGAGGCTGAGTCCCTCCATGACCCCGGCCCTCCACTGAGACACCTGCCTGAGAGAGCAGAGGCTGCCAGGGAGTTTAACAACACCCCGTCACCTCTGCCCACATGGGAATGGAGCTCATCTCTTTCCCCTCATTCCAGTAGTAACTGAATAAAAATCTGTCTTAACCCCTTTAACTAATGTATGCCTTTGTTTATTTTTGATACCCTCCCTCCAAGATCCCGAAGTCTCATCCTATTACAAAATCAAGAATTTTGTCATTTAAGTAAGATCAAGACGCAACAAGACATTTTGGATATGGTAACTATATCTCTTGATTTGAAAAACTTTAAAAAAATTATCCTACACATTCACATAAAAAATACAGTGGCGGGATTCGACCTAGATAATTGCTTTAGGCACTATGGATGCACACAGCAGTTACTTTTTCAAAGAGATTCTGAAACCCAGCTGGGCACGCGTTGCCCAGTGTCTTGATTAAGGTGCATCCCTACCCCCAAGAAGCTATTTGCTCTCTCAGTTCTACAGCTTAGACCCTTTTGTTTTCTTTTTCCTCTGAGGCCTCTTGCTTTTATCCTCTGGATCATTTATTTTTATTTTAAAAAGAAATAGCCTATGTTTATGAATAAATGGGTTTCTCTGCCTTCCTCTTGTCTATAAAAGGTTGAGAGCAGTGGTGTCAAAAGTCTTCTTTTGCATCTTGTACTGCCTTTGTCTCTTTTGGTCCAGGCTAATGAAAAATACCCTTAAAAATCATGTGGATTTTCTGTGTATCAATTTATAATCCACTCCATTAAATTAAACTCATATCTACAATTAAGTCCTTCTCTTGCCTTGGGCTCCCTGTGAGTTGTGATATAAAGTCTCCATGGTTCTTCAAATGTCTATTATTAAGAGAAGGTAAACAAAGGGGTGCCCTAAAGACCCTTAGAAAGTCCATTTAATTTGTTGAAAGGGTTTATGAAGCATTTTCTCAAAGCTTTCTGAGATTTTAACAAAGGGTTGTACAGTTACACATTTGTTTCATCTTTATTCTAAGCCATATTTTTGAGAGCACCCTGGGTTTTCTTTTCCCCTGAACTCTTTTTCTTACTTTGAAGAAACACACAAAACTTTTGGACTCCAGAGACCTCCTGTTTTCGATCTGGCATGTTAGAAGCTGGGAATTCACCAACTCCATGCTAATAACAAATAAAAAGCTTAACATATTGAAAAACTACTGTGTCTGACACAATAATGATAGATACAACCCATTACATTTGGCCAAATCTATAGAATGTATAACACCAAGAGTGAACCCTAATGTAAACTATGGACTCTGGGTGATAATGATAAATCAATGTAGGCTCATCAGTTGTAACAAATGTCCCACTCGAGTGGTGAATGCTGATAATCGGGGAGGCAATAGATCTGAGGGAGGATAAGGCATATGGGGCATGTCTATACCTTCTACTCAATATTGCTGTGATCTTAAAACTGTTTTTAAAAGGAAAGTATTTATAAAAGCTTTTGCTGAGAAAGACAGGGAGTTAACATAGTTTTGTTTTTGAACCCAGCAAGTCCTGAGTTTTTTATATTTTCTCTACACTTTGCTTGAAAGTACTAAATAGTTTCTTTTTTTGCTCATCCCTCTCTCTTCTCTCTGTATCTTCTTATACACAGTTAATCAGTAGCTACTTTCAAAAACTGCCTGGAAATTTTCTTACATGATCCATCAGTTCATACAGGTAAATATTATATTTTTCACATCAACACAGGTGATAGTTTTGCTAAAATTTCTGTCACTACATAAGAAAGGTCCTTTTATTTACAATCAATCCTCCAATGACAATGTCCTCCATGTCCTGACAGCCTTGACTTTCAAACTTTCTGAAGCCCTTGTAGAGTTTATGAAAAGTTTTCAAGTTCTTTCTTGATTTAACTAACACACTAATTTGCATAACTAACATTAAAGGACTTTTCATCTAATACCGGGTGCCAAGTTCCAAAGCCAATACCATATGTTTTAAGTTTTTACAACAGCAGAACCCCACTCATGGTACTAAATTCAAGCTCTAAGTTTATCCTAATTAACTTAGAAGCTTAAAATATTTATTTTTTTATGGCCACAGGTTTTGTAAATCAAAAATTAGGAAGAACGAGGCTCAGTAGAATGACTGATCTCTCCTCCGTGGTACCTGTGGCCTCTGATGGGAAGACTATAGGTGAGGATGAGAATCATCTGAAGGACTGTTTCCTTATATGACTGGTGCCGGGGCTGGGATGACTTGAATCACTGGAATGCCAGCCAGTGTGTCTACCTATGGCCTCTCCATGTGGCCTGCCTTCTTTATAACCTAGCAACCTCATTGCTAACAGACTTCTTCCATGGCAGGTTGAAACTCCAAAGATAAATAGTCCATGAGATGAGGCAGAAGCAGCGTCATCTCTTATGATGAACCCTTAGAAGTCACATAGCATTGTTTTTACTGCACTCTTCGGGTTGAAACTGTCACAAATCCACCCAGAGTCAAGAGGCGGGAAATTAGGTCAATTCTTAATAGAGGTAGAATAGGAAGGTATTATAACAACATTTGGCATTAATAAATTAGTCAAGAACATGCTTTAGAAATCAGCATTCATATGACACACATGCATGCATCTACCATGCTTTTAGCATATGTATGTTGCCTTCAGACACAAATGTGATTTATGTTCACATTGCTTTGAATAAGTCTACAGTTAATTTATACTAGTATTTTCTTATGTCAAAAAGTCAAGAGTATTTTTGAGAAAAATAATAATTATATCATCATTCATAATTTCAAGGCAGTAATCCAGAGTAGCTTAGAGCATGAGCTTTGTGGTTCGAAGTCTGTTATGAAGCTATGAAACTTTAATCAAGTTATTCAGACTCTCAAAGCTTTAGGGTTTCTTTTAAACAACTTTATTGACATATGATTTATATAGAGTAGACTGTACCCATTACAAGTTTAAATTTTGATGAGTTTTGACAGATATATATGTATATCTCCATGAAACCACTGAAATATATATGCAATGAAAGCAGTGTCACAAACAAGATGCAGAACATTGCCTCTACCTCCCAAATTTCTTTGTGCTTCTTTTCAATCCATCCCTTTCTCCACCATTGGCTCTAAGCAACCACAGATCTACTTTCAATAATTGCATATTAGTTTGTATTTTCTAGAATGTTGTTGTTATTATTATTATTATTATTGTTAATCCTCATGCAAGGATATTTCTCCATTGATTTTTAGAGAGAGTGGAAAGGAGAGGAAGAGACAAAGAGAGAAAAACATCAATGTGAGAGAGACACATCAACTGGTTGCCTCCTGCACTCACTCTAACTAGTATCTGGGATCGAGCCTGCAACCAAGGTAGGTGCCTTGACTGGAATTGAACCATGGACCCCTCAGTCAATGGACCGATGCTGTATCCACTGAGCCAAACTGTCCAGGGCTAGAATTTTTAATAAATAGAATCTTATAGTATATATTTTTAAATCAGGCACCTTCACTTAGCATACTGATTTTGAGATTCATCAATGTTATTGTGTATCAATATTTCTTTCCTTTTTATTGTTGAGTAGCATTGTGTTTTACAAATACACATTTTGATTTATCCATTATCTATTGACAGGCATTTGGGTTGTTTCCAGTTTGGGGTTGTTCTTAATAAAGATTCTATAAATGTTTATATATAAATTTTTGCATAGATTTCTCATATCTTTTGGGTAAATATCTACAAATGGAATGGCTGGACTATGTGGTAGATGTATGCTTGACTTTTTTTAATAAATTGAAATTCTGTATCTGAGAAAAAAATAACTTTTTAATAAGTCAAGCCATTTTTTTAATCCTACCAGCTGTGGATGAGCATTCCTGTTACTCAAAGTCTCATTTTTTTGCATCTAAAAAATTTTAATATCATATCTCAGAATTTTTGAATAAACTACATAAAATAATGTAATCAACTTGCTAGCACTGGGTTGGGTGCTGAATTTAAGATATCTAGGCGATAACTAGGAGGGAGTGATTAAAAAAGATACTTAAATAAGGTATATTTGTTAGAAATGCAAAATTGTCATCTGAGATAAAGATATACATTTGAAATGCATCAGCATAAGTGGTAAATACATACATGATAACAATTTAAATCAGCGGTTCTCAACCTGTGGGTCGCGACCCCTTTGGGGGTCGAACGACCCTTTCACAGGGGTCGCCTAAGGCCATTGGAAAACACATATATAATTACATATTGTCTTTGTGATTAATCACTATGCTTTAATTATGTTCAATTTGTAACAATGAAATCGGGGGTCACCACAACATGAGGAACTGTATTAAAGGGTCGCGGCATTAGGAAGGTTGAGAACCACTGATTTAAATAATGTAAGAGAGAGTACAGAAAATGAAGACCTATCCAGGACTAAAATTCAAGACACCCAACATTTAGAAACAGAGGAGGGGGGTGCCAGCAAAAGAGGCCCAGAAGGAGGGATTAGTAAGAAAGAAGAAAAAGCAGAAGAGGCTTGTCAAAAGAGCTAAGATAGGTGAATCTTTCAAGAGAGGATGAGAGGTTGAGTAAGGTGGAGAGGGGAAAGCTCTCTTCCAGCATGGAAGGTACCAGCGACTATGCAAGAACTGTTTCAGTGAGGATGTGGTGGAAGCCAGATTCGAGGGAGTTGATAGCCCTAGGAGTGAAGAACATGCCCCAAAGTATGCAGTAAGAGCCAACAGGACCCTGAGAGGGAACAGGGAGAAAGTGGGCAGTCACTGGACAGGGAGTGAGTCTAGTTGAAGTGCTTCATTTATCTGTCTATTTAAGGAGGTCAGTGCATATTGGTATAGGAATGGAAAAGATCCAGGAAAGAGAGATTCCAGGTAGCAGAGAAGAGGGACACCCACAGCAGGCAAAGTCCTTAGGAGGTGGGAGGGCTTGGAAACCAGAGCACATTTACTACAAAGAATCCCCAATTGTTTAACGGCTTTTCAGGAAGCCTGCACTGGGTTTCTTCTTCTTTTAACAAGAACAATATTGACCTGCAGTCAAAAAGAAAGAAAAAATAATAAACATCTGCACGGGGAGGTATTTATCATTTAGCTTCCTCATAGAGACTTCAAGAAACGTCAGATGGATTACAAGGATGCAAACACAGCATAATAGAAAGAGCTAAGTAATGAAAGAAATAGGGTGGGGTTTGGAGATAACTTAAAAACTGTGGGTTAGAAGCTACTGAAAATGAAAATAAAATCTGAGCTAAACTTTCTGACCATAAAAACAAAAAGCAAATAAAATATATTAAGTAATAAAATAAAGTGTCTTCAAAAGACACTTTTCGACAAATTAAGGGAGATACTTATTATGACAAGTTTTTTAAAAAGATGAATGCTAATGAAGAACATCAATCTTTGATAGACGTTGTACAAAAATATCCGGAGATAATCTTTAGAGGGCCATTTCTCAAACTGAATCTCAAAAAGAAAAAAAAAAATGAAGACAATTTTAAACTCAAGTTCCCAAATACATTTCTGTGAGGCGCTAACCCTCTCTCATTCAGATATTTATCAGAAAGGCAATCGGTGGTTTAGAATTAAAAAGAAGCAAACTCCTAAGAAAGAAAGGAATGATTTATCTGCTTGATAATCTTCCCTTGTTCCTCATTCTTTTATCTCTCCAAAGTATCTAATGCTTCCTGTGGAGAAAGGTAGGAATGGACCCTTCTCTCTGTGTGTATTTCATATAGTGGACAAGGCAGGACAGAGATAAAGAGATTCCAAATGGCAAGCAGGACAGGAAGGTCCCGATCTCATGGGAGCAAAGACAGCGTGTCCACAGCAGCCTGGAGGAAGATCTACCAAATTGTGAGATTCTCAATCCAGCTACCACAAGCGCCAGGAGCCAGGGAAGGAGGTTAGAAGGATGTTACTAGGCACTGAGAGCCCCGGTGTTTTCTTGAGCCAGGTAATAACGACTTGAAAATGCTTTGTGTGGCTTAGTTTGGCTTATTATCTACCTTAAACTAGAAGGAGGAAGAAGTCCAGGCCCTCGGGCCACTCTGGAGACAAGTGGAATAATCCAGGAATGTCACACGGACCAGGAGTTGGTGGTGTCACCAGTGATAAGTGAATGAGACTCTCAAGAGGTTGTTTCATGTACAGAACAAAACACCCTGTGGATGGAGCAAATTTGCCAGGTCAAAATGCAATTCTTTAGACAGAGGTGTGTGCCCTGGGAGAAGCTTTCATCACCAAAGGAAAGTTGGTTGAAGAAATGACATATTTATTACAGAGGTTACAGATTACATGTTTGGGTGGGAAGGTAAGACAGTTTTGTTACTTTCTTCCAACCTTTGAAGACTTTCTAATAATCTGCTCCATAGAAAAGCTGACCTTTAGGGTTAAAATAAGTTAAATAGCCCTTTCCTCAGCCAAATCTGCCTTTGGTGTCACTCCCTTGAATGGCTCAGAGACAATTTAATTTGTTTGGGTTAATTAATTCAGCTTCAAAACAGTAGGTGCAGTTGCTGCTCTCAATTAGTAAATCAGACGGTGAGCTGTGGAGGTCCAGTTCTACATCCAGGTGTATTAGGATGGACCAATAATAGGTATTTACAGGAACTCATTTGAAGCACCTAATTGTCAAGACAGTTTCCCTTGATATAAAAGACAATTTAAAGTGAAGCTATATTTGGTCCAAATTTAATTAATTTGGGGTCTTGGTTTCCCAAAGAATCAAACACATTGACTACAAAACTGATACTTTGACTAGATAGACATGCTTTTTTCTCTCTTTCAAAATGTTCATGAAATTAAAAAAAAGTAATATTGGTGAACCTGAACACATCGATAGCTGTTCTGATGATGAGGATGATGATAATGATGATGAGGATGATGAGGATGACAATGATGCTGATAATGTGATGATGAAGAAGGTGATGACAATGGCAATCATTGTAATGATGGCAGGGGTGAGGAAGATGAATTTCAGAGTGACAGGAAGTAAGAGTTAGAAATCCAGCGATATTTAACAAATTGTATTGTCAGCAGTGACTCACATTAATGGAGTCATTATCAGAAAATTGCATATAATTCCTGTTATTGCGAGTCCTCAGGATAATATGGCTGTTCTACCAGGAGATTAGGAGCTGCAGGCCCTGTGTAATTTTGGAAATTGCTCTGATAGGGCTCCTGTGGATAGCGAGCTCGGAGCAGGCCCTTCCCATGCCTGGCCCCTCTGGACAGCACTTTTTGAGGAAGTCACCTGCTTGGTTGACTGCACACCCTGGCTCTTGGCCTCTCACAATAAAAACGTTCATTTATTCAGCCCATGCGAGTCTCTTGCTGGCATTTAACAGTGCACGAGGAGCGACGTGCTCATTTTACTCAAATTGTGCTTTAGAAAATGGTCCCATTTCAAAATTATAATGTCAAACACTACCTGCCACCAGGTCTTAAGATGGAGAGTGGTCAACCCTCACAGACTTTTATCAAATGGCAGCACCAGGCTCTCTGGCTCTGTTCATCACACACTGGGCTGTAGTTTTCTCTTAAAACCTCCTTCTTCTTCTTTTTTTTCCCCTTTTCTGTGATAATATCTCCCTTTAGATAAATTCTGGTTGCAATATTTTACTATTTTTAATCTTCCAGGAGGGAAGCGGTACTGCCCTTCTCCCTGTCCTTCACACTGATTTGTCTTTGCTGCTCATTATACAGGGTCTGCCTACGTCCTGGCGCCTGCTGCCAGTTCCATTAAAGGCAGGAGGAACTGCCAGGCCACAATTTATGCTGCAATCTCATAAAATTAACTTTCATGCAAAATCCCTTTTTTCCCCTCTCGCAGTCATTTTTATGCTTAAGAAATCCTGATGATTTCTCTTAGAAGGATTAGTTGTCTTTGTCTTCGGAATTGACAAACTGCATAGAAGGTTGGACTTAAGAGCAAAAGAAATGTAGAATAAAAGCTTAATTCAAACTTTCTTCCTAATGATTATAAAATCCTCCCTGCCTTATTGCACTAGTTTGAAAGAGGAAACAAGTGCTACAGAGCCAGGTGCAGGGTAAGTTAATATAGAAAAGGAACGGAAGGGAGTGGACTATGCAATATGGTCTTTTCTAATCTTGAATCCAAGGTCTCCATTCCTGGTGCATGCCATGCCTTGGGACCTAGTAGAAACTCCTCCTTAACTGGGATCTGGGGGCTGGGCTCCTACTTCCTAGTACACTCAGTGACACCTTGCTGAATACCATGTGTGAACTACCCTTCACACCCCTCTTCCAGCAGTCAGCAGGCTCAAGGCTGGAAAGGGAAATGCAACTGAGGAAGGCTAGGCCTTGAACTCTGAATGAGTCTCATGATGTCTCCATGATACCTGCTGGGCCAAAACCTCTGGCAGAGCTTGAGGAGTGAAAAATAGCAGATTCAGGATTTTGCTTTTCCTACAGGAAGCTTTTCCCTTGTCCCTCAACAAATGACCCTGACTTTTCCTCTATTGCCCTTTCTTCTTTATCAAATAAAAGGTTCTCTTCCTGGATATGGGGTGTAAAAATAAGTATTTTGTTGTCATTAATGGGATTTTTGGGTTTAAAATCCTTTTCTGATATTACAGATGCCAGTAAAAACAAAATGGTACTTGTTCTTATAACCAATCATAACGTTTTTAATTATTTAAAGTTAGAGTCGCTCTTCAGCTGTGTGTAAAAAGCAGATCATTTAATTTGACAAATTTTGTATAGATACTTTCTGATATTGTAGGATATAGTGGAGTAGGGAAAACTAATCTAAGATGTCATCTTTATCGTTAGCATTTATTTCTTTCTAATGCGAGAAGAATGGTTTATGGTGAATGATGACTACTGCAAAATGGATATTATATTTCCATATTCTATCATTCTATATTTCTTTCTGAATTGTGTGAGAAGAATATAAAAATATTGAATGGATATTGTTACAGAAGGCTGTCTTAGAAAGCAAACCTCTCATTACCCGGAGTCAAAAAAATGTAGCTGAACATGACACGGTTACTAACCTGGGAATATTTTGCAATGTTGTGAGAAGGGCACATAAAACATTTACCCCATAAGAATGAAGGGCCATTGGATATTAATCATATGATTATCCTCATTAGCATAACCACATTTAGCCAGTCTCTGCTGAACTTCCATTCATAGTGTATGTATGAAGAAAAGGTACCAAGTAAGCTATGTAGGGAGTGAATGTGAGACAATGTCAATGAGTATACACATCCTGGTACCTATGAGCAAAGCATAGGATCCCATCTTAAAATAAATATAGCAAGTGTGCATTATGTAGAGTTCTCAACATTAATTGCTTGAATCAACCCTGTACTATTCTTACCAATTAGAAGAATGTGTCTTGAGCTGGGTTTTGATTTAACAGGATCTCCCCGCCCCCCCCTCCCCCCCCAGGAAGAGATATCCACTGGATAGCATGACTAAAGCTACTGAAAAACAGAGGTAGGCAATCACTCACTGATTTAACTAAGTGTTTCTGACTAGATTCCAAATCTGCTGTGAATCATTGCAGTTTGAAGTTTTCTGCCAAATGCACTTAAATACTTAGTGAGTTGCCAATCATTTACATTACAGGTCCATGTTAAATGTTTTTTTTTTAATATAATGGAGATGACATGGCTACCTGAGAGCATGTAGTAGAAGCAATATGAGCCTCTGATGCATTTATCACCACTGTGTTGCAGCCACAGGCTATAACTGTGTCATTTTAGGACAAGGGAGGAGGCATATTGAGCTCATTCTCAATTCTAGAGAACAATTTCTCCTTACACAAAGAATCTGTCTCTGACGTATGTATGTATGTATGTATGTACATATATATATCTTGGCAATTGAAGTAGACTATAAAATTAAATCCAGATTATTGTGCATGAAAATAGGGGTTCTATGGAAAGGAATCTCACAGGGTGATCTGATCATAAATTCCTAACTAGGCAGGTCATGGTTGGTAGTCACACCCCAGGCATATAAGTCCTTTAGTGAAAGGTTTTAAGCTAGCTCTGTTCCTTGTTCTTGTGCATTTAGGTTAACACACCTTTGAAATACCAGAAGGAATACCCCTTGAAGGGAGTATTAACCCTCAAAAGAGAGCATAATCTTATTAACTATCCTGTAATCCAATCCCTGAGTTGCTTTCTCCCACCTTCATGTAATCTTCCTTAGTTTCTCTCAGTAATTTCAAATGCAGAAACTGTTATTCTCTGGAGCATTTGAGATCTTGCTTCCCCACTTATGTTGACAGTTTAGCTCAACTACACTCATAACAATACTCTACAAGTCTGGACATCTCTTTATGTTGACAATATATAAATATAGATGGGTGTATGTGTTTGTGTGTATCTCTCTACCTTTTTCTTGTCTCAAATCAAAGTATCTCACTAATTCTTTAAGCTTCACATTAATACTAGTTGTTTCATGAAGCTTCTCAGACACCCTTGGTCCATGAAATTGTTCCTAATTAGAAATGCCCACAGCCTACGGTATGTATATCTTCTGGAGAATGAAGGTCATTCTGCTTTGTATCAGATTTATGTTTTTTTTTAACACATCTGTTCCCATAAATACACAGTTAGTCCATAGGATGCAAGGTCCAAAACTTACTCATCTTTGTATTTTAATCAGTATCAAGTGTAATGACATGCATATCCAAAATCCAAATTATATGCTTATTAGAATTAAACTGTATTAAACCCTGGTGATTTTCCCTGAGAAGAAAGAATATTAATGAATATGTTAAAGACTTTTGCAATCTCAGGGTTTAAAACATCAGAAATGACTACTTATACTGAAGCATGGTGGCAACCATGCTTGGTGGGAATTGCTGTTTAATATTTTAACCCTGCTGACTTGGCTTCTGTCATTATTTGCTTGCTAAAATAATAGAAAAGTTATTTTGATTTTCGGAATTATATAAATCATCCCATTTGATTGAATACCCTATTGACTGTAATTTGAATACCCCATTGGTTGTGGTCATACTGGTTTTAGAAAACACATTCCTCTGGACCTGGAGACCAGGACTGCACAATTACTCTAAATTGCCCCAGTGGCTCCAGATAATGTGTTTCCGTTGACTCAGTGGTCCCAAGACCCGATGGCTCCAGATAATGTGTTTCTGTCAACCCAGTGGTCTCAAGACCCGAAACTATAATTAATCTTTGTAGATAACTAATCGGTTCAATCTAGCTTCTGTAACAAACTGCTTTTCTGTTAACCAGGTTCCTCATTCCTAACCCCGAGATGTAATCAATACCTTTGTGATTTTTGCCTATATAAATCTGGTGTTGTGGTCATTTAACCACTATGAGATTTGGAGAGCAAATTGCCCCTTCATAGTCCCGTCTTCGAAATAAATGTGACTCCTCAATTCGACTTCTTGAGGCGTCCTTGTGTGATTTGCGGGGTCCATTACAACAATACTAAGTCCGTCTAAATCATAGTCATTGATGACAAAAGTATGTCTCTATAGCCTGACTAGCCAGAATGAAATGGATGACTTGTGAACATGTAGACAACTGCCATGGACTGAGGATACTTATTTTCAAACTCTTATTTTAAACAGTAACTCAGAGACTAGAAAAGTCAAGAGAAACATAGTCTGAGATTGCTCATTGTTGGCTTTGGTTGGTGTCTTGGCTTAGAATCTGTCTCTGTCACAATTTGTTAGGTGGCCTCTGGTAATTTATGTCATGTTTGAACTTGAATTTCCTTAAACTATTATTTTATCTGACATTATTAGAATGGATTGTTTTAGCTAATCAAAATGGTAGAAAGAATCAAAACCAGAGGTGGAAATATGCCTTTGGTTGCATTTTGCCATGAGCAGCCCATGTGATTTGGGGCAAGCCCTTTACCCTGTTTATGATGCTCTGTAATCTGAGGCTATTGAACTAAGTAGATTACTCTATGGATCAATGTTCCCATTGTTCATCATAGGATGAGCTCATGATACAGTTTCTGATGGTTGAATGATTCAAGTGAATGATGTAATTCCCTGGACAGCTAGGCAATTCCATGTTTACTTTGTTGAGAATAATAAGGGGGGGAAAGAAGACATCTGTAATACTTTTAACAATAAAGAAAAATTTTAAAGAAAAAAGATAATCACTTATTCACCAAAATAATAATTCCTCTTCATCCCTTGGTACTTCCACCTGCAAACATGTAATTCCTCCACACCTTCCTGTGTAGAATCTACTGGGTTTTAGAGTAGAAAACCCTCCTGTCTCCTGTAAAAATTAGAGGGCTGATTTCAAACAGCCTAACAGTGTCTTCATTAATTAATTCATCAATGGGATAAAACTTGTCATTTTAACTTGTTTCTGAAATTCCAATCAAAGCCTCATTAGCATAAACATTTCAACATGTGTCCTACATTAGCAGCAGGCATCAGGCAATGAAGACTTCCATCTTGGAGGGGTAAGGAGGCAGACAAGGCCATCCTTGAAGCCAAATGGATATGGTTTTGTTAAAACTGAGCATCCAAGGGAATGTTACAGTTGGATGAATGCTAGCAGCTACCTTTTGTATGGGCCTGATGTATCTATCATAGATTTGCAAACTTTTCACTCTACCAGCAGGGAAATCTTTGCAATTGTTGCACGTGTCCCAAGATGCTGTGCACTACTTTAGGGAGAATGGAATTCCTGCCATGGAACATACCTGCAAACTAGACTCAGAAGCTGGGTCAAGTCTGATAATCCCAGTTACAGCGTTGGATATAGGTGACAGGTAGCTGAACTAGACAAACGTTAGGACTTCTAGTCCTGCTACCAGCCAATTGGCCTTGGAGAAGCTTCTCAAAGGCAGAACTTATTCTCTCTTCTCCAACTACCTTAATTTATGACTACTCTATGCATTAGAGATATGAAATTTGGCTGACTTAAGGTAGGTTAGATCATTAACAACTTGCCTCATAGCCAATACAGACTTATAGGATTAATTAATAGACTGGATGCCTAGTGAGAGAAGAGGATTAGATAACAATACTCACCCAAGTATTGGCAGCGAGGAGGACCTGTATGCCCACTTCCCAATTTTACCAAGACCCAGCCTAGGCCCCCAGATGTCATATCACAAAATTCCAAGCAGTCTAGCAGTTAGCAAAGGAAGATGAGAGATATAAGTTTCCAGGGTCACCAGACATCCCAGTTCTGCCTAGTCAATGTAAAATGGAGGAAGAGTAGATACTTTCAGCTTCGCCCTGTATTTGTAAGAATAATGTCTCCACTCCTCTCCCTTCCTCAACTCCCTGGTCATCCCATTTCTCTCTGGCTTTAGATAAGTATAAAAGAAACATTTTTTCATTGTTCTCCATCTCCCCAGCCTGGTTTGCAGTTACCAATTTCATACATTTTCCTCAGAGCAATGACATGTTACCTCAGTTTTATTTCTGAGTTTGATGCTCTCAATTGCTGCCCATTTCATATCTATGTCAATGTAGAATGGTCTATTTTTATTTGAAGATTTTAGAAATATGGAAGGGAAGCCTTGGCCTTTTCCTTCAAATAACTGCCCAGACAGCTTTATGGATGGCTAGTGAGTTTCTTCCTGACCTCCCTGAGAGGTCCCATCAGTGCTAACCCAGTTTCCTTTAAATTCCATATCCCTGGCTCTGGGACAGCAGCCGGCAGTTGTATCTCGTTCCATGATTCATAATTCGCAGCTTCAAAGTTCAGTGCCAAATAAGATCGCACACTGTTGGATAACCTTTTGTACCAGCCCTTCAGCAGTAATTAAATCCTGCTCCTTCTCTGCTGCCTGGAGAAAACCTAAGCTCTCTGTTGTTTTCAAGTGCAAGAATGAAGCAAAACCAAACCAAAGAACAGCAACACACAGCTCTGAGGCTTCTGCTTCATTAACTGTTTGAGTCAGCAAAGTCAGGGAACAGAGAGTGTAGTGGCCTTGGAGCTAGAGGTGAGGAGGTGGAGGAGCTGAGGGGGATGTGAGAGAACCCTTTGGTGGGATTCTGCTGGAGCAGAAATGAGAGAAGGATCTTAGTCTGTGATTGGCAGGCCTATAAGTCCTTTATAAACCTTAAATAGACATGGCTGGTCAGGTAATGTGAGCCAGGGAGACTGTGTAAGATCCTGAGGTGACAAGTGATCACTCTATGGAGCTTCTCTCTGATTAAAAAATAGACAGGACTTCCTGAGCTACTACTGTGTTCCTAGAAGGTCATCATTATACCAACCATACATTGAATGTTAACTATAGGATTTACTGACATATCTAATCTTTATGGCATGCCTGGATCTATTTCTGCTTTTACAAATAAATAAACAGAATATTTAAGAGACCTATCCAATATTTATGAAGAGTGGAGCTAGGATTTAAACCTGGTTCTTTTTATATGAAATCTATGCTCTTTTTTGTATGCCAAATTCTTGTATTCTACTCCAGAACCCACCCTTTCTGTCAGTATCTGTGTCAAATACCTTTCTTACAGGAAAACACTGCTCAGTTGCTTGCCAAAACCTGGCTAACACCTACCTCACTGACGTTCTCAAAAGCTCAGTGAACCAGATATTGTTGGCATCACCAATCGCCATCATTGCTCATTTCTGTAGCCACCATAGAAGAGGATTGTAAGAATGAAAGACAGATCTTGCCCTCAGGAGCTTTTAATCAAGTTGGGATGACATTCAGAGATTCATGGAGAGCATAACACCACCTTAGGACAAAGGAATCAGCATAATAGATGTTGGATCAGTGACTAAAAATTCTTGGTTAAGTGCCCAGGAGAAGGAGAACAATGAGTTAGAGGTTAAAGTGTCCAGGGAATGAAGCATAGATCAGGAAATCTTTGAACAGGTCTCTGAAAGTTGGTTACTCTTTGGAAAGACAGAGAGGAAGTGGTAGGACCTTAAGAAATCTGAAGAGCCACAAAGGCTAGATTGCAGAGGGGGAAAAATCATGGTGTTTATAAGAGCCAATGAGGAAATTCCTTTGGTTGAAATAGATTGTTAGTGCTTCAGAATTGGTGAAGTCAAAAAAGTAACAATGCACCTAAATCACAGGTATCACCATCTTATTAATTGTACTAGTAGCCCTGCGCATGAATCCGTGCACCAGTAACTCTCTGTCAGTAGCTCTCTGTGGGGCCTGGCCACTCTGCATCCGCTGCCCAGAGGCTCTCTGCGGCCCAGAGGCCCATCCGTGGCCGGGTGCGGAATGCTTGCCTCGTCGCCCTGGCAATGAAGCAAGCATTCCATCAGGCCGCTCACGCTGCCCGCTCTCAGCAGCCGCCCCCGCCCCCCCAGGACTGGGGGTCTCTGGTGGGGCTGAGAGGACTGGGCACCGCCATCTTGTGGCTATGGGTGCTGCCATCTTTGTGACAGAGTGATGGTTAATTTGCATATTACCCTTTTATTAGATAGGATAGTCCATTAGTAAAAACATTAGTAAAAAGAATTTAGCAGTACCCAAAGAATATGTGTACTTGTTCATTTCTAAACTAAACTATGTTCATGCATTACTGTCCAAATGGATTATTACGTAAAATATATGTTAAAATATTTTAAAGCATAAGATAAATAAATATAAATTTTAATTCTGCTCTAATATTTATTATTTCCTTTCTTCTATTAATGATGGGATTAATGAGTTTTTCTTTTTTCTGGTTTCTTGAGATGTACAGTTATTTGAGGTCTTTCTTCATTATTATAGAAATTTATCACTATAAATTTACTTCTTAGAATTGCTTTTACTGCTTTCTACAAGTTTTAGTATGTTGTGTTTTCATTTCCATTTGTCTCAAAGAATATCTTTTTGACCCAAGGGTTTGTTCAGGGTTGTGTTGCTTAATTTCTATATATTTGTTAATTTTTCAGTTTTCTCCTGTTATTAATGTCTGGTTTCATACTATTATGGTCAGAAAACATAACTGATATAATTTTAATCTTCTTAAAATTTTTGAGACTTGATTTGTATCTCTTCTCCTAATAGAGCTAAGTTTTACAAGGGCAGAGAACTTGTTAAACAAGAATTAATAAGTTCCCCCACACGGAGTTAGATACTATTTAGAAAGCTATAGTTTCTCCAAACATGCTGTGTGATTGGGAATCTTTAACCACACAAAGAGTTAATTTTTTTAAATGCCAAGGGCAGCAATGAATTACTTCATCCGAGGGCACACAGTCAAGGCTTAAGAAGAACTGGCAATAGAAAATGTTCCCCTGGTGATGTGAGATAAAAAAGCTTCCCCAAACAAAGTGAGCACCTCACCATCCCACCAAGCTCCCACCCCCACCAAATTTGCAAAGTCCAAGGCCTGTGGGGTTTTTATATAAAACCATAAACTCCACAAGGGAATAAGAAAAAATCCTGACTGACTCAGGAGAGAGCTCCCTGCAGTGACAGGCAGGGATTTTCCTAGAAATCTGAAAAACTAAGCATCTTAGATGATAACTCTGAACCCCAAATGAATCAGATAAAGCACCTTGGGAGGTCAAATAGATGATCTTGATCTCAGCACATCTTAGAATAATCCAGTAATTAAAAAAGGAACAAGGCTGTGTGCACACATCGGCATGCTTGTAAGTAGAGCAGGTCTGAGTAAGAAAACCGGAAAATACCAAAATCTTACATATTGAACATTACTTGGTAAAATATAAACTAAAGTTCAAATCAGTTTGAATGATAATATACAGTTCTTTGGCAGACATACCTTAGCCTCAAAATGATTAAAATTCTTGGAAATTTTTTGTGTTTTATATATTAAACTTGAATAGTCTTTGTGTGTCTTGTGAAATATTAACTCAGAACATTTGCTCAATTTTTGTTTTTGCATGCATTGCAACTTGTGGCTGTTAGATATAACTCTCATTTGGATGCTTAGCAAAACTTCTTCCTTGATCTCTGTTTCCATACTTGCCTCGTAAAACATTCCAAATATTGCTTTTAGAGAAAGGGCCAGCTTACCTATTAGACCCAAAGGCAAAATTCTTTCAGCTCACATTACTTTTAAAGGCCCATGGAAATAGTTTAATTTCTTTTGAAATTAGAATTTTAAAAAATAAACTTTTAGGTCAAAGAAAATGGTGTAACTATAATATTAATATATGTTCATTTTTATACTGATGCAGTCATGAAATATAAATTTTAATAATTTTTAAAAATTGACAAAAGTAAGCGAAGGATGATGCCTATAAAAGCTATCATGCTTAAGGTTTATGAAAGTCATCGTGTGGCCATGTTCAGATGGAATGTTTCAGAAATCAAAATCACATCTTGCCACTCCTCTGTTCTGAGGCCTTAACATTTTATTTGCTGATAGTGAGTAGAGAAGACAAATGCAACATCTCCTAGGATCTGGTCCCTACAAGACTTTCTGGCATTATCTCACTTGATCAAGACCTCACCACATCTTGTGCTTGGCTATCAGCTGTATCGGCCCACTCTCGATGCTCTATTCCCATAAGCCAGTGGTTCTCAACCTTCCTAATGCCGTGACCCTTTAATAGAGTTCCTCCTGTTGTGGTGACCCCCAACCATAAAGTTATTTTTGTTGCTACTTCATAACTGTAATTTTGCTACTGTTATGAATCGTAATGTAAATATCTGATATGCTATATGTGTTTTCCGATGGTTGTGACCCACAGGTTGAGAACTGCTGCCTAAGCCATCATCCTCTCTTCTCTCTTCTAGTTGTTCCCTCAGTAAATGACACATACCTTTTTCTGGATGCTATTATCATCCAGATACTATAGACAGAGATGAGTTTACAAATTTTTTCAATCAAAGGAAGAATTTCTCTCTCTATTTTTATCACAGTCCTTTCTTTATGCAAATTCTATCTCCTTGAGCAGCCTCCCCAGATTTCCTTTGAAAGCATGATGTTTATATCTGTAGTATCCTTCTTGCCACCCTCTTCATGAACTCTTAGATTGCACAGTGCTTAATCATTCCCATTACCGAATGTAATACTGAAGACATGTCCTAGGGTTCCTCTAGACTAGAGCAGGGGGCATATTTTGTTTTCATTTTTGATTACTCATTTAACACACCACAGTTCTTACTACATTTACTTAGAGTAGATGCTCATATTCATTATAGTTAAATGCAACATAGATACTATTTGCAGCATTTTTATCACCATGACTCACCTTAAGTGGTTTTCCTAAATGGAGAGACAACTGCTTTGTGGTAAGGACAATGTCCTCTCATCTGTGACAATTCCTGTACCTCTGTGTTTGTTACAGAAGCACATTTTATGTTTTTTAAAAATATATTTTATTGATTTTTTACAGAAAGGAAGGGAGAGGGATAGAGAGTTAGAAACATTGATGAGAGAGAAACATAGATCAGCTGCCTCCTGCATTCCCCCTACTGGGGATATGCCCGCACCAAGGTACATGCCCTTGACGGGAATCGAACCTGGGACCCTTCAGTCTGCAGGCCGAGGCTCTATCCATTAGGCCAAACCGGTTATGGCCAGAAGCACATTTTAACAGCTAGATCACTGAACTGAGAGTCAAAAGCCCTTGTTCCTACTCTGGGTTTAGTTTCACGTTACCTAATGGCAGCTCATACATAACCCCGTCCCTCTGGGTTTGTTTTGTTTCCTCACCTGTTGAAACAAGGGTTGAACATTACTGCTCTCAGGGAACTTCCGGTTCTGGCATTCTCCAGTTTTATGGCCCACTGATGCTAGTCCTAATATGATCAAATACAAATTAGGAATGAACTGCTAAGGGCCTCCAGGATCTATGAGAAGGGAAGCATTTTATTGCTTGTTGAGGACTCTTTCTGCATGAGTCTTTGGGAACAGTTCTCAAATGATGGGAAGATCCCATCCTATCTCTCAGTGGCCCTTAAGTTATTCTCACTTTCCAGCACAAGGAACACGGATTCCTAATCTCCTTAAATTCTGTGATCACTGTAAGACAGTGGTTCTCAACCTGTGGTCACAACCCCTTTGGAGGTCGAACGACCCTTTCACAGGGGTCGCCTAAATACATCCTGCATGTCAGATATTTACATTATGATTCATAACAGTAGCAAAATTACAGTTATGAAGTAGCAACGAAAATGATTTTATGGTTGGGGGTCACCACAACATGAGGAACTGTATTAAAGGGTCGCGGCATTAGGAAGGTTGAGAACCACTGCTGTAAGAGGACACTAAATGAGATTTCTCCAAACAAAAGCAATAGTTTTTCATTTCTCACCAAAGACATTCTTACAAAAACCTATGCACAGAAATAATTATACACGCCATTGAGAGGAACTTTTTCTGACTGCATTAAATTTGTACTTGTATTTGAGTTTTAGATATATATACATATTTTTGTTTTCTTCTTTGTTTTCAGTGACACCAAAAGAGAGATAGTTTGGGACCTTGAAGAGTAAGACAGTTTGGAAGAATATTATCTAGCAAGTCCTCCAGAACAGAATTTTTTCTTGTTAACCATTTAGAGAATCTTGTGGTTCTTTGAGTTTGCTTTGGGGTAAAGGCATTTTTCCAGATGTTTACTGTCAACCCAACTTCAACTTGAGAAAGCACAGATCCTATGGGTTTTGTCTTAATTTTTCTAAACAAAGAAAAATCCTAGCTGCCATTCATGGTCATGGGTTTCTATTGAAGACGCCCTGATTCATTCATGAGCTTCATTCTTGATCTCTTGAGAGTAATAAATATTGCATGGCAGATAAGCTAACTTGGAGTGACTGCCTTAAATTGAGATTCAACCTATAATTGGAGTCTCTTTGCCCATATTTAATGCAAATACCAACTAGAAAAGCATTATTTTGCACCTACTATAAGTCAGTTTTACTGTGCATTTTGCATTCATTATCTCATTTAACATATAAAACCATCCTGCAGAATAATGGTTAATTTTATCATTTTAAAGATGAAAAAGTTGAATACCCGAGAAATGAACTTTCTGGAATCACCTAACTAGGAGAAAGGGATGCGGGACCAATCAATATTACTACTGTGACCCCATAGCATTCTATTTACAAAACCTCTATGATTTATAATGACCACTGGTGTTGCTGCCTTTCACACTAGTCTAGGAGCACTAAAAAATAGGAAGATCATATGTTTCCTTCTTTACATCCATAGTGGCCAAACACAGTGCACCCCATGGACCCACTGCTAGTTGTTTTAATCTTTGTGTGGAGATGAGAAGCTAAAGACAGGTGAGGGTTGTGGCAGTCATAGTAGGTTTCCTGTTTACATGAGGAGAGGCGTTGCAGATGTGTCTGGAAGAGTGGATGGTTTGGGATTGACTGAGGTAAGCTGCTTAGCATTTCCATAAGGGGAGATCACTTGGGCAAAGGTACCAGGGGACTGAAGATGTGTAACGTGGCTGTGTGTGAACTGGGATAGTGCTGGTAGCCAATATTAGGTATAAGAAATGAAAAATTACTGACTGATGGGATTAGCCCAAGCTCAGAAGGACTGTCTCTTTGAATGTCTAGGTTCTGGTCTTGCAATTTCTCAAGCTCACCCAAGGGCAATGATTGGTCTCACCCACACCCCTCCTCCCATTTTCTATTTCCACTAAAGAGAGAGCTTAACTTTAAGGTGAGCTCTTTGCCTTTGATAGTCTGACAAGAAATGCACATTGCTGTTTGCCAAACCTTCCCACTGACCTGCCCTTATTCTTGGAAGGAAATAAGGAGGAAACATAAGAAGTTAGGAGGGGACTGATTTCTAGCACAGTCACTCCTTTCAAAAAGTCATTTCAAATTGCACTAGGTGCTTCAATTGCCCTATTTTCCTGAAATTAATTCTAAATTTTCTGGGTACAATTTGTTTCCCTCAAGTCTCTAATTATGCTTTTAACATTCAATCTTTCAAACTCTAGCCATTAGTGACTTAATATGGTGTTATCAGAAGATAGAGGGAGTTAGGAGTGTGGGTGGGAATTATAAGCACAGAAGTTGCACCTGTGCTTGTGATGGTTTGAAATTGATGTCCCCTGGAGGAAAGCTAAAGAAAAATCTAATAAGTCACCAAAATAGACTAAAGTCAAGTCTGAAATTAGTATTTAAGGTATTAGGACTTGTGGCTGGGAAGGGTTTGATAGCTAATCACAAAGTTCCTTTTAAACTTACTGAACATGGGTGGTGGTATGGGATTTCAGGCCAAATGACAATCACAGAAAATGTCGACATTACCAGACAGCAAGACATGCACAAGGATAAAATGCTAAGGTTGGTGAAGTACTTTCAAAGACATTAAAAAAAGAAAATGAAGGAAGGAGACAGGTATGAAGTAGCTCAGAGACATGACAAAAAATTTCAGTGTTGGATCACTGAACAGCTAGGATCAGCCTATAGGAGGAAGGAGACAGAAGATAATCAGTAAAGCAGAATTACTATTCTTTAAATGAATGATCAATAAGCATGGATTGAGCAGCCACAGTGCTTCTTCTATTTCTTAAAAAAGGAGGTATACCAGGTGACCTCTGTACCTTGACAATTCACATATGTATTTCTCAGTTGTGTCAACACAATCAGCTCCATGATTCTGATGACAGTATGTAATTTAAACTCCTAAATACTGTAGAGTCTTAAGGACAGAGACCAAAGAGAGCTGATGCAGGCATGGATGGCTTCCTGAGCTATTCAAACTGAGGAGAAAAAGACCCAGATTGTACTGCAGAGAACTCACAGTTAGAGAAACTGGAAGAAGAGAAAAAGATGTGGCTTTCAGAAATTCACAGACTAAAGGCATTTTGAGAAGACTGAAGTCCTGCCCGGGTGGTCTTGGAAAGGTGCAGGAGGAGCCCTGCCAGTCACAGGCATTTATCTGCCAAAGTCTAGGGGTAGAAAAATAGGAGACATCATTTCAATAATCAACAGAGTTAATCACTGAGGCAGGCAGAAGAGGGGATGTTTACTGTTTGGTGGGACAGAAGAGGATTCCACCATGACACAACAGTGAGCTGTTTGGAACAGAAAAATTCCACCTCAAAAAATACATTCTTAGAAGCTTAGAAAAGTGAAAAATCACTGAGACCTTGAAATCTCCTCACGTGAGAGAAGTTCCTAGATGGAATAGAAGAAGGAACAGATATTAGAGAGACAGAAAAATGAAAGCTCTGACTAAGGAGAACCACCTGGGAAAGGCTACAATGCTCGTCAGAGATGAGCACAGTATGTATGACTACAGCAAGACCACATCTGCCAGAACTGACTATGGACATGAACAAAGAGATACAGTTGGAGTGACTCAATAAAACCAGACTGCGGTGGGCCTTGTCTTCTATGTTAAAAAGTTTTAGACCTCATGCCACCAAGCAAGTAGATAATATTGAAGATTTCTGAGCAGAAATTTGATATTAAGATGATTTGTTTTCATCTTCTTTTTTGCATATGATTTTGATTAGATTTTGTACCTTAAGATCTGGAAAATTATCAGTGGTGGAAGAGGTGACAGTAGAGGAAATCTTTCCCAAAGTTTAAGAGTCCTAAATGGGGCACCTGGGGTACATTTCAGGAAGCATGGATAAATTGGTCAACTAAAGCTCAGATATCAGAGTCCCCTCGTATGTCACCCATACAGAAATACTTTCTGTGCAGATAGCTCCCCAAATCCTATGTGTATACATATGCACCATCCATTCTATTGAATCTCCACACAAGTGAGTGCTACTTATAGGTTTGCCATTAAAATAGGTGTTACATCACCCCAGGTGTGCTATCTACAAAGTTGTGTCATCGACATAGCTGTGTAACAGCTAGCTAATCTGTGGTATAAGTGGGGCATGGGTAGATCATTATTTTCCAGAACGTGTCCACATGGGATGCTCTCCAAGAAAGCAGAGTATATAGAATTCTCATCGATAGCACTATGAGACAGTAAGGTGATGAGCCATATACCCCTTTCTTTATTTGGCAATAAACCACACTTTTTCTAGAAACACCTTTCAAGTCCTAAAATAAAGAAAAAATCTTTTCTTCTAAGGATCTCACATTTCAAAAATTTTATTCTAAATAAGCTACAGAAATTGGTAACCTAATACCAAAACAAGGAAACAAACAAAACAGCATGCTTAACAAGTACATATATGTAATAGGTATGCAGCAACATTTAGGGAAATTTAAGGAAAAGGCATTAAATACAAAGTGGAGAAAAAATAATCTTCCCATTTTATCTCTTACTTATCCCCTCACTCCTTGCATAGAAAAAATATACATGTAACTCAAGATTCACACTTCAAAAAATAACTTCTTTAATTCAAAGATGAACTTGAGTATGACCTCAGAGAATTCAGAATTGACTAAATGTTAGTCCTTTAATAAACTGGACTTGGCAACAACTGATCTCAAGGAAAATTCAATCAAAACCAAAGTCTTATCTTTTTTCAGAAACAGGACAGTTGAGAATTGAATGTGATGTCCTAGAAAAATCGAAGAAATAACATCAAACTAGTTTGTTCCCGAAAACAAGGCAACAAGAAATTGATGGCATTTTCACCTGTGATTTTACTAGGACGGATTCTGGGCTTAGACAGGACGTCACTTGGCTCTCTTAAAACCCAACACAGAGATAGAGACAGAGAACAGGGAACCATGGTGGCATCGTTTCTGGGGTAATATTGAAGTAGAATCCAAGGAAGTCCTGGAGCCAATAAGTCCTTTGAGCAGATAAAAGTTTCCCACCTAACCACCCAAATTGCTCAGCCTCTCTATTCTCGATTCTCCCACCTTGGAGGCAGTGAAGGAGAGCAAGGAATTGAAAGTTATGAAAATGGAAAGATTTTGCAACTTCGTTCTCATATCCTGCTTAGTAACATCTTTTGGAAAGAAACCTAAATGGCTTGCATTTCATCTCTTTTCCTAACCTTAAGGATGGATAAACAGGAAAGCCAATCTCTAAGGAGCTAGGAAGGGCTTAGCCATTGCATGATTCCATCACATCCCCAATTACTTTTTACTACCAAAACTAAACAAAAACTTAGCTATACTACTACATTTTGATTTTTCTTTGTAAAAAAACAAAACAAACAAACAAAAAACTAGGATAGGACAGAGGCTAGTTCAGTTCTATAAAGTCACTCTTTTTAATGAGAACATGCTTTATTAAATAGGAGAAAGTGTGAAATTTTGCAAAACCTACTCTGGCTCATCTCTGCTACAGCCCATACAGTATGTTATGTGTATGAATGATATATATTTGTCATGTGAATCATACTAGAAAAAAATACAGCATCTGGCCCTGGCCAGTGTGGCTCAGTTGGCTGAGCATCATCCCATGCACTGAGAGGTTGCCAGTTCAATTCCCAGTCAGGGCACATGCCTGCATTGCAGGCTCTTAGGGTGCATGCAGGAAGCAGCCAATTGATGTTTTGTTCTCACATTGCCAGTCAGGGCACATGCCTGCATTGCAGGCTCTTAGGATGCATGCAGGAAGCAGCCAATTGATGTTTCGTTCTCACATTGGTGTTTCTCTCTCTCTCCCTCTCTCTCCCTCTTCCTTCCTCTCTCTCTAAAATCAATAAAAATATATTTTAAAAAATACACCATGTTAACAACTTCAGGTTAAAAGAAGAAGGACAGTGAGGGGAACAGACAATTCTGGTACATAATACCACAAACAATTAAACAACCTCATCAGCACCATGAAATTTGCATTGTCAAACCAACAAGGAAGCAGAGAACATCCACCAGGCTAGTTTCACCCAGAACAAAGTTTTCATCTACAGAAATCAGTCTTCTGATTTGAACTTTCACGTATCAAGTTCAAGATTAATGTAAATTAATTAAGCAAATAAGGAAAACTAAGATTTTCAGTTACTAGTGAATAAAATACTGTATTATGAGAACTATGGGAACCATTATTACATATATATATAATTTATTGCTGCTGGTATATGTGAATGATGTTATCCAAAGTCAATGGGAAAAAATGAGCTCATAATAGGAGCCCAGAGATGACTTCTTGAACTAAGAGTCTTGAAGGATGAGTGAAAATAAACCTGAGAAGAATGGGCAGGTGCCACCAACAGTGAGGCAGTGTGACCGAACAGGAGAAGAGAAAGAGCATGGTGCCTTGGGAAATCAGACAACCGCTCACGGGTAAAAGCCAACAAAATTTTGGAAAAGAAAGTATGTTCGTCAAGCTCTTAGCAGAAAATAGAAAGTAAAGCAAATGTAGAATAATCTGAGGCAGGTTTAATGAAGGTTTATTTTTAAAGGTGGTGCAGGATGTTGAGAAAAGCCAAGTATGCCAACTGAAGGGGCAGAGGGGAAAAACCACTGGAGCCCAGAAGCAGAAGGGCTACTTGTCAGGAGCACAGACCTGAGACTGAATCCAAGTGTGCAGGGAGGGAACCAGAAGGATAAATACTACTGACCTCACTCTCACCCTCCCCTCAGCTTCTGCTGGTGCCCCACTGGTCAAAGCCAACCGGCAGCTTGAGGGTATGAAAGCCAGGTGATGCAGTCTCTTGGGGTGAGAAAGCCTCAGCACAGAGCAGGTCTGGAGGATAATCCCAACTACCCAGCACAGAGGAGTATAGACGGGATTGATCCCAAGAGCGGTAATCTCTGAATTATTTCCTCTCTGAAGTCTTTATTCATACTTTACCTCTCCCCTGAAGTTTGTCTAGGTCTTAATAGAATCGGCTACTACTTTTTGCAGTTCATAGAACTTTCTTTCCTCTACATTTAACCCTTTTTCATTGTGACATTTCATGGTCAGTTGGGCATTTGTCTCCATAAAGAGGTTATAAAACCTTCCAGCAAGGAAGCCGTGTGTCTGAGCCAGCTTTGTATTTCCAGTGCCCAGCATGAGTAACAGGCACTCACTTCCTGTTCAATTGGATGTAAATAATTGCATCCATCACCTGAGTGATTCACTGTACCAGGGAGCTCTGCCGGGTGTGAAAACTACCCTGTACATTCTTACCATTCTCAATGTGTCCAGATAACCTGCACCTGCTCACTCATGCAGCTGAAAAGGAGAGATTATGCTATCATCCAGGTGACACACAGAAGTGCAGTGCAATATTATTATCCAGGAACCATTGGAATAGACAGATGTTTGCAGGAGTATAGATATTAACTAGAAAGCATCCTCCTTAGTAACTCAATAAGTACCGGTATTCAAAACCATTCAGATTCAGGCAACAATCATTTCCTGAGTGACAGTCTACCCAAGATGCCTGTGTTAAATGCTGTCACACCTGGGGTCTCATGTGATGGTTAGGAGAACTCTGTAGGGAAGGGGATTATTATCTGCTGGTAGAGACTAGCAAACTGACATGAAGAGATGTAATTGTTAAGGAGCAGATAGAAACCCAATTCTTTTGATTTGTGGAACCCTCTCACAACACCAGAATGATTTCCTTTTTTAATCATAGAAATAAATAGGATTTATTGCTTTAGTTATTCATTTTTATTTGATAATAATTATTATGTATTATTTTATTCTATGTGTATAATGCCTAGCAATATATAAGGGAATGTTGAAACTGGTGTCTCTTGGGCATGTTTGCATTAAGTACATAGCCATAAACATGTCAAAATCTACTCTTAATTGATTTTTGTTATTGGGGGAAAAGTGAGTGAAAGGAAAATGTTTTAATAAAGAATAAAAATAAAGGAAGAATTACCAGGACTATTTATATTGTGAGGAAACCACTCAAACACTCATTAATAAACACTTTGTAATAATCATAATAGTAAACGTTAGGTTAATGTAACCTTGAACATTTTCTGGTTCCTTTTACAATAAATCTATGAAATTGCAAGTCACTAGACTTCATGGTAATGAGCTTTTAGGGGAAAGACTGAACGTCATTCTTGGACGCCAGATAGTTTGTTTAGTAGCTAAAGGAAAACATTAGAAAGCAAAATAGACTGTGGCAGAGACAAGTAAATTTGCCATGATTTGTAACGCTGCATGCCAACTTCATTAATTAATACAGGCTTTAAAATCCTTTAAAGAATATCAGCAAAAGGACTAGAACTACTTCTGGGGCAGATAGAAAATACAGATCAAATGGGTTTCATTTACAATATGGTGGCTTCAGATAAAACTAATTAACAGGATGACAAAAACCGTCAATAAAATAGAAACAATGCTCTAAAATTCTAGCAACAATGAGTGGGATTGACTTGAAATTGTTCCTCTTGCCCAATTGTATGTAAAAAATTTATACCAGTTTTGAGTTGCTGCTGCTTTAGTACTTTTCATCATTTGATTGTATTGTAATAATACATATCTTGTTCTATGTGACCAAAAGTTCTAATGACATTAGAAATAAAGGGAAGGGTGCAAGTGATTAAAGAGGCAGAAAGAGGAATGAAGGAGAATGGGAAGGGGCTTAAGGTAACAGACAAGTGGACTAGACTAAGAATCTAGTGGGTAGATAATAGCAGCTTTTTTCTTACTGCATATTTTTTCAAAAGCAGGGTTATTTATTCTTCTTCTTTTGATGGCTTCCAGTTTCCTGATTATTTGTTGTTTTGGTTATATATTTCTGCATAACAAACTATCCCCATACCTCCTAAGTCAATCCTAAAAGCAAAATTTTATTCATTATCCTGCCCAGTGGTTCAGTTGGTTACAGTATCGTCTTATACACCAAAAGGCTGCAGGTTCAATTCCTGATTAGGGCACACACTGGAGGCCAGGGCACATACTGCAGTCCCAGTGTGTGATATTATCAAGGAAAGCATTTGCCACACACAAAGGAACACTGATGGCATTGCTTAAAATAGATTTTTATATACCATCATTATGAAACTAGAGGCCCGGTGCATGAAATTTGTGCACTCGGGGGGAGGGAGGGATCCCTCAACCTGGACTGCACCTTCTCACAGTCTGGGAGCCCCACGATCAATTGCCCCGCAGAGGGAGGCCCAGCCCACCCCCCCCCACAGCCTGCTGGTGAGTGGCCTGGGCCTCCCTCTGTGGGGCGATCATGGGGTGATGGCAGGGGGAGGGCCCGGCCAATTGCATAGCACCTGCCTTGACTGGCCTGGTGCCAGTGCATGCCATAGCGTGGTCGTCCGGATGGTCATTCTGCTGTTCGGCCCTTTGGTTGATTTGCATATTATACTTTTATTATTATAGATAGTACTTTTGTATAACACTTTATAGTAGAGGATGAACTTCATGTTCCTTATTTTATCCTACTTTATTTATCTTACTTAATCCTTATATCTAGATCTCTCTCTCTCTCTCCCCCCCCCTTTCTCTCTCTCTCTCTCTATCTCTCTTCCTGTCTCTCTCTGCCTAAATATTAATAAAATCATATCCTCAGATGACAGTTTTTTTAAAAGTTAAAAAGAATTGTATTCATTTGCTACAATTCTAGAATTTGGGCAGAGCTCAGCAAGGATGGGCCATCTCTGTTTCACTGGGCATTAGCTGGAGTGTTTTGACTTAATATGACAATTCCACTTCTCATATGATCTCACATACATGGACAGCAATTCATGTGGACTGTGAGGTGGGTGCTTACCTGTGCTTGTTGGCTGAGACCTCAGCCATACACACAGCTAGGTCACGCTTCTCACTGCATGGTGGTCTCAGGGTAGTTGAATGCCTTACATGAAGGCTGAATTCCCCCCAGAGCACAAAGATGAAAATATCAAGGTCTTCAGGCTTAGACCTGAAACAGGCACAGTGTGATTTTTTGCCACATTTTAATCATTAAAGAAGATCATGGCCCAGAGTTAAGGGAGGGGGCTGTTCAAGGACATGGGTATCAGAAGACAGGATTCAGTGGGATCCTCAAATTGTCCATCTATCCCATCTGTCTAGAAAAGAGATGATTGGCATTTGACAAGAATAATCACTTTTCAGATTTTTATTTTATTTTATTTTTTTATATATTTTATTGATTTTTTACAGAGAGGAAGAGAGAGGGATAGATAGTTAGAAACATCGATGAGCGAGAAACATCGATCAGCTGCCTCCTGCACGCCCCCTACTGGGAATGTGCCCGCAGCCAAGGTACATGCCCTTGACCGGAATCGAACCTGGGACCTTTGAGTCTGCAGGCCGACGCTCTATCCACTGAGCCAAACCGGTTAGGGCACTTTTCAGATTTTTAATGACATTAAGCCAACAGTCTCTAAGAGGAGCTCAAGGTGACCCTAACAAGTAAGCACCTTATAACAGAGTCCATATCACTCCAGACTGATAATAATCTACAAAGAAACAGAATTCACATAATATGAAAGATGGGGGCCTTTTTCTCCAAGTTTTGAAACAAATTATTTATGAAGTGAAATTTGCCAGCCAGAAACTTATAGATTCAATTTTGTTTCCCTGCCTCAACACAAAATTTACTGGGCTTACATGCTTTCTCATTTGCTTATTCAGCAAAAGTGTGCTGTTGCTCTGCTTTGTGGGCACAGGGTACACGAGGTACAATGATATATGTTAAAAGGGAATCTATACTAAAACCGAGTCTGCAAATATTGGTCCCGTGTGGATTTGGACTATCTGAAGAAAGTAGTTTACAGAAGAATTCTCAGCTTTGCTTCCTCCTATAACTAAAAAAGTGTTCCAAGATTTGTATTATAGAATCATGGCAGAGAAGAACAGCTAAAGTAGAAAAAACAAGCAACCTTAATTGAATTTCTGCTACAGATGTTTTCTTTTCATCTGGGATGGCTCAGCACCTCTACAACCTCAATTTCTTCATCTTTGATAATGGATGGAAATCTAGATATGAGGATTAACTAAGATGAAATAAAATAAAATAAAGTAAGATAAAATAAGGAATGTGAAATTCATTGTCTACTCTAAAGTGTTATATAAAAGTACTGTTTCATAATGATGGTATATAAAGTTCTATTTTAAGCAACTCCATCAGTGTTGCTTTGTTTGTGGCAAATGCTTTACTTGATAATATCACACACTAGGACTGCAAATTACTACTGCTATAACTCTTCTTGCAGGTGTTCTTGAGTGCTCCGTATTTGGGGATTTTTACAGATGTTAAATATAAATGCTAATTGTGGGTGAGGAAAGCCACTTATGAGAGGCTGCAGGTGGAATCTAGTGTTTCCAGGCCACTTGACATTTTCATTAGGAAGACTCTTGCCAACAGGAATTACCTGAACCTCAACTGGTCATGCCTAGAGATGAGAATTTTCCCTTTTCATAAACAATGTAGACGTCTCTTGAAAATATCAAGTCATGAAACATTGACTAAGCCTTGCACTTAACACTGTCTTAGGAACTCTGGGGGATATAAAAGAAAGCTAAGCTGTGTTGATAGTTTTTGAGGAATTTATGATCTGTTACCACTTCAATATTATAGTCTACAATGCTACAGCAAGCTGGGTGGGGGAGCTAGCTGTGGGAGGTGATAGGAGCTTCTAAAGTTTAGGGAGAGTAGAGATAAACCCACACTTGGGCAGGAAGGAAAGGTTCCTTGAAGATAGGAACTAAACTTCTGCTTAATATTTATTGCTATATCTAAGCATAAGAAATGGTTGTCAGTATGCTGGACTTCAATGGGTTCTTGAAGATCAAGATGCTGAGAAAGAGAGAGAGAGAGAGAGAGAGAGAGAGAGAGAGAGAGAGAGAGAGATGCAAAGAAGGTATTTATGATGGAGGGAGAAGCTTGAGATGAGGATGTCTGGAAGATGGTCCCTGCTACGGATGTAGGGAGATGGAGTTCGCAGGTAAAGGAACTCCAGCTGTGAAAGACTTCTGTGTCCAGACCCAGGAGCCTGGGTTTTCATCTGGCTGGCAATAAGGAGCAATTATTATTTGCTTTTAAGTATGATGTTCTACTTCGTTAAAAATTATGGAGTAAAAAATTCTGTAGTTTCATTCCCTTTATTGAGAGTTCAAAGTCTTGCAGAATTCTGAGGTTAAGAAATAGAGAGAAAAACCTTACGCACTGATTCATTTTCCAATGACGAAATTATTTGTCTTTGATTAATCATGAGGATATTTCATTTCCGATTGTGTCTCCTTTCATCTATTTCATGCATTTCTAAGATACTGAAAATCTACTCCTTTGAAACCCTAATAAGAGATCTTTGGTGTGTGCTTTTTTTTTCATTTTTGCACAAAAAGGCATTATGTTTGTGAAGATGTTATAATAACAGGCTCAGCAGCAAGTGAGGGAAGGCCACAAGAAGCATGGTGGCCTCATAACACAGTTGCTATTGTCTTGAAACAAAAAGCCTAATGAGGTCTCCTTTAGGAATTTCACTGCAAGAGTAAACAACCACTGAGGCAGGTGATCAAGAAGAGCAAATATGAAAACAGTATTATGTCTCCTGCCAGGGTCTTTTTGTATGTGGAATTGTGGAAATAAGGCGTGACTTCTGATTTTCTTGTGTATATTATCAGAATCTAATCAGCTCTCCTAAACCGTGAGGTGAAAGTGCTTAGTGCATTCATACTCACACACGCCTGTGGATGCAGAGAGGTAGCTAAGCTAGCAGATAACCCCATGCTGGCAAAGCCCGACTAAATATTCAGATAAACACAAAAGTCAGGTGAACCAGCAGGCCCATGCAACCCCCTGAGGCACAGCTAAGCTAGTCTGGCCTGCTGCTCTGTATTCCTCAGGAATGCTAATTTTAATACCAGCCTAGACCTGTACTTAACCAATCTCCAACCCTTGCTCACCAATTTAGAATTGTACCTGACATATCCTAAAATGATACCTTGATTTTTCACTCTCAAACCATGCAGTTTTGCTTTCTAAAACTTCAGCTGAAAACAAATATATTTAACATTTGGCTTTGGCAGAAAGAAACTTTCAGTATAGAAGTATGCATCTTCATGAACACAATTGTTAATTCAAACTCTATGCAATTAAAGAGAATGGGTGTGTACCACATAGTAGGTACTCAGTTGCATTCTGACATTGAACCCCATGAGCTACCTGGTCAGAACTCATAATTGTATGCACCATTTGGACAAGTCAGAAATTAATTGAGTGGTGCCTAGAACAATAAGAGACAGGAGAAAAATGATTAATGCTTCTAAGACAAAAATAGAGAATGAGGAAACTAGAGGCCCTAGGGAATAATTCATAGAAAGGAGCGTACATCTCATCCAATTCTGTCCCTTAAAGGTACAATGAGTACAGGAGAGCCACCTCACCCACCCTTTGATGCAGAGACTACTGGTAGATGGCCTCTGGAGTTGATTCAAAGGACAGGACATTAAGGGAAAGAGACACCACATTTGAGCTTTACTTCCAAAATACATAACTTACTGGGTGATAAAGGAAGACCGTGTTACTGCTGCAGGCCACAATCTCTCATATCCTAAAGAAACTTTTTGAAATAAGTGGTTTAGGTAATGCCCTGAGTATAGATAGTGACACTAGAGATTATTTATTCTCCGATAATTCCAAAACTCCCCAGCAAGAAAAGTTTGTTTCCACGTGAGCATTGTTTAAAGGCTGGATGAACAGAATTATCAAACATGAGTTATACAGATATCAGACTTGCACGCTTCGAAGATGAAGGTCCAGCAAGAAGGCCTGGCTCAGCAGCTCCTGCGTCTGATGGAGGCATTGGAATGGCCAAAGGCACAGTGACTGGAGAAGAGGAAGTCCCTGTGCAAAGAGCCATAGGTATTAACTCAGCCTCTTATTTACTGAATGCTGCTCTGAGTCAGACACCATTCTAAATGGGCAGATCCAATAGTAAACAGAGTAGAAAAAGCCCCTATGCACACGGTGCCCAATTCTAGGGAGGGGAGATAGATAATAACCACAAAATGAACAGGACATTGGGCAGGATTAAGTACTAAGAAGAGAAATGAAGCAGACTAAAGGGAGAGATTGGGCATGTGGGGAATGCTACTGAACACAGGCTGTTTGGCACAGGCCTTTCTGAAGAGGTGATATTTGAGCAGAAGTCTGCAGGACATGAGTAAACAGCCATGTGGATAACTCAGAGAAAACCATTCCAGCCTGGAGAATCTGAAAGGGCAAATTAAGCCCTAAGGCCTGAATGTACTTGGTGAGTTTGAGGAACCCTAAGGAGACCAATGTGGCTGTGGGAGGTGGTATGTCAACAGGGGGTCAAAGCAGGTCAGCTCACACAGGACAATGGGGGTGGCTCTTCTACAGGCTTATACTCTGAGTCAGCTAGGACTCTCAGTAGGCCAGTAACACGTTCTAAGTTTTAGAACGATCACTCTGGATGCTTACAGAGAATGAATTTCAAGGAAGCAAATATCTAAGAGGAAAATGGGTTCAAGTTGTTGCACTAAGCCAAGCCAGATGATAATTGTTTGGACTCAAGTGATAGTGGCAGAGGTGGTTAAGGTGGTCAGTTGAACATGTATTTAAAGGTATAGCCACCAGGATTGGCTCACAGGTTAATAGGACACCCCAAAGAATGAGGTTCTCTCTACAAGATGAATCCTTGCCAAAGGGGACTGCAAGTACAGGTAAAATCCTAGGGAGGGTGATCCTGCCAGCCCTTGAAAGCATGGAATAATCAAGATACTGGGTTACATTGTAAAGTAAGCTATGCATATCTGAGGAGTGGGAGGTCACATTTTTTAGGACTCATAGGTCTCCAAGGTTGTTGAGTCACAATGAAATTCCTTCCAACGCTGTGTGAGAAGATCCATCCGTAATTCCCTGCCACGTCAGAAACAAAGCCCGCCAAGCATAGGATATTAAGGGCTCTGTGGCTACATGATGACAAACTTAACATGAGGAAAATGCAGCTTTGCCCAGGCTGAGTCTGGGAAACAAAAAAATCTCACTGGAAACTCGGCCCCCTAGAGTTCAAAACTCGTCCATCGAAGGAAAATCACAAGTTTGACTTGGTACTTGGTCGCTTTGACTGCCAGATAATTGGCAGCTGAACCACTTCACAATAATTTTCTTTTCAGAATATGCAGGACCTAAAATATTTGTTGTAACCACATCACAATGGATATGCAGTGAGCTTGGACTGTTCCAGCAATTGATGTGTGTCTGTGAGTTACATGTCCCTCTAATGAACCCTGGTGCTGCCCATGGTGACTGTCAGTGCAAACTACAGCATGTCAGTACATGCTGACACACACACACAGACACACACACACACACACAGAGACACACAGACACACACACACAGACACACACACACACACACACACACACACACATCTTATGCATCAGTATGGAAGTTTAATTTGATTACTTCTGATGTCTTAACATACAGAGACACACACACACACAGACACACACACACAGACACACACACAGACACACACACACACACACATCTTATGCATCAGTATGGAAGTTTAATTTGATTACTTCTGATGTCTTAACATACAGAATATGATATTTTAAAAACACTTCATTTTGAGTCTACTAGTTTACTTTGTGAATCAATTCTGTTGTAAGCTTGGACCAGATTTAAGCCCAGGCTAAGGGTTTCCTCACTTCAAAAATCTCTAATCGTCCATGATGTTTTTTTAGATTAATAAGAATTAACTGACAGTACATTGTTTATTGATCCCAGCTTAAGACTCTCCAAAATGAATTTGACATTTAAAAGATGAAACCAATAAAAGAAAGAGTTATTGAAAGAGTTATTGGAATAAATGAGCAAGGATGAAGCAACAGTTTCTGCTCTTCCCCTATCATCACTGTGCAGGTCATGTACTGGCTATCCCTCCAGTCCCTTGAAGTTCCTGTCTTCAGTCTAACAGGTAAACGTTAAAGGATGGGGGTGTCCATAGCACTGGGGCCATGGTGGTTCATAGGGTCTGCATTCAGGATCCCAGGAGAGTCTCCAGTCTCAGAGAGTTCTCCTGATGCCTAATTCAGAACCTAAATTTTGTCACTGTGGATGTATCCCTTTTGTTATGAATTGTCTCTCCAGACTTCTTTAAGTTCCAAGTGCTCCTGGAAAGGTCAGTGCACTAAATCAATGTGGATAGGTTTATTGGAATCTTTTCTTGGTATCTAGCAGTTTCTAGTAAAATTACTAGCAATGAGAGGAAGGAGGAGAAACAGCTGCTACTAAAAGGCTTGAAATGAACCCAAAGGTTTGAAGAGCACACAATGGGGAGAGGAAAGATGATAAAAAAAAAAACAAAAAACACAAGAACAAAAAAATCTCTTCATCTTACCAAAAATTTGACCTTTCAGGATGATTGAGGAAAAAGGATTGAAATAGAAGAAAATGGGGAATTAAACACAAATTTGGTAAGATGAGGTAGTTATCCATCTTGTGAAGTCCAGCGGTGGGAAAGGAAGTCCATGTGGAGTGGGGAGATGAGAGAATGAGACATTCTATTCTCCTAGTAACGGAGGTCTTCGGGGAGCAGGAAGCAGCAGGAGGCCTGGGGTCAGTCGCCAGCACTGATGTCTAAGCACGCCTGCAGTCTTTGCACTATAGGACTCTTCAGTTCAGAAAGACCCAAGGACTTTGATTAAATACTATGCCTATGGAGCTAAATGAAAATTTGGGGATAAATAAGAGATAAAAAGGGGGTGGTCTGGAAAAGAAAATGCTAAAACCCATTCACAAAATTTAGCTATGAAAGAATGTGGAAGACAGAATGTTAACTTGAAAAGAAATTCATGTAAAGAATATGAGTGGGTTGCCCTGACCAGTTTGGCTCAGTGGATAGAGCGTCAGCCTGTGGACTGAAAGGTCCCAGGTTTGATTCTGGTCAAGGGCATGTTCCTTGGTTGCGGGCACATCCCCAGTAGGAGGTGTGCAGGAGGCAGCTGATCAATGTTTCTCTCTCATTGATGTTTCTAACTCTCTATCCCTCTCCCTTCCTCTCTGTAAAAAAACAATAAAATATATTTTTAAAAAAGAATATGAGTGTGTGGGTGCAACCTATCCCTATTCCCAATAAAAACAATAGCTAACATGTATTAAAAGTTTTCTACATTCCAGGTACAGGCCTATGTTCTTTACATATATTAACTCCTTTAAGACCAAAAACAACCATATGAGGAAGACGCTATGATCCTCTTTTTGCAGAAGAGGAAATGAAGCAGAGCAAGACTGCTAGCATGTTGAAGGTCACATAGACAGTGAACAGAAAGATGACATTTTTCTCCCAGGTGATCTGGCTCCAAAGTGTCTGAAATTAACCGTTATGGTTTACTGGCTCTCTAAGAAATTATTAAGTCTCACAACATGTTTTATATTCCCCATTTCAGCACTCTAACAATATGCTGTTACTAATGTGCTCAGATGTCTATGTCTCTATTTCTCTAGACGGCATAATTCTTAAAGGCAGGATATCAACTTCTTTTGTCTTCTCAAGAACCTAAACCATGGCTGGTATATGACAACAACCACCACGCTGAATGTTTATATAGGACTGACCATATGCCAGACACTACCTTTTATATTTTGGAAGGTGGAAGGAAAGATCTGGAGATGCAGGAAGAAATGAAGGGAGATGGGGAAGAGGAAGGAAAAGGAAGAAAAAGGGAGGAACAAGAGATAGGTTGATTCTAACTAGAGAGGTGATCTGCCACAAAGAAAAATGGGGTGAAGAGTCCGTGGAGGAGCAACTATTTTATGAGAACATAAACTAGCTTTAATTTTTGTTCTGCTCAATGTTTCTGAAATCTAGTCTAAGATTTCATGTAAATCTATTTGAAAGGAGTTGCTAAATTTTAACTGGAAATACTTCTTTGTGCTAAATAATGTTTATAGCATGCTAAATTATAGCCAAGAAGCAATATCATTACAGGGCTGTTTAGCCTTGGGAGTTTATGTGGAAAGTCAGAAGAAGGTGATGATGCATATCAAAATATACAATAAAGAACTTTTAAAAATCACGGGTAACTCTATTTATTAAAATTATTTTTTATTTAGCCATTTTTCATGCATTCAAGGTTAACGGGAGAATGAAACCAACCACTGGGAACTGCAAATGTCTGAGAAATGACAACAATAATATCTTGTAGTCTTGCAGTACTTTTTAGGGGAGAAGGTGAAAGCACATTACAATGCATTCAACCTCACAGAAGCCTATGGGATATGTAGGTGGTGAGGAGTCTGAGTTCACTAAGATGGAGATGAAAGTGTTAAGTGGAGATACTTAAGGCTGCAAGTCAGCCTTGCATTTGGATGCACTTGGATGATCTTTGTAGTGCTCACCGGGATTCCCATTGTGCATTGATGGGGCTTAAGAAAACACCCGCAGACCCTCACTGCAACCTTCCCTCCCCTGGCAGCAGAGTTCTCCCCAAGCAGCATCCAGGGAAAATGTGTGTCTCCTGATGAAGGACAGAAGAAGGGCAGGTGTCATGTCTCACTTGGGGAAATCGGATAGGACCCAAAAACTAAGGCAAGTTTTACAATACATGAGTTCTCGACACTAAGTAGACTTCATCCAGAGAGCAGGCATTCATGCCATTGCTGTCAAACCGAACTCTTCCTTAGGGGTTGCATGTAGAAAGGAAGATGGTGAGACCAGGAACACAACCCTGCATGTGAATTTCTGTTCTGCCAGAACCACTCCAGGCAGCCCTGTGCTCTGATTGCCTGTTTGAATGTGGCCACTCCAGAAAAGAGCCCCCCTCCCAACCCATCCCAGCCATTGAGTGCTTCCCTATGCAACACCATGGGATCTTTATGATAAAGTCAGGCAATTAATATTTTTTTAGTGAAAGAAATATGCCAAGCCCCAAGGTAGTGCTGAGACATCTTCAAGTTCAAATTAATTGGCTATTTTAATGGAATTACATCAGGATGACTAATGTTTTAAGAGATGTTGGAGCTCAGCCTGAAACCTAGGGTACATCAAGGTTGACTCCTCCCTATAGTTGCTAGAGAGCAAATGTTCATTCCTCTGTCCACTTGATACCTACTATGTACAATGTATTGAGGCCAAAATGGTCAGAAGTCCAGTGATATATAATGCCTGGTCCCTTGGGGATGGAGATGCTGCTGAGAGATGGAAATAGCACCATACCAAGAATGAAAGAACAATCTAACCTCATGTAGCAAAAGTTACAAGGCATGCGTAAGCCAGCAAGCAGTGTAAGGACAAGGCTGTGAATAAGGCTGCTGATCAGAAGGGGAAAGGCTTACTGAGGAAGATGGGAATGAAGCAGATTCTTGAACAATGGGCAGCAGGTACAGTTGCAGGAAAAGAAGACAGGACATGTTGTATTGTTTTATGATGTGTCCTTGTCATCAAGAATAAAACCTTTGTTTCATAGTGAACAAATGAGTGAGTAAGTGAGTGAAGATACCAGGGAGAGCGCCTGTCAAGAATAAAGTGAAGAATGGAAGATGATCTTACTTTTCAGAGAGCAGATTAGTATCACTAAGTCTATGATATACCAAGTGGCGCTGATAGTGGCAGTGATGATAGGGAATAAGAGAATAAAATGCGGAGAGTTTAGAAGATCACACTGTGATTTATTTCTACCTAAAAACAGATAGGTATGCAATAACCACTATATAAATGCTAGCTGATCTCAGTGAATTACCACTCTGAAAGCCCTACCCCCCTAAATTAGCTCAGGGTGCCCTGCTGATGAGCTGCCTGGCTCCTTTGTAAGCCATCCAGAATCAGAACCGTGTGGATGGGCCTCAGTCTAAATCAGGTCCTGGCTCTGAGCCACTGGAAACACCCAGCTTGGAGTCTGGACTTCACGCTTGGAGCTAGTCACAGCCCCACTTCCTCCCAGACCAGATCCACACACATGCCTCGCTATTGCTGGTGAGAACTGTCACCTCCTTATTTCAAGAGTACCGGGTTGTTTAATATTGTCCTGAGTGGGGTTTCAGTGAGGAAGCCTGATAACATTACAAGCCTAAAGTAGTGCGCCTTCACATCTCACTATGTAAAAGGGTGGGCCCAACCTAGAAAAGAGTGACCTGCTGATACAGAAAAAATTTCCCCGACTAATGCCCCCTATCCCATACTATAATCTCTCCTAAACTCAGCCTGTACTAAGACCCAGGCAGTGATCACTTTGGAAATAGCGTCTATGTGTTTACTTACTCCCTTTTCACTAATATTTTATTACTTTTTCATTGAGCTATAGATTATATGTAGCAAAATGCAAAATCTTAATTGCTTACATAGGCAACAACATGCATAAACTTCAAAACAAAAGAAGTCAGATACAAAAGAGCACAGAGTATGGGCATGTATATGAAGTTCAAAAAGCAGAAAAATCAATTTATAGTGATATTTGTTTTTAATTGCAGTTATCTTTACTTCCTTCTCTTTGAAGACATCAGTGAGTGATTATTTGATTTAATCATACTAGAATCTAGAATCGTTCCTTGCTTAAATGTAAACTTGAAATGACCTCCAGAATTACTCCAGAAAGTGATAATGCAAAAAACGTATGGTATGAAGGGTGATATTCAATTTCTTCTACTCCTTTTTTCATGCTAAAAATACAAAATCAGATATCCTGTAACATAATGAGTCTATCATAACATTTTAGATATAATAATAGACAAACATGGTAATTGACTATACCTTCGCTACGCCTCCCATTGGCTAATCAGCGAGATATGCAAATTAACCACCAACAAAGATGGCGGTTAATCTGCATACATAGGCGCGAAGCCGCGGAGCAAAGATTGAAGGCGGATCTGGCCAGAGCAGTGAAGGCTTGAAGGCAGCTCTGGCCAGAGCGAAGGCCTGGGTCCTGGGTGCCGGAGGAAAACCGGTGCCGGCAGCCAGGGAAAGGGAAGGCCTATTGCACGAATCTTTTCATGCAACAGGCCTCTAGTCTTATATAAAGGCCACATTTCACAGATGGGATTATTAAGGTTAAGCAGATAGTTGTAGTGGCAAAGGCTTTACCAAAATCCACATCTTCCAACTCACAATTCACATTATCTCACATAAGAAAAAAAAAGCCTCTCTAGATACAGTTGCAAGTCAGTATATCTGCTGTCTTGCAGAAAAGTTTAGCAAGTTGAGAAAGTATAAGAAATGCCTATATTCTTTATGTGGACTTCATTAGAATCCCACCAACATGATTTAAAGGGATTTTATTTCTTTTTATTTTTTGCTTAATTCCTTCACCTTTTTCACTCAGTCTCCCAAACCCCTCCTCTGACAGCTGTCAGTCTGTTCTCTGCATATATGAGTCTATTTCTATTTTATTTTTGTTCATTAGAGTCCACGTGTAAGTAAAATCATATGGTTTTTGTCTTTCTCTGACTGGCTTATTTCACTTAGCATAATACTCTCCAGGTCCATCCATGCTGTCTCAAAGGGTAAGATGTCCTTCTTTTTTATGGCTGAGTGGTATTCCACTGTGTAAATGTACCACAGCGTTTTATCCATTCACCTACTGATGGGCACTTGGGCTGTTTCCAAATCTTAGCTATTATAAATTGTGCTGCTATGAACTTAGGGGTGCATATATTCTTTCTGATCAAAGTTTCTGGCTTCTTCAGATATATTCCCAGAAGTGGAAACACTGGGTCATAAGGCAGTTCCATTTTTAATTTTTTGAGGAAACTCCATACTGTTTTCCACAGTGGAAACTCCACTGTTTTTCATAATGCATGGGGTTCCCTTTTCTCCGCACTCTTGCCAACACTTGTTGGTTATTGATTTATTAGTGGTAGCTATTCTGGAAGGAGTGAGATGCTATCTCATTGTGGTTTTAATTTGCATTTCTCTGATGATTAGTGATATTGGGCATTTTTCCATAAGTCTATGAGCCATCTGTATGTCCTCTTTGGAAACGTGTTTATCCATGTCCTTTGCCCATTTTTTTTAATTGGACTATTTGTTGGGGGTTTTTTTTGGTGTTGAGTTTTATAAGTCCTTTATAAATTTTAGATATTAACCCCTTATCAGATGTATCACTGGCAAATATGTCCCCTCATTCAGTGGATTTTGCACTTGGATGCACTTGCTCTTGGATGGATTTGCACTTGGATGGATCCACATCAGTGGATTTTCTTTTCATTTTGTTGATGTTTTTCTTTGCTGTGTAAAAACTTCTTAGTTTGATATAGTCCGTGGTTAAATTTGTTCGAAGGTATTTTATTTGTTTTGATGCTATTGTAAATGGGATTGTTTTCTTAGTTTCCCTTTCTGATAGTTTATTACTGATAGATATAAATCAACTGATTTCTGGATATTTATCTATCCTGCTACTTTAGTGAATTCATTTATCAGTTCTAGTTGTTTTTGGTGGAATCTTCAGGGTTCTCCTATATGCAAATCATGTCATCTGCAAATAATAACTGTTTTACTTTTTCCTTTCCAACTTGGATTTTCTTTTTAATTTCTTCTTTTTGTCTGACTGCTGTGGCTAGGACTGCCAAGACTATGTTGAACTAAAGAAATTTTAAAATGTGTGGCTTAAAAACACCAAAGCAGGTAGACTCAAAACTGAACTCTCATTTAATTTGGATATGCCTGCTTATAGTGATTTGTGTCTCTGTAACTCAGGTTCAAAGCCAAATAACATGGGAAAGATATTTATCCAGAATGCAAAGCCAATTTAATAGCAATAGCTATGGGAAGTTACTGACATCACAGTAAAATTCCAGCTGGCACATTCATTTTTTAAAGAGTTTATTTTATGTATTTTTAATTTATTTATTTTTCTTAATTTTAATGCTATTGATTTTTTCAGGATGACATTGGTTAATACAATTATATAGGTTTCAGGTGTACAATTCTATCTGTATATTGTATTGTGTGTTCACCACCTCAAGTCAAGTCTCCTTCTATCACCATTTATCCCCGCTTTACTCTCTTCTATCTCCTTCTACTCCTACCCCCCCTTTTCCTCTGGCAATCACCATACTGTTGCCTGTGTCTATGTAAAGCTTTTATTTTAAACTAAGCATAAACCTTCCACGTACTTGACAAACTAGACAATCTTCTTAAGTAAAGTGTCCCCGCCTCTGCCATAGAGCTGCTTCTCAGGCCCAGCTGTGTCTCTGCCCATGCACTCGGCCTGTGCATCATTTTGTATTATCTTGTAACAGTTCTCACACGGTTGTATGTCAGTAGGCACTTAAGTTGTTAAGTAATGATTTGCAGTTATGGGTCCTCTCTCACTCTGAAATATTTAAGGGCAGAAACGAAGTCTTATCATCCTAAGCCTCAGTTTCCTTATCCATAAAACAGATAATATCGGCATTTCAGGGTAATGTTACGAATGATATGCTTGTATTGCCAAACATTTGTCACAATGCCCAGAATATATTCCATTTCAGTAAATGGTAGCTAGCATCATTATCATCATCATCAACAATAACCCATATATTGCTCTCATTACATTTCTAAAAGTACATAGTATACAAAGAAGATTTGAGCCCATAGAAGATTATCAAATTCTTCATGCTTCAGTAGTATCCCAACCAAATTCAATACCCCACCCACAGCATATCCCCTGAGAGGTGCTGCTCCAGCCTCTGCCTAAAGATGTGTAGTGACAAGAAGGTCATCATTCTCAAAAGTAGATGCTCTCTAACCAGAAGCAGAACACCCCATGCCTGCATTTGCATCATTGAGTTTAGGTAACACTTCTTACAGGAATCAATAGTTTCTCCTCATTAAGCTCTACAGAGGTGACTGACCTTGAAGGCTCTCCGGATCCCTGGAGTCTGAAATACTCCTGATGCCAAATAAATGTTGTGTTGAGTTAGCAAGGCCACTGCTTACTCCCGGTCTTTGCTCAAGTGGCTCTTTCCTCCCCGGTTTCATTACACAGAATATTTCCCCAGGCCTGGCTTGCCACACATTCTGCACCCTTGTGTCTGAGCCTGGGTTAATAGTCTTTGAAACTCTCTTATAGGGCCAGAAATCCTGGCTTTGCTGGCCCCTGAAGCCACAAAAGAAACAAATATTATTCGACTCTGAAGTTGTTGCCACAGAAGGAAGAGTGGCACCCGCTTTCCAAGTGGGGTAGAGATGGGAGTGGTTTTTATATATCGTCATCCGCATAGATTATGCAAACTCATTTTGTTTGCAATAAAACTGAAATACTACTAATAATTATTTTTATCACCAACTCTGATCTCCTCTGGCTCACAGCTTGGTGAATATATATTTTTTTCAAAAATCAATATTTAATAAAGTTATCAGTGTCTGTGTCCCAAATTGAAGCCTCCTCCTCTCCCGCCCCCACTGCACACACATTTCCACCTTATTATTATTATTTTTTTGAGAAGCTGAAGAGATTGCTGCTTTCTTCAGGCTGCTCACAGCTCTTCACTTAAAAGAACAATTTTCCTTACAGTAATTGGCTCCCCAAATGCTAAGCATTTCATTGTTTTAAAAATATAGCCCCTTACATACCCCTGCAGCAAGAATGGAATGATGTTTTACTTGGGCACATGAGCTGTAGGTCCTGTTCGGTTGCATTGTATGCTGTTGTATACACACACTGTCCTTCTCCGGTCTCCTGTCCTCCATGCCAGTCACAAAGCAAAGATCAGAAATACGACTCCTTAGAGTCACTGCTGTTCCTCACAACAGAGGTTACTATGGCCCACGAATACCCGAATTTCTTATAAAATAAATCCCAACAAATGCATTGAGTGTCTTTCAAAAGATTTTTTTTCAGAGAGTAATGTGTAAATAAACAGGATAAAAATGACTCTTGATAGTATTGAACAATCTGTTCCATGAAACCATCCATGCCTTTCTTTAGCAAAACAATGCATGTGAAGATACCAGAGGCACATCACACAGCAGAGCCAACTTCAAAGTGTTGTCCAGCCCCCGAGGAGGAGGTAGAATTCTCCAAATGATTGAAAAGGTTTCCAAAATTGTCTTAGATTCTCAGGTTTTATCTATGGAATTTCTCTCACAGAGGGCACTCCAAGGCAAATAACAACGATGAGGAAAATAATATTGATATTATAGTAGCTGACGTGTTGTGCATGCTTACCATCAATTGACATTATGCAAACTATTTTAAATGAATTCTATCCTTTATCATAACAGCCCTATGTGGAGATGCACTATTGTCCCCAGTTTGCAGACTGAGAAAACAAATGCTGCAAAAAAGATTTGCCAAAATCATATCTCATTAGTAGGTGGGAAAATTAGGATGAGGACCCAGACAATGTTATTTGTTTTCTAACATGGAAAGACCTACCATGTGACTCCTCATCTTTCTTTGTCAGTAACCATCAGGGCCCACATTCCTGGTCAAATTCTGATGTTGCCACCATGATGGTAAAAAGATAAGCAAAAGATAAGCATGGAAAATAAACCCATTGATTTACAAAAAATAAAAATAAAATAAAAGGCCAGCTGGCGTGGCTCAGTGGTTGAGCATTGACCTATGAAACAGGAGGTCACAGTTCAATTCCCAGTCAGGGCACATGCCTGGGTTGCAGGCTCAATCCCCAGTGTGGGGAGTGCAGGAGGCAGCCAGTCAATGATTCTCTCATCATTGATGTTTCTATCTCTCTCTCCATCTCCCTTCCTCTATGAAATCAGTAAAAATATATTTAAAAAGAAAATAAAGCTATTGAATGACAGCTCATTTTTCTTAGGGCCTACTGAATAACTAAGCTACTCATTCCAGGTCACCCCGACCTGAATCCTGTTCTGATTGGGTTACATTTTCTAAGCTTCCAAGTCTAAGTAACCCTACTATCCCAGAGAGGATAATATGAAAAGGTCAATAGGATTTGGTATATGATTACATGAAAGAAAATTCTCAATGTCTACCAATATTTCAAGATAGAGTCTTTAATGGTCAAGCAGCCTCTATTGTCACGGCCCTCCATCATGTAGTGTATGACTTCTAAGTTCTTTCATATCCACTAATTTAATTTTATCATCTATGAAATGTGGATAGCAATGGCATCTATCTCATTGAGAACTTATGTGTTTCAAATGAAGTTATATGCAGAGAGCACTTAACAGAGTGATTGGTATATAATAGTTGCTCAATAAATAATGAAAATGTTTATAAATGTAAAATAGTATTGTCATCAAAATATAAGAAAGTTTCCACTTTAGACAATTTACTCACATTTAAACTCCATGAAATTAGACAGGTGACCACAAAATCAACAAATCATAATATGTATCCAGTACAGACATTTCTCTTAAATTTCATAGTTGACTGTGAAATCTTATTTTTAAGATTTTCTAAAGGACAAATTGAATTCCACTTTAAATATTGAATTGTTTAGTTACTGTCAAACAGAACTATATATTTTCTTCCATATTTTATGCCACATGTGGTCCTTTTTTCCCATACATTTCCTTTAATTCCATTTTAGAACTTTGTGGAAACAGTGAGGTTTGATTTTGCTATTTAAAATCCATAATAGCATCCCTCAAAAATCACTGTAATTTTCATTTAAAATGTGTACAAATTTTTGGAGTGCCTACAAAATTTCAGGTTTTAAAAATCATTACAAACATTTAGGGCAAGTGTAGACCATTTTGGCAGGCAATATACTTTAAGAAGCTAGCCTTTAGGGTAAAATTACTATGTGCCTACCATGTAAGAGCTGTGTAAACTAGAAGAAACCACTTAATCAACTCCAGTTCATGTGCAAATCCAAGAATATAGTATGTACTTCAAGGAGCTGTGGTTAAGACTACATAGGATAATGAATACGATTTTCTGTGACAGATTCCCAAATTGGCCTCGAGACAAACACTAAAGTATCCTACCAACATTTCCCCCTAACTTTTCTAATCTATGTGAGTATGACCTCAATGTTAACTATAATCTCTATTTTGCAAGTTATTTCTCCTTAGCTGGTTGCTCTGTGACATCACACACCTGCCAGGTTATATTCTAACCTGACAATGGCTTATGAACAACACTTGATTTCAGTGACAGCCACAGAGTCAATCCCCAGAGATGTGGCCACCAAGTAAATCAGAAACAATTGCCTTTATTATGTTTCCGTGTGTGTGTGTGTGTGTGTGTGTGTGTGTGTGTGTGTGTGTGTGTATGCACGCATGCGAGGTTTAGGATAGCGGTGGCTTGGATTTAACCCAAAGTGCACCTTGTGGTGGGCTGGGCTCTCTGAGGATTCTGGCTTACAACAGAAGAGCTTGCCGTCCCTTTTCTGCAACCAGGTTTCAGTCTACTGGCAACCCCTAACTTGATTTTTTTGGTCTATAATTCAATGAGAGGGTTTTGCTTCCAAATCACTTTCCAATCCCCCAGCTGTGCTTTCTCCTGATGCATGATAGGTACATTGCCTTCTGATTGAATTATCACCCTATTTATCTGCTTTTCTATATTAAAGTCTGGTTAGCTGTTCTCTTCCAATGCCCTAGGGTCTGGCCCCTTCTCTGGCAGAGCCTAACCTTCCTTTCTCAGCAAGAGCGCTAGGTAGACTTATTAAGTTTCAATATTAAACAAGCTGTAGGAAACTTCCGAGTTCCTTCCACAAAAGAGAAATGAAACCTTGATATATCTATAAATATGTGATGTTTTTAACCCCATCCCAAACTATTTGCTACATGTTAATGCACATTAGTACATGCAAAATACACTCTCAAAAGAAAAACTGTGGCTTAGTGAGTATTCAAGAGTGGCAAAACCCAAGACTAATTGAACCCCAGAAGAGAACTGCCGATCATTTTAAATGACAAATCTCTGCCTCCTGTCTTTATTACTTAAGAAAAGGCTGGTGCACTTGGCAGGGAGAACAATGAGCCTGAGATAAAATATTATCAAAAATTTATCCACATAGGAAGCTCCCTTACAGTAGCATTGATCATATTTGCTCCTCACTGGGCCAGCCAAAGATCCACCTGGACATGCACATCCCTGTCTCTGAACATCAGAGATGCTGCCCCAGCCTTCCCATGGGTTAGAAAAGGATGCTCAAGGGTTGCTCCACCTTTGGGTCTGACACCAACTCCAGGGATATCTGAGCAGTGTGGTATTAAGAGCCTGTGACTTCACTGGGCATTAAGGGCTCCGGGTCCATCCCTTTGGCCTTCTACACAGTTCCTATTGCCAGCTCAGTCTCTGGCCCAACATCCACAGAAAAGGGAAGTCGGGAGATAGCCAAGTAATTACAACAGATGTAAAAGGGGAATTATTTTATACTAAATTACTATCCCCTTGTAAATGAATGGGATTATTTCTGGAAAAAGAGAGAGAGAAAATTACGTTTACCCAAGTGGAAAGTTTTATTTTTAGTCATAAGCTGAGGCTTCATATCCCATTAAGCAGCAAAGGGAAATAACTCCTTTAGCCCATTCTTCTTCCTGTCAGTTTTGATTTAAATAAAGAAGAAAAAAAATGTAAACAGGACCCTAGGTCAAAGGATTCTAGCTTTCAAAATCAGAACACCAATAAGAATGTTTTGATGCAGTCAGCCAAATGGGGAATCAATGTAGCTTCTATAGGAGCTGGTTGACACTGCCAGGTCTTAAATGGACTTCAAGATCCTCTGTCATTCTAGCTGCTAACCCTACCTGGGAGGCATATTACCTCTTTCCATTCTTTCTTTGTAAAGAAGGTGAGTCCTAGCCAGTTTGGCTCAGTGGATAGAGTGCCGGCCTGTGGACTGAAAGATCCCAGGTTTGATTCTGGTCGAGGGCATGTACCTTGGTTGGAGGTTCCTCCCCGGCCCGAGCTCTGGTTGGGGCAAGTGCAGGAGGCAACCAATTGATGTGTTTCTTGCACATGGATAGTTTTCTCTGTCTTTCCCTCTCTTCTAATTCTCTAAAAATCAATGGAAAAATATCCTCAGGTGAGGATTTTTTTTAAAAAAAAAGGTGAGATGACTTAATTCAACGGCCACATAGAGAGAATGTCCCCACACACAAGGCAGGGAGGCTAGTGGCGGGGCAGGAAGTGCTCCCCGGTGTGATGGAGTCACATATCTGCCCCAGGGGATGAGCTGGCTCTACCTCTGACCATGTACCCACATCCATTATGGAAAATACAGGAAGGCGGAGTTGAAAAGCAAGAATATCAATGCACTGGGAAATTCAGAAATAGCAGCAGCAGCAACCACAGGGGTAGCCAGTACTCAAAGATTTTCTGAAACAAAAGGCTTCAGGCAACCTGTTGCAATAGGATCTCACTATGCATGCAGGTTGCTTTGGAATTCACCATCTCCTTCCCATCTGGTTCAGAGGAAACAGCATGAGGATCTATCTATGCAGGTAGCTTTTTCATTCTCCCTGAGTCCGTAAGAATGGAAATCTACAATGAAATATTTCAAAACCTATGGCCCAGAGAATATGCACTTCCAAAATGATTATTACACCACTGGCTTTAGTTCAGTTCCCTAGGGGTTCCTGACCAATATCTTGGTGGAAGAAGTTAAGACTTAGAAAGAAGAAAGCTCTCTAAATAATTCCACCAACCTTCTTTCTCTGATGGTAGTATCAGTCCATAATGACAGGGTATTTTCAGATAAATTCTGTGATCTTTTCCCCTAGGGTATTATCCAGCTGAGTATATTAAACACCTTCCCAGACACAGAGTAACGCCTTCTCTTCATCCATCTTGTCGTTTCTCAAGGGCTGCTCCTTCCCAGTCTTTGATATGTTGTTCACCTTGTTACTACCTGTCATGTCAGGCATTTCCTCCGGGATTTCAGACATTTCATGCATCGTTGCCTCCTATGTCTTTTTCTCACACTTTTTGCTTCCTCTGCCTTGAATCACTTTCTGATGCAATATTTCATGACATTTACTTTTCCAACAAATTTGCCATTTATTTCCATTTCCTCTCTGATCACACCACACTTCATACTTCTTAAGACACTAAGTGGAGACCCTCTTCTGGAAGAGTCTCCATGAAAAGAAGGGAAGGAAGAAAAACGATGTGCCATCATCCAAAAGGCAGTTTATACACGTAGATGACTCCAGAAGATGCCCATGCTGACTAAAAGTCAAGGTGACGTTTTGGGTCAATAAGAAAGACAAACAGGTATGCATAGATGCAGTTCATCTGCAAAGGAGAGAAAGTTTCTCTTTCCCCAACATGATTAGTATTTTAATCCTTGGAATCAATTTTAAAATCTACACTGCCAACCATGAGTTAAACTGTCTTTTTAAAAGATGGTCTTCAAGGTTAACAGACGTCGAGATAAAAATAAACTATAACCCAAAAAGAGGTGAAAAATCAAGAGATCCTTAGCACAGAAGAAGGAGACGTGTTTCTGAGTTTCAAAGCCATATGGAGAGCTGATGAGGTGGGGAAATGTAAGCAGGATTTTTTCCCCCAGATGGTGGGCACTTAAGTTGAGAAGCTGAGTTTTGTAGAGGCCAAGGACCCAGGGAAAAAGGATTTGGAGGCTGCACAGAATTGATTCTCAAGGTCAAAGTAAATGAAGTATTCATTTGTGAATGAGAGTCTTAAAACCGGAAGGTGTAGGCAAAGGAGGTGACGCGTGGAGCCAGCTGGTGGTTTCCACAAAATTTCTCAGCGTGTGCAAAGTTAGAAGGATGTAAGGGAAACTCAGTGACGAACCATGAAATTTCCATGTGCTCCTCTGGGACAAGGAAAGGGTGATCTACATACAGAAAGTGGACTTAAGTAGAAGAAGAGAGGAATGTTTCCCAAAATGCGGTCCCTACCCCACCTGTATTAGAATCACCTGGAGTATTTTTATCAAGTGCAGAATTCCAGGCCTCAACCCATTTTCTCCTGAAAATGAACTCTTTGATGGGGCAGAGTTTTTTAAAGTTCACCAGGTAATACGATCACCGAAGAATGAAAAGATCAATGTCAATAAATTTCCTATAGATAGACGCAAGTGCAGAAAGATGGGCAAAATCCAAAGGCATTCTACTGATGCCCCCCAAACTAATGACTGCTTCTGAAGTACACTGAAATATACTTAACAAGAGGAGTAAATTAAATGCCAGAAAACTTTACCTGAATGGATACTAACATATAAAAGAATTACAAAACCTTCCTATGACTGATAATTTGATGGGGATTTCTAAATAATTTCATTTTCTACATATTTGATAATTAATCAGGAAGTACTTTCTAATATTAGGGCTCTGTCTGTCTAAAGTCTATGTAATCATGGTATATGTATGTTTGGGTTACTAGAGTCCTTGCAAATTTTCATGTTAATCACTAGGGACAATGTTTTAACATCTTATTATATGGATACAGAAAAAAATACAAGATTGGGCTGGCTATATATTTACTCTGGTGTAAAATTTTCTCTAAAAAATATAGTGTTTTTGTGTTTGGTTCCTTCTTTATTATTTCTAGTTTTCACTTTCCTTGTCTCTTAGAAAGGTAAATAAAAGAGGAAATTTAAAACCCTAAATATATCATTAGAAAAGAGTCCTAAACATGCCTGTAAAATGTGGATGTTGTTTTGCCAGAAAATATCTTTTTGTCAAGATTTTCCCTGAAGCAAGTCTATTACTGCACCAATATGCTGCTCATAAAGTCCATTCAAAGTCAAAGGGTAATGGTTGAAAATTTTTATTTTCACTGATTTATTGTAAAATGTAAAAATACTTCCTTTTCATGAAGACAAATGGCATTTTTAAATTCTCCTAATGAAGCAGCATTCATCAATGCTTGCTCATTTGTCTTTGCAGAGGGAGTTCTGGGGTGCAGATAAGATTAATGTCTCTGAACTTTTCAACACATGGAGTTCAGTCATGGCCCTCCCCGAGTGAGCAGAATTAAGTCAATATCATTACTAACATTCTCAATAACATTTTAAGATTTACATTCTGTTTCTGTCTTTTTTTAGACTCAGAGAGTCCATCCTGACCACAGTTTATGTTTCTAATTCACCAAGAACATGGTTTCAATTTCTTTCCATCTCAGTGAAAATGAAACTGTGGCCAACAGGGCTGGGGTGACAGTAAGAAAGTTAATAGTGCTTGAGGGCTTTAATCCCTCAATGAGGAAGATGACAGGGCACGAATTCCCTTAAAAACCATTTATTTATCAAACATTTATCAAGCATTTACTCTAAGGTAGACATTGAAGATGGCTCTGGGGAAGCAAAGATAAATAATCAACCAGTCTTTCTCCAAAAACTCAAAATTGTTGAGGGAGGCAGCCAAGGAAACAAATAAATGCCATATGTGAGGGACACAGCACTACTTAATGGCAGGAGAAATATTTATGAATGAATTCGAAAGTACTCAAAGAGGAGAGTTGTTTGATTGGGAAACGGCAAATAAGGGATAGGTGCTCTACTATGTTGAAAAATGACCCCCCCCCCAATTCATATCTTTCAGCAATTTATAAATGTAACCTCATTTGGAAGTAGGGTGTTTGTAGATATAATGAAGTTGATATGAGGTCATTCTATATTACAGTGGGCCCTAGTCAATGAAAAAAGAAACCATCTCTATTCAACTATTCTTTCTCCTGCATTCCATTTGGAAATCCTGAAGCAAAACAATGTCTCTTTATAATCACTGCACATTAGTAAATTGTTCTGAATTAGACTTGAATTAGTCAAATTTTGAAGAATGTTACACACATTATCTTTCTCATAAATTTCAAAAGGCACCACAAAGTGTAAGGTAGTCATTGATTTATGGGTTTGAATCTTTGGAAGGAGGGTTTCAGGTCACTTTGTGGACGTCTGTGGCTCAATCTGGCCTGTAGGTAGGAACCATCGTGTGATATGTGGGAACTCAGTTCTCATTCTCAGATATTCTGACGGTGAATATCTGAGAAGTATAAGCTCTACTTACCACTTCAAAACTTACACGCTGACAATCTGACATAACTTCCTCCATCATTTCCTCCACTGTCCCTGCACTGAGAGGCGTGCCTTTTCATCTTTACTTCACCTGTGTCATAATACTTCTGACATAACTTCCTCCATCATTTCCTCCACTGTCCCCGCACTGAGTGAGAGGCGTGCCTTTTTATCTTTACCTCACCTGTGTCATAATACCCCAGTCCTCAGGCTGCCTGGCTTTGTGTCAGTCTCGATCCAATCAGGGAACAGAAACCACATTGTAATTTTAAACAAGGGACGCTTGCTTCAAAAATGTTATGAAGCTATGACCAGAGAACAACTATAAAAATATAAAGAGAACTCTGAAGAGTACTCTAGGGCCAATGGTGAGTGTGCAAAGAAAGACAATATAGGCATGGGGATGTCTCCCCAAGTTTGGGGTTCAGACCGCATGGAAAAATGAGTAGTCACATCAGTTATAGTCTATTGGGTGTTGGAGAGGTTAGCTGGTTGCCCTGAGCCAAAGCCTGTCCACAGTCGCTGAGCAAGTTGCAACAACTCTCCAAGTCACAAGTGAGCCAACACTGGTAAGCAGGCAGACCAAGAGAGTTGGTACATTATTGCAGGCACAAGGCTGGATCACATGGTGTTTGTGACAGAACTATAAGAAAGTGGTCACCAGGCCTGGGCTGGGCTGTGAGGTTTCTGAGGTTCTGTGTTGTGGGTGTGTGGCTGGGGCAGAGCATCAGTGGACGTTCTAACACACCCACACCACACACAGTCATGCAACAGGAGCACACAGAAGCCAACACAGCAAACAGGACCAGGAAGAGAAGTCCCCTCTCCTACAATGGCCCTCAATGCATGCTCCTAACAAAACTTCACATGGTGCTTGTTATTAAGGAGAAAGGTTCAATCCCTTACACAGAGTACTGGAGGATGAATTTGGAGCTGAGAGTCAATAAAACCAGTTTTGGCAAGTCGATTTCTGGGTTTCATATGTAGACATAGTCTCTCAAAAGTAAGTCGAGATCTATCTAGCTTAGTAATTTCTGTGGTATCCTGAGGTCCATGAAAATAGCTTTATATCTAAGTCTCACCAGATCATTCACATAGGGGTTAAGCATTTCATAGTGAATTCTGTAGCTAGGCTTCCTTGGGCTAAATCCTGGCTTGTCTCCTTTCCAGTTGTGTGATGTTAGGGTAGTTAGTCATCCTCTCTGTTTCCTCATCTAAAAGTAAGAATAATAACCTCCACTTCTTGGAGTTCTTGGAAAGACTAAATGACGATATTTGTTAGAATTTAGAATAGTCCCTAGCTCATAGTCAGAACTCAACAAATATTAGTTTTTAATAATACTAGAGGCCTGGTGCATGATATTTGTGCACTGGGGGGGAGGGGGAGGAGGAAGGGCTTCAGCCCAACTTGCACCGGGACCCCTCACTCCTTACCACCTGCCTACAGTGGAGGCGGGAGAGGTTCCGACCACTGTAGCTACACTAGCCAGCCATGAGCCTGGCTTCTGGCTGAGCAACCCTCCCCCTGTGGGCGCACACTGACCACCAGGGGGCAACTCCTGCTTGAGCGTCTGCCCCCTAGTGGTCAGTGCAAGTTGTAGCGACCAGTCCTTCTGCTGTTCAGTCAATGTGCATATTACACTTTTATTATATAGGATTACTGGTCCAGCATCTATGAAGTAGATTCTTTACCTCTCTAGAAAGAGGTAATAAGTCTGAGAGTCAGTCCTTTTCTAATAATTTCACTCACAGGCTCAGGTATTTGTCTGGTTAACCCCTAATGGCTTTATCATGTTTCCTTTTGCAAACCCACAGAAATTATATTGGCATTGCTCTGCGCTTAAATTCCATTGGCTACCAAGAGTTGAGTACATCTCATACTATATTTAACTCTCCACTGACTCTGCCAAATATGTGCTCCTCTCTCTTCCTTTGCCTCCATTGTATAACCTGAGATATTTTTTCCCAACCATTTATTCCTCAATTTATATGCTGATATGTTAACACATACTCTATAAACAGAAAGGCAACTTGTTTAGGGGTCAAAAAATGATGCTCAACTTTGAAATTCTAAATTTGAATGCCCTCATTTTCTGAGAATGATTCCTACTTCATTTATTTAAAACCTAATTTATGCAATGAGATTGCCAGCAACATATGCCAGTTAGTCTTAAATGCTAAAATGAGAATTGCTAGGTTTCCCACTACGACCTTTGGGTAGAACTCTAGTCTTCCAGTTTTGAAATTTTCATTGCTCT
>NW_005367354.1:4282274-4289336 GCF_000412655.1 Myotis brandtii | reverse complement strand
GGGGCATGCAGAAGGCAATCAATCAATGTGTCTCTCTCACATCGGTGTTTCTCTCTCTCTCCCCCTTTCCCTTCCACTCTCTCTAAAAATCAATGAAAAAAAAATATCCTCGAGTGAGGATAAAAAAACACACACACACACACACACACACACACACACACGGAACCTGGGGGTATGTTGGCAGCTCCAAGTGCATACCTCAGTCATGAACGTGACACAACATGTTACAGTTAATTTAATATTTCTATCTTCCTCACTACACAACACTTTTCTGCAGACTGACTCAGTGTCTTATTCATGGTGTACCCCACATAAATTGGATATTGTCAGCACATGTATGTGCCTAATAAATGTGGAACATAAATAAATGACTGAAATTTGCAGAGTTGAAGTTTCACATGCTCACTATCCCTAAATCTTTTTCAGGAAACACAATCCATCCAGATATGTAGTATAGTCACAGAATCTCTTTCAATCTGCCTTATACAGTTGATCATTTCCACCCAAGCTGAATGGCTAACAGGATCTACATTTGAATCAACTGTTATTGGCCAGGAAAAACCACACCTCCCCAGGGTGAGGAAGTAATTGTTTGTCCTTTTAGAGGATATCCAATAACAAAGATATCCAAAGTCAAGAGTGAGACTCTCCATAATACTCAACAACATTCTTCATCCAACAAATCTCCCTGCAGGAAAAGCAAGGTGTACTTCAGTGAAAGGAATTTTCAAGTAATGGATCAGGAGGACCTCAAGAGAATTCAAATATACATGTTTGAAGATGCTAATCCTACTTGCAGTATAGCAAACCCAGCTACAAAGGAAAACAAAGAAACATCAAAGGATGAGTACAAAATGCAAATAGTCACATGTTGTAAATTAATCAGGACCTAAGGTACCATGGCCCAAATGCAAGGTATCAGCCAAGATGCTGATCAATTTTCCAAGTAGACCCAGAAGAAAGGAAATGCTTGATTTATAGTACCTGGAGAGATAGAAAGCACCCTAAATGGATAAATCAAAGCAAAATGTAGGAGGGTTTTGTTGGTTTTTTTGAGAATCAAATAAAGAAGGTGACAAATTTGACTTCTCTATGGCAGGCAGATAAATGATTTTTTCACATCTCTATAGATCATCACTAGACACTGTAACAGCAAACCACAAAGACGACAAGGGAGTCAAGAGGTATTCAGAAAAAAAATGCAAGAGCTACATTGTAGAAGTTTCTAGAAAGATACCTCTTGAATTCATTCATTTATTCAACAAGTTTTTGTTGAGTACTTTTAAATGCCATTAACTGCTCCAAAACCAACATAAATCAGATAACATCCCCATCATGAAAGAACACAGTATTTAATACAGATAAACATACATATGTAAATAGTTAAATTATGACTGCAGTGTTTTAAGAGCTATAATGGAAGCAGGGACTCTTCCCTGAGAACAGAGATGTAGGAAATATTTAACTGAAGTAAAAAAATATCGACACTGAAAACTATGACACCGATAAAAGAAATGGAAGAAGATACAAATAAATGGAAAGATATCTTGTATTCATGGATTGGTAGAATATTGTTAAAATGTTCATACTACCCATTGCCATATACAGTTATGCACTGCTTCAGAAAAGGGATACTTACAATGTATCGTTAAGTGATTTTTGTCATTGTGTGAACATCATAGATTGTACTTGCAGGACTCTTCCCTGAGAACAGAGATGTAGGAAATATTTAACTGAAGTAAAAAAATATCTACACTGAAAACTATAAGACACCGATAAAAGAAATGGAAGAAGATGCAAATAAATGGAAAGATATCTTGTGTTCATGGATTGAATATACTAAAGGGTAGAATATTGTTAAAATGTTCATACTACCCAATGCCATATATAGTTATGCACTGCTTTAGAAAGGGGATATTTACAATGTATCGTTGAGTGATTTTAGTCATTGTGTGAACATCATAGATTGTACTTGCTCAAACCTAGATGGTTTAGCCTACTGCACACCAAGGCTATGTATATAATCTTATGAGACCACCACGGTATATTTGGTCCATCATTGACCTATATATTATGTGGCACATGGCTGTAGAGACTCAGTGAAATCACTATTAAAATTCCAATGACAATTTTTATAGAATTAGAAAAAACAATCTTGAAATTTGTAAGGAACCACAAAAGACCCTAAGTAGCCAAAGAAATCCAGAATGAAGGGAAAAACTTAAAGCATCACACTTCCCAACTTCAATCTGTATTACAAAGCAAAAGTAATCAACACGGGATGGCATGGCAAGAATTTCCTGCCATGAATCATGTAAGCATGCTGACACAGGTGGCCTTAGTTCTCAGTTGTGATATGTTTAAGCTATGTGGACACAGCTCCCTGTGCATTTTCTATAATAATATTTGCTTTTTAAAATAGGCAGTTCCCAAAAGAATAAATACTAAAGGGTAGCAGATATATTAATAAACATTCATCTTTTTTAAAAATTATCAAAGAAAATTATATATTATTGAATTCCAATTAAACTAGAAAAATTAAAATTCTGGTACTACCAAGATTTGACAAGAACAAAGGTAACTGAAACTCTCATTATCTGCTGGAGGAAGAGTGAAATGGCAACATATTTTAGAAGACAACCTGTCAAAACCTGGACATATTGAGGTATGCAATCTGTGACTCAGCAATGATGATTTTAAATATATGTCCAAGAGAAACTAGCACATATTCACCATAGAAGATATGCATAAAAATTCCCATTTCAGTGGAATCCTTAATTAAGTAAATGAATAACAAAGTATTGTACATTCACACAGCAATAAAAACTAGAACAATACACTATGCCAGCATAAATATACATTTCTAAAACAACAATGCAAATCAATGCTTTGTTTATGGATATATGTGACAAAACAATAAAAACACAGAGAAAGATAACATGCCGTATTTGGGATAGTGTGTGTATCTCAGGGAAAGAGAGTAAGTTAACGTGATTGCAACAGGGAACAAAGAGGACTTTACCATCTTCCACAATGTTATATATCTTTTATTTAAAAAATAAAATGAAATCTGCAGCAGAAGCAATAAAATGTTAACATTTCTTCATTCTGGCTGGCAGGTACTTGTGTATTGATATTTTATTATGTGTATTTTCCTATAGTTTTAGAACTTAGCAACTTTCATTAAGGGGGAATGGAAAAAGTGATCAAGCTGGGGAAATTGTTCAGCACAAGTTAAATAAAAGCAGAACCTGAGCAGCTAGTCTATTTTCACCTGACATTGGCAACCCTAAAGCCAAATCTTATATATTTGAATACTTATCTGTTCTTTTAGTTTAAAGTCCCAGGAAACCATATCCCAACCCCACAAATGAACCTCTTTTCCCATTAATATACTAGTAAGAATCTATATGATCATCACTCTCTCAGTGTGAATCTTTGATGCCCAAACTCTTATATTTTTGTGCAATAAATTTCTTGTTCTTTCAAACCTCCACTGAGTTTTGGTGAAAGATACAGAGAAAAGGAACAAGAAACAGTGTACAAGAGTCAAGGATAGTAAAAGAGTCTTTGCCCTAATGTCTAAGTTTACCAAGGCAAATACCCCAAATTATCTAATATGTGGGTACCTTTGAAACAAGGGGAAATATGCCCAGGTAATTTTACCAGCAGAGGACATAAAGAGAGAGAGAGAGAGAGAGAGAGAGAGAGAAAGCTGATTTCCCATTCTTTTCTAGTTCAAGTGTTATCTGACACAACACTGATTATAATGTTACTCCCAAGCTTTTATCCTTCAGAAAATGTGGCCAAATGGCTAGCTTTATACTTAGTTTGGAGGAAGGCAGAAGATGTTTGGAGGCCAAGAAACTGATGAAAATATTTGCAGAGATGACATCACTGAGTGAAGGGAAAGATGCAGTCATTCACTGAGCTACAGGATGATGAAGATGAGAGAGTTTAGCGGTAAATCTAAGTCTGCAACTCAAGATTCTGATATTGGGGGGACAATTCTGAATCGGGGAGTCATAAGCATATTGAGAGTTGTTAAAGGCATGGGAGGAGATGGGCTTACAGTGGAAAAATCTATTAATTGGAAAGAGAGAAGGAAAGAAGAAATAGCAGATTTTGACTAATCCACAAAGGATGCCAAAGAGGGAGAATAATAGAGGAGTAGGCAAAGAGATATCATGGGAATCAGTACAGGTTCTGCTAAAATTCAAGAAATGGAACACTTATACTTTATAGGATGAAATGGTCAGTAGTATGGAATGCCTTGAGATATGTTATGAAGCAGCTTGAAATGATCTCATCGCACTGAACATTTGAGAGGTCCAGGGTAAAAGAGAGAGCAGTGATAATGGAAACAGAGCAGTGAAAGTCTTTATAGCTGTGTGAGTAGGAAATGGGAAGAGAGGAAATGGTCGTGTGCCATGTCCTCTATGTGATACTCCAGAGAATCTAAAAGTAGTGCTCAATATGCCACTGGACACATGAATCAACTTAAACCTTGACCTCTTGCTGCTAAGCTCTAACAGGAAAGCATAAGTTTTGAAATCAGAAAAATACCTATTTGGTTGTAAAAACATACAGTATATACACTTAATTCTTTCATTTATGCATTTAAAATCAACTATTAATTTGCAAAAGAGATCAACCGAAGGACTTGTATGCATGCATATAAGCATAACCAATGTACATAAGACACTAGGGGGTAGGGGAGACCAGGGGATTGTCAAAGGCGGGGAAAAAAGGACACATATGTAATACCCTTTGTAATACTTTAAGCAATTAAAAAAAATTTGCCAAAAAAAGAGCATGTGACTTGTTTGGGGGAATGCATTATCGTTTAAGTTTATGTATCCTGATTTTAGCTATCTTATATTTCATTTTCTGATACTTACCTAAAATGCACAGTTCTACATTTAAACACATGCACAGTCACAGCTTCTCCATTCAAATCAAGGTATGGAGCAGTTCCCTCACCCCAGAAAAATCCTACAGATTGTAGTAAATCTCTTTCCTCCCTCTCAGTACTTAGGATGAACTCTTTAGTTTGTAGAATGTCAGACAAATAGAATCATAGTGCATATAGTGTAGTGTATTATGTGCTTACTATAGTTTTGAGATTTATCCATATCGTTGCATATATCATTATTCACTTGTATGGATGTATCACAGCATGTTTATCCATTCAACAGTGGAAGGACATTTGTGTTGCTTGGAGTTTAAGTTTATTATGAATAAAGCTACCGTAAACATATGCATATGTGTGTGGATCTTAGCTTTCATTTAACTTGGGTAAATTCTTAGGGGTGGGATTACTGGATCCTAAGGTTATTGCCTATCAGGTGAGATTTTGTTTTATTTGTTTTGTCTTTCTTGCCACTCTCATCAATGTGCAGTGATATCCTATGTGGTTTAACACACATTTTCCCTAGTGACAAATGATACTCAGCATTTGTATCCAGCATCTTGTGTTGCCATTTGTTTATTATCTTTAGTAAAGTGCCTGTTCAAATACTTTTCCCATTATGTCTTATTGCATTGTCTCTCTTCTTATTATTGAGCTTCGAAAGTTCTTTATAAATTCTGGATAGAAGTCATTCAGCAGATGTGTGTCTGGCAAATATTTTTCTCAATCAATAGTTTGTCTTTTCCTTTTCCAAACACTATCTTTTGAAGAGCAGGGTTTTTTGTTCTTGGTTTTTAAATAAAGTCCAATTTATTATGTTTTTGTTGTCATGCCTAAGCAGCTTGTGCCTAACCCAAGTTTACAGATTTTTCTTCTATATTTTCTTCTAGAAGTTTTATAATTTTAGTTTAGCATTAGGACTATGATGCATTTTGAGTTAAATTATATATTTAGTGTTAGAGTAACAAGGTCTATTTTTTTTTGTTTAGATATATCAATAGCTACTGAATCATTTAAGGAAAACACTGCCATTTCCACATTGAATTGCCTTCAACCATTGTCCAATGCCAGTTGTTCATATATGTATCTGGGTCTATTTTTGGACCTTTATTTTGTTTCAGTGATTTATGTGTTTATACTATCACCAATAATACCACACTGACTTAATTACTAGGCCTTTATAATAAATATTAAAATTGGGTAGTGCTATTCCTTCAATGTTATTTTTCTTTTTCAAAATTGTTTTGGATATTCTAGTTCCTTTGCATCTCAATATATATTGGTTTAATTTTAGAATTAGCTTGTCAATTCCTTCAAAATGTACTACTGGGATTTGGATTAAAATTTTATTGAATCTATATATTAGCTTGGGGAGAATTGACACTTTAACAACATTGAGCCTTTTAAGCCATTAACAAAGTATAATTCTCTTTTCATTTGTAGTTTTCAACGTATGGAACTTGTACATATTTTGAAAGCTTTATATCTAACTCTTTCATGTGTTTGCTACTATTATAAATTTTTATTTCAAGTTGTTTATTACTAGTATATAGAAATTTAATTGGTTCTTTTAATATGATTTTGTGACCATAAACCTTGCTAAAGGCATTCATTAATTCTAATAGCCTTTTTGTAGGATCTTTAGGGTTTTCTATATAAGCAATAATACCACCTAAAAATACAATTGTTTTACTTCATTTACAATCTAAATGCCTTTTATTTATTCTTTTGGCCTTTTCCCACTTGCTAGGACCTCCAGGATGCACACTGAAGGGTTGCAGGCCCAATCCCTGGTAGCCAATTGCTGTATCTCTCTCACATCGATGTTTCTCTCTCTCCTTCCCTCCTGCCTTCCACTCTCTCTAAAAATCAATGGGGAAAAAATATTCTCAGGTGAGGATTAATGAAAAAAAACATGTTGAGTTGGAAAATGTGCCTTGCTTTTCTATTTTCTGGAAATTGGTGGTTCAAAAGGGATTTATTCAGAGTTTTAAATATCTAGAACAATCTATACAAATATTGTTTTTCTGAATTCTTTAAAGAGTTTTTTCAAACAAAAGTGACTAAATATAAGCCATGATCAAAATTCAAAATAAATTATTTTAGAGAATATTAAATACTCTCTCTCTCTCTCTCTCTCTCTCTCTCTC
>NW_005367354.1:4262585-4282216 GCF_000412655.1 Myotis brandtii | reverse complement strand
ATATATATATTTTTTTTTTCTATTCTACATAAATGTATGATACTATCTAGTCCTGGGTACAAACATACTACAATGCTGAGAAAATTCATATTAGAAAAACAAGCATAATTAAAGAGAAAATGTAGAATGCCTATTGTACATGGATGCAGAAGAGGCTAAGAAAGCAGAAGTCCTGTCCATTAGCTCTTTGCACCAAAGCTTTAAAATAAGTGGTACATCTATCAGTCACATGCAAACTCACTCCAGGTTAACTGCGTTATGCATAAATGTTACATGCATGATATTTGCTTTTGCAGACATATGCCCAGTACACTTTGGAGATACATGGAGAAGGACATCGACATTTCAAATGACAAGGCCAACAAATATGTGATTAATAAAAACTCGTTAGGGTGTTTTTTATTAACCTAAGTGCTGTCAACTTTCTAATGGGTAAGTAATGGGCTACTTTTATGCCAGAGGCATTGTGTTACTTGATTATTTCCATTTCTTTCTTGGGTAAGTAATGGGCTACTTTTATGCCAGAGGCATTGTATTACTTGTTTCCGTTTCTTTCTGGTAGGACACTTTTTCACCTGGGAGAAAACGAGGCCGGTTTAAAACAACAGGAAAGCATTATTCTTCAGAGAGTATTTTTACAGAAGGGATTTCAGTTCTACTTTTTCTGGTAGTTGGAGGTCATTGGTTCTACTGGTTGTGACTTGTGTTGGTTCAGCAGGAGTTTAGCTCAGGCTAAGCTGGTGAGTAAAGGGACAAAATGAGAAAGAGAAAACATGGCATGAAAATAAAGCTAGATTTTTTAGTTAGCATTGAAACTTCACTGAATGTCACATATGTATGGGTTTGAAACATTAGCAAAACTCAATCAGGGTTTCTTAGATATGTATATCTAGGGAAAAAACAGTCAATGACACCTATAACCTAGAAAATGAGCTCAACAGGAATATTAATCTTAAAATGTACTCCAGGCCTACCCCCACACCTGGCATGCAGTAAGCGCTCAATAAATGTTATTTCTTCTTTGGAGTAATCAATGGTATCAATAACTTTCGTTCTTCCATATTAGCTCCCCCATAATTTCCAAAATCGGCCAGGGCCCAACTCAACCTTCTTTTTAAATTTCATATATAAATACTGAGGATTATTAATAAAACCATACAGTTGCATACAGGGGAAACCAGTTTAACCCATTTTATCTTCACAACAAAAGTAGTCATTGTTCTTTCTTCTAGGGGTGGTGCATTCCATTCCTGGCTAATCGCATTCTTTATTTTTCTAATCTGATGAATACATTTCCATTTTTATTAGGTCTAATAGATAGCTGATCTAATTTGGAGCTTATAAATTATACAGTTATATGTGAATTGATTGTAGCACATAACTCTAATATACTGGCAATCTTCTCAGAGATTAGAAGTGCTGCTTAGTTCTCTTTCTATGGATGATTAATTTTCAGTGGTTATCAACCCTCAAACTGAAAATTAAGCAATACATATTTGCTTTGTGGATGACCAGTTTTATTAAAGTAGTAGAGTTGATGCAATGAATTATCAATACATTATGAAGAGAAGCCATAATTAAAATGGCTTACAAGGAGCAGGCGGGTCTCTATTGTCCTTGGTTAAATTCGGCTACTGCTGTGAAGAACTAGTTCTTGATTCTTGCAACAATCTGGGAATCATACACAAACCATCCCTTGATTTCCTGGTTTTACAATTGTTCAGGAAAGTTGATTTATGTCAATAACCCTTTAAGGTAGATGACTTGAAGACAATGAATGTTTCATTTGATTTATGTTATTTTTATTGTTGACACTATTACAGATGTCCCCATCCCCGCCTTTTGCCCACCACCACCCAGTCCCACCAGCCCACCACTTCCCTCTGGTCATCACCACACTGTGTGTCTATGGGTTATGCACGTATGTTCTTTAGCTAATCATCCCTTCACCTTCTTTCATCCATTACCTCCCTTCCCCACCCCTCGGACAGCTGTCAGTCTGTCCCATGTATCCATGCCTCTGTTTCTATCTTGTTCATCAATTTATTTTATTCATTAGATTTCACATATCAGTGAGATCATATGGTATTTGCCTTTTTCTGACTGGCTTATTTCCCTTAGCATAATAATTTCCAGGTCCACCCATGCTGTTACAAAGGTAAGATTTTCTACTTTTTTTTTTTAAGCCACATAGTATTCCATTATGGTAAATGTACCACAGCTTTTTTATCCATTCATCTACTGATGGGCCCTTCAACTGTTTCCAGATCTTAGCTATTATAAATAACACTGCTATGAACATAGGGGTACATATATTCTTTCCAACTGGTGTTTCAGGATTACTAGAATATATTCCCAGAAGTGGAATCACTGCATCATAAGGCAGTTCCGTCTTTAATTTTTGAGGAAGTTCCATACTGTTTTCCACAGTGGCTGCACCAGTCTGCATTCCCACTGACCACATACTAGGATCCCCTTTTCTCCACATCCTCGCCAGCATTTATTGTTTGTTGATTTATTGATGGTAGCCATTCTGGCAGGTATGAAGTGATATTTCATTGTAGTTTTAATTCACATCTCTCTGATAATTAACGACATTGAGAAGTTTTCCATATGTTGTCTATTGGCCATCTGTATGTCCCCTTTGGAGAAGTGTTTATCCAGGTCCTTTGCCCATTTTTTTGATTGGATTGTTTGTCTTCCTGGGGGTGAGTTGTATACATTCTTTATATATTTTGGAAATTTACCCCTTATCAGATGTATCATTGGCAAATTTAACAGAAATATCTCCATTCCCATTGGTGCTCAAAGGCTGCTTCTCTCTTTGATGCTGACCACCTTCAAAGCAAGAGGAAATTGTCCAGTGAAGCCTACACATTTAGCTCTTATGCTTGCTTGAACAGGGTTTCTCAACACAATGACGCAATCAGAGCTCTAAGAACTAAGCATGTGTACTTGGTCCTTCATCATGGTCCTCACAATTCTAGCTGTCTGTGATGGTGTCCCTGTGAGAGAAGCCACGGTCAGGCTGCAGGCCAGTCTCCCCTAGTGGTGTCTTGTCAGAGGGCTGGCGAAATTGGCTCAGGTAGGTCATCTTGAGATTTCGCTTTGCAATGTGGAACTATTCTGTTGTGCCATCATTAATAATAACATTAACTGAAGTTGTGAATAAAATATAAGATCTGCTATTTTGTGTGTGTGTGGATGATTTGTAGTCATAGTTTTGAAGGTATTTATTTATTTTTCTTTTTAAAAATATATTTTTATTGATTTCAGAGAGGAAGGGACAGGGAAAGAGAGAGAGAGAAACATCAATGATGAGAGGGAAACATCCGGCTGCCTCCTCCTGCACACCCTCCACTGGGAAAGAGAGAGAGAGAAACATCAATGATGAGAGGGAAACATCAATCGGCTGCCTCCTGCATGTCCCCCATGGGGGATCGAGCTCGCAGATCAGTCATGTGCCCTTCACCGGAATCGAACCCAGGACCCTTCAGTCCACGGTCTGGTGCTCTATCCATTGAGCCAAACCAGCTAGGGCTTATTTTTCTTTTTAAATAGATTTTTTATTGATTTTTTTTAAACAGAGAGGAAGGGAGAGGGAGAGAGAAATAGAAACATTGATGAAAGAGAAACAACCATTGGCTGCCTCCTGCATGCCTCCTACTGGGGATCAAGTCCACAACCACGGCCTGTGCCCTGACAGGAATTGAATCAGAGACCTCTTGGTGCTTGGGTTGATGCTCAACCACTGAGCTACACCAGCTGGGATGAAGGTGTTTATTGATTATTCATATCTTATGGGATATCCTTTGTGACAGCTAGCTTAGTGTATGACATTTTCATTGCCTAATGAGATCTGAAGTCCTTATTAAGCAATAGCCCAAAATTTATTTATCTTTTTAAAAATAATGAACATATTTTTATTTTGCTCACAATTTATAAAATGTGAATATTCTGTAACTCAGCCATAGCCTTTCTTTACAGTTAACTTCTTCATTGGGTCTCAATTCCCTTTAAAAAACATACTCTTGCAGAAGTTGTTGAATTTTTCATCATTCTTTCTGTCTAGATAACATTCAAAGGCAAATCCTATAGGGTGAGTATGTGAGCCCAAGAGTCAAAAACAGTGGGAAGCAACTTCATTGTAGTTACTTGGTCCTTGGTGCTAATAAAACCTGAGGACCAAGGGCATCAATGAGCAAAGCCCCCAAATTAATTTTAAACAAAGGAAATCCTTCAACTGTAGCATCAAGGAAATGTGTATATTATCAAACTAGAGGCCCAATGCATGAAATTCGTGCATGGGTAGGGTCCCTAGGCCTGGGTGGAGATCAGGACTGTCTGTGGGGCCACCGGTGGGGTGATCGGGGGGCCCCCCAACCCCCGCTGGCACCTGCCTTGGCCCACCTGGGGCCTGTGGGCTACCGGCAGCTCCTGCATTGAGTGTCTGCCCCCCTGGTTGTCAGTGTGTGTCATAGTGACCAGTCATTCCACCGTTCAGTCGATTTGCATATTAGGCTTTTATTATATAGGATTGAAAGCAGAGTCAGAGTTATTCAGATATAATTGATTAAAAAACAATAAACTCAGAACAATAGCAGATAGAAAAACTAATAGTTTCCTGAAGGATAAGGATATGCATTTGGACTTTATAGAGACAGTGTTTCTATTTGCATCAGCCATACAAGTCAGAATATCAGGCAGCAGCAAACTTGAGTGGTGACACTTGTTTGTGGGTAGGAAGGATGGGGTTGTGTTAGGAAGATCTCTATCTTTTACTGAAAAATATCACATAAGTGAAGGACGACTCTCTGAGGGAAAACCCAATCCACAGCAAAACACAAAACAAAACAAACCTGTGATTTGTGCCCAAGGGTCCACGCGTGAATGAAAGGTGGAAGGGGGTGGAGAGATAGCAGATCCGGTCCCTCACCTCTGATGCCATTTTAATTTGGATAAGACTTTGCCACATACTGTCCAGTCTCAAATATCACACAAGATGCTCCAGTCAGCTTTACTTCTCAAATGACCCTCTTACTAGGAATACACAGATATACTTTACTTCAATTAGAAATGTCCCCACATCTCATAACAGTACACAATTTAGGGACATTTTACAAGAATTTTTGAGATTATTCATTCTGCATGCGTAAACATTTTACTAACCACTTCTCAAGGCTGCAGAATCACCGAACGAGCATTTAGCGGCACCATTTGTCACTTCGCTTCCGCATTATAACACAGCTCTGCTTCAGCCAAGAGGACGCATTTTACTTTGATGGTGAATGTTTTTAGTGTACTTTTGCCTTTTACTATAAAAATGCTTTTTTAAAACATAAGTGCCGTACCAAAATGTCTCTTAAATTCACGTTTAATTAACTGCACAGTTCTACAGACGACATACAGAGGGCTTTTAACTGACAGGTACACTGCACAAAAGTTAGTAAAAGTTTTCACTGTTGCACAGCATGCTGTGTCAAATACCTGTTCAGATGGAAAGAAGCACAGAACCAAGGGGTCATGAGATCTTGACTTTACTCCCTGGTTTATTGCTAAATACAACCTGGGCCTTGTTATCCAAATTCTTGTAGTCTCAGTTCCAAAAAAGGAATAAAGAAAGACAGATGAAAGGGGGTCCCAGAAGGAAATTCTAGAACTCTGTGCAGCTGCCTCTCAAGGACTGTGAAGGGTCTGATGTGTTATTTTACTCCATCTAGTAAAGTGGCCACAGTGTCATGGATGCTGGTGGAAGACATGACTCTTTTTACTACTTTCTTTCCAAACCTTGTATATCTTATATCCTCTTGCCCCATTGCACCTGGTCAGAGCTCCAGCACAATATTGAATGGAAATGGAGATAGTTGGCTTTTTCATTAATTTGCAGATGACAAAGAGGACAGATAGAGATATAAAATAATCTTAAAAATAAGCGTTGAATTTGACAAGCTCACTTGTTACAGTTATTATAGAAAACCATCTTTCCATAAAACAAAACAACTGAATAGAAATGAAGTGCTTCAAATGCCATCACTTACAAAACATGTTCTTTAAATAGGACACAAAAGCACTAACCCAGGAAAGGAAGGATTTTAACTATTTTAAAATCAAGAACACCTCAGCCTTAAGAGACACAAATCATGGACTGAGAAAAGGTATTTACAATATGGATGTTAAGTAAAGGACTCCAGACAATACTGAGAATTTCTATGAATCATTAAGATAAGGATACCCAGCACATTAGAAATGTGGGCAAAAGCCTCAGTGGGCATTTCACACGTGCGCGTGTGCACATACACACACACATGCACACACTTATACAATACAAATGAGCCAAATAATAAATGAGTGAGAAAGCTTAACCTCATTAATCAGATAACTTCAAATTAATATCACAATTAGATGCCACTATGCAAAAATCATCATGGCTCCAATTTAAAAAACCTGAAAATGCCAAGTACTGCAGAGGAGACGGAGCAACTCATGTAATGCTTAGTGGGAAATTTGTAAACCATTTTTGAAAGTGATTTGATAACACTTCCTAAAGCTTAGCATAAGTTTATCTCATGACACCGTGATTCTGTTCATAGGTATAGTCCCAACAGAAATATGTACATTTGGGTACTACTAGACACATGCCAGAATATATTAGCACTATCCTAAAAATTGAACACGTTTTCATCAACAGCAGAACAGAGGAATGGTGGCATGATCATAAAAATGAAAAGTACACTGTAAGAATAAATAACTGTGATATGCAGCAACATGGATGAATTGCAAAAACAAGTTGAGAGCAGGAAGGCAGTCACACAATAATACAGACCGTATTATTTCCGTAAATTTCAAAAATAGCAAAAATGAACTAGTGGTGATATAAGTTAAGACTGTGGCTAATTTTGGAGGGTGATGTCTGGAAGCAGCAAATAGAAAGCTCCCAGGCTGCGGAACACTATTTCTTGATCTGGGTCGATTCTGAGGGTATTCACTTTTTTAAGTCTTTAGGCTACATATTTATGATTCACATACTATTCTTCAATTATCTTGTTTGTTAATGAACAGTTTAAACACGTATGCATGCATGTATGTGCGTAGATGAAAGAAAGAAGAGAGGGGAAAGGAGGAGAGAGAGGGAGAGAAAAAGAGATGAAAAGATTTAGCTACGCTGAATCAGGTTTTATAAACGCAGTGAGTGTGAAAAAAGGATAATTCACCAGGACCATCTGCCATCCCTCCAAAATTCGCAACCCATCCTGTCAGAAAGAACTCATCATTAAAATAATTCCAGAATTACACGGAGATTGCTGTGAAGTCTGGAGTCACAGCCAGTACAGTAAGACCTTTTTTATTAAACAGCTATGGCAACATTTGGGGATCAGTTGTTAAATAACTTCATAGATAGAAACATGTTGAGTCAAAGTTTGCTGAAGAAAGAAAAAAAATACTAGTTTTAATAATAAACACTATCCTATCTCAAATAGATTGAAAATACCATTGGAAAGAAATATCTTTATTCCCTCCAAACACACTCACTCCTCTTCTCTTCTCTTCTCTTCTCTTCTCTTCTCTCTCTCTCTCTCTCTCTCTCTCTCTCTCTCTCTCTCTCTCACACACACACACACACACACACACACACACACACACACACACAATTGATTAGCATATTGGCCCTGGTTGCTGCACGGAGGACAGGGAGAGACAGAATAGGCAGACCACTCAGACTGGTAGTGGGCAGGTCTAATAAGCAAGGGGACTTACACAGAGGCTTGTCGCTAGCAGCAGGGAAACCAGTAGATCTCTGCCTGCCCACAAGAATCCTAAAAGTTTAGATAGAGGTCTTAGCTGGTCAGGCACACATTCAGGCCAGATGATCTCCACACTTTCGTCTCTCAAGGCTACATCCTTGAAAGAGCTTCAGTGTGGGAATGATGTACAGAATGTACATTCCAAGGATGGGGTAGGGGTGGGGGGTAAGAAGGTTCAGATTGCTCAGGGTTAGTTTTCTGGTCAAAACCTGACAGCACCTCCTCTTGATGACATACTCCAACTCTGTCCCTGCCACACACCCATCCCCTTCTTGTTGCAGAAATGATGGGGTGCGGAAGAGCCAAACAGATCATTGAAGATCCAGGCAGGGCCTTGGGTAGGGTTCATGGGGGAAGTGTGGGGCACAGTTATACTAGCAGAGCTCCAAGGTCAGGTGTCTGATCTCCTACCTTGAGCCCAGATACCATATCTTATAGAAAAACCTAGAGATGGCCTGGCTGGTATGGCTCAATGATTGAGCACCTACCTATGAGCCAGGAGGCCATGGTTAGATTGCAGGTCAGGGCACATGCCCAGGTTGTGGGCTTGAACCCTGGCAGGGGGGCATGCAGGAGGCAGCTGATCAATGATTCTCTCTCATCATTGATGTTTCTCTCTCTCTCTCCTTCTCCCTTCCTCTCTGAAATCAATAAAAAATACATATTTTAAAAAATACCTAGAGATGACTAAACTTAAAGACATAATAAACTTATGTAGAACTGATGCCGTATCATTGATTAATAAGAAAGAAAGCTTCTATACAAGTCAGAATGCTCTCATTTTCCTGTCAGTATAGACTCTCACTGTCCTAAATAGGAACATGAGAAGTCAGGATATACTTAGACTTGGCAAGAGAAATGAATGGCTTAATTTTGGTGACAGTGGCATTGACAGATGAGCACTAATGGACCCATTTCCACTGTGGGACTCCACACAGCTGGCTGTGGACCCAGACACTCATGCAGGTGCCTTCCCCTTGGAGTAATCAGAGGGGAGCACAGATAATTCTGGACTCTCACATCAATTTTCTAAATTTCATGCAGATCTATCCTTGTTGATTTACTCAACCTCCTCTAGACAATAGTATTGTGGTCAAGCCTGTTTACAATGCATATTTTATTAGTTGAATTCTCCAAGACAGATCTCCAAGTTTTAGGGATATTTTTTATATATTTTTTATATATTTTATTGATTTCAGAGAGGAAGGGAGAGAGAGAGAGAAGCATCAGTGATGAGAGAGAATCATTGATCAGCTGCCTCCTGTATGCCACCCACTGGAGATCCAGCACATAACCTGGGCATGTGCCATGACTGATAATTGAACTGTGACCTCTTGGTTCATAGGTTGTTGCTCAACCAATGAGCCACATTGGATGGGCTCTAGGGGTATTTTACTCTAATTCTCTATGCACCAACTTCAGGACTATGTCAGAAAGCAGAAACGTAATGTAGAGGGAAAGATTCTATATTTAAGATATAATTTTCATTAGGTGAAAACAGAAGTTTCTTAAGAATAATTATTGGCTATCTCGTTTAAAATAATGCAAAGGTGCACATCCAATAAAAGCATTTTCATAGCAGGAAATAAATACTCTATCATTTTTTAAAATGGGACTTTTATCAAAACTTCAAAGCTCCTGGGTAGAGACCTTGCACCAACCCCACCCCCAGGTCTGGGAGACACTGACCTGACAGTCTACAATGAGACCTCCTCCTTCCGGTCTTGGAATCAGCAGGTGCATTTAATCCTGTACATTGATTAGATGCCAAAAGGACTGTGCAATCTAATTAAATATATAAGCAGAAATCACTTTTTAAAAATCTGCAAGCCAACAAAACGTGCAGAGTAACAGGAGATATCTGCATTGTTCAATTCTTCCAGAAAAATAGTTAGTAAATCATTAAATCATTCAGATTGCCATCTGCCTAATGCTGAATATTTGAATATTGAAATCATTCATAGTAAATGATTGTTTGGCATAACTCCGTGGACAGTTGCATGTTGGATTATGACACAAACAACACTGGACCCTGGGGAGCACCATGGAGTAACAGTGTACATTTTAATTAAAATCAAGGCAGTGGTGTGAAGTCATGCAGGTGTGCAATGCACACCTCCAGGAGGCGCCATCTGCACAGACTGAAGGGAGTTGTGCAACGTGGCAGTTTTAAAACACTCAGATTCCAATGAGAAATAATTTTTTTTTTCAGAGAGATTGGTGTAAGGCCACCCTATAAAAGTAGAAAAAAATTAAGTTCAATGTTATTAATTGACCTGTGCCGGTATTAGTACTTCAGACAATTTACTTGGAATACCATGTGTCACTGACCCTAAATCACATAGGACATGAAGCTAGAAGAGGGAGTCATAGGATCCGCCTCCTATCTGAAGACTCCTTTGCTTTCAATTAGATTTGCCTACAGATTCAATTGTTTTGTGTATTTCTGAAGTGTCTTTGTTATTCATTCCATCCACATTTATAACCTCTATAGCTCTATTTGTGTTATTTACATATCTTTCCCAATGTTTTTAAGGCTTTCTGCTTTCAGACTTAACATCACAGACAAAGGCATTATTGTGCTTCAGTTCTGCTTCCTGATCATTAATAAAGACATTTTATTTTTTTAAATCCACCCTTGTTAAACACATTTTTGCATCTTCAAATTATATAAAGCCTAAAATGTGAGTAATCTGAAGACATTGCCACATATTATATTCTTTGCTTATCATCTTTTAGCTCATTTTCAGTTATTGAGGCTGAATTTTTCTGGTTTGATTTGAATCAATTTTGCCAGTAAAATCTCACGGATGTTAAATCAGTTACTGTAAGAGGAGAATATAGGATGAGCACTATACTTAATCCTCTCTATTCATCTCCAAATTTAGTTATTCTAACAAGAATGCTATTTAGTTGCACGCACACACGTGTGTGTGTGTGGGGGGGTTGTTGAGGGATAATGGTGTTGGGGAATGGAAAATGCTTTTTTTTTAAATGCACAGTGGAGTTATACTAAATAGGAGATAAAGAATTGGGCTCAGGGTGAAGGAGATAGGACCCAGCATGATCTGAGGATCCATTTGGACTTGACTTTGATGACCCCCTTATCCTAAAGTGAGTGTGGTCCCAGAAATCAGACGCTTCCCAAGCAATGTGTCCCAAGGGTCAAGGTCTATGAGAGAGAGAGGGGGATGGAGGGTGAGAGGGAAGGAGGGAGGGGGGAGAGAGAGAGAGAGAGAGAGAGAGAGAGAGAGAGAGAGAGATCACGAAAGCTAGAGAAACCCCCAAGTTCCTGAGCACGAACTTGGGTTTGAGTTTGACTCCATGCACTGGGTCAGATTGCTTATGGAAAGGGTGAAATACAGGCATTTGGGGTCAGATCAGAATAGTTAAAGGGACACTGGGAAGAATCTCCTCCCCTATGGGACTGAGAGGTGCTAAGCCCAGTGGAAAAGGGGGTGTATTCTAAAGCTGAGGGACAAGAATGGCTGTGGCCAAATTATAAAGAGCAGGAGTTGTCACTCAGAATAATACAAGCTGGGAAAGAGGGAGCACCTTTTTTCCCCTTCATCCAGAAAGGAACATGGTACAAATGAATCGTTTAGGAAGAATTGTTGGAGAGACAGCCTGGAACCAGGAGGGGCTACAGAACATTCTCACAAATGCATCTTGAAATCGAAACAAATCATCATTACCATTCATTTGGGATTTGTGCCACTTTGCTGTGCTCAAAGAACCCTTTCAAAAATATGAGATCATAATGGAAAAATAGAAGGAAAATTGAAATATATTATGAAACCATCAGAAACATGCACAGATTTTCAGCACAGTGATGTTAGTGCAGTTGTGTGTATTGATTCCTCATTCAAACACAATTAAGCTTTGAAATCAACTGTCTATAGATTCAGACAGTTGAAAATGATATATTTCTTCAGTACATAATAGATGTCCAAACTGTGTCCAGGAATGACCGAAAAATGGGCGAGTAAATTGTTCTTTAACTTTAGGCTAAATTAACTTTTTATAATTGCAATTGTCTTTAGCTTGTATTGTTCTTTATAGTTTAGCATTTTCACACCGTTAAGTTCTTTGGATATTTATAGAACCCCATTTTACAGATAAGAACAATGAGGTCCAGACTCGGGAAATCATTTATTCCACATTGCTATTTAACAGCAGAGCTAGGTGGAGCCTAAACATAGGCACTGTTCAGACACCGTGAGATACTGTCAGTTTAGGAGGTAACTATGAGCTCAGGGTGAAGCAAATCAAGACAAACATACACCTTGAAGAAATTAACAATGAGCATCGGAGTGAAGGGAGAACAAAGAACTGATCTAGGTTTGGAAATGGCAGAAATAACTATTCAGACTCTGCCTTTTTGTTGTTATTGTTCCAAATTCAATGTACTTCCCAACCAGTAAAGACAGAAAAGATAAAACTTTCAGGAGTGGAAGCCACTCCCTTTTGCTTTGGTCACCCAGCAACAAGGTATGTTCAGATTCTATAGGTCAATGGAGTGGGGACATGGTACAGTCAGAGGAGCCCAGTGTAGCTCTTATCCCAGCCGGCTGGGAGGGCTGATATGAACTTGCACATTACCAGACCATTAGGGTTTCCACCACAGTGGTGAGGGTTAGGCTCTGCTTAGTGTGCCCAGCTGATGGCAGAATAGGTTAATTAATACCCAATCTGTGTTGTCCCCAAGCCAGGCTTGCCCGGGTTCAGCGCTGTGTCCACCCTTTTACTAATGGGCACAACGATGCTGTATAGGATTAAAGTGGCCCTGATATAAGGTAATTCCTATAAGTGGCCTGGCAATAGTCTACTACAGTACTGCACGTTAGTATATTCTATCACACGTACATGTGTACGTGTGTTCTATGAGCAAGAGCGAATATAAAGAATCAAATGGGTAATGGAATGACTCAAGTCTATCAGAAAACATCTTATTCTTTAAGAAAAGAAGCTTACATGTTTTATTGAAGAATCTAAAAGTGTGTATAGTGAAGTCGTTTGTTTTACACAGAGATCCGGTAGGAAGACCAAGAGGGGAGAATGAAGTAGCTCAATGCCCTTACCAATCTTTTTCCTACTGTAAGTGAGGCTACCAACATGCATTACAGGTTCTAGAACCTGAGAGAATCATAGCCGGTTCTTTCACCTCCCCGTCTGAAACTGTCTACTCTTGTCTGTATCTCACATTCAATTTCCCTCTCTCTTCCTGGTCGCTTTGTTCTAGCTCATTCTCAGCTCTGGAATCATTCCTGGGTGCCGCTTAATGGATTGCATTTGGAGGAATGTTTCCAGCAAAGCACTTCCATTCCATTTCTGGACCCAGCCTCTGCTCCCAGATCCTCCTCAAAGGGGTGTGGATGCAGCCTTGGCCCGCTGGAGGCAACTGGACTTGACCCAGCTTAAATGCTGAAAGGCGTGTTCTGAGCCATACATATTTTATACTAGGGAAAATGGAAGACCGCCATCATGGAACTAAGATAACTAACATGGAAGGACAAGGACAGTAGAACATGTCAGAGGAAAAGCTCCCCATCAAACTGAAGCCCTCTTCTCATCACCTCACCGGTGAGATTTGACTACCCGTGTGTGTGGACAATGGATGCTAATTATCTGAATGAGTGTGCATGGTTAGTGGGAGTCAATAAATGTCCACTTCGGTAGACCTTGTCAGTTGCAATTTGCATCAGCCCTCCTTTCTCATCAAGGGATGATCGAGGTTGAGAGGTAAGGAGAGGCTCGGGAACAGCCAGGCTTAATTAGCTGGTATTCAAATGGGAGATGCTGTGAGCCAAGGGCAAGAGGTACATGAATGGGAGTCAAGAAACCAATTGAGTGGAATCAACAAGACATGTAATTAAATGAGAGACAGACTTGCAGAAAGACAGGTCAGCTTATACACTCCCTGCCCCATTAGGGGAGAGGGGGATGCTATAAAGGACATTATTGGGCCAACTGAAAAAAGGAGTGTATCAAGGTTAAATTACTAAAGTGGATAATACAGTGTGGTTATCTAAGAGAATACTTTTATTCTTAGTAAATGAACACTGATATATATATATATATATTCAGGACAATATTTTACATATATGGCATCTCATATCATGGGAAGAAACATAGAAGCCTTTTGGCACAAAGCAGTGTGTCCTAAGTTCAGTTAGAGAGAAGCATGCAAAGTCTAAAGGATCGAGACAACCTCTCCAATCTGGGGGTCAGGTAGAATTAGTGAGGAGGAGCATGTATTACACTAGATCAAAAATGTCAGGTGAAAGGGCCTGGGTTAGGGGCATTTCTGGCAAAGGGGGATGATCAAACAAAGACCAAGAGGGCAGCCTGAGGCTGGGTGGGTGTAGGAATCACCATTCTGCTTAGAACATTGAGGCGGAAGGGAGATAGGCAGTGACTGCAGATTACACTTAATTTTGCATGCCTTGCTGAGGATGTTCTGAAAGGAACATCTTTTGAATAGAGGCTGGACAGAACACCTAAACATATATGCAAATGGGAAAATGGCTACAAGTGAAAGATGCAGACACATTTCAAAAATGATCAGGAGGAATAAAGGCAAGAAAGTCATGAATATAAATATATTGACTGTCATTAAAGGGCGTATCTCTGTGCTACTTTCTCTTTTAAAAAGTAATCACTTTGACAGATGCATAGAAATCCAATACAAATGAATACACATAGGTGAGTGGGTCATATAATGAAGGAACAGGATTCAGAGGCCACTTCAAGCTGAGTCTGGGGAGAAGGCTTCAGGTCAGAATGTAGATCAGCAGAGAAGTTAAAAGAATGCCGTTTTATTCAATGCAAAATCTCTGATCTCTAAGTGCAAGTCTCCTACCCTGGCTATTAGAAGACGCTCTAAAGCGTCACTCATGCAAAAAAAAAAAAATGCTTCATTGCCATTGCTAGGAGGCTCATAAGTTTGCACGATCAGATAAGTAGACACACGCTCCATTGCATCTTGTGAATATCATAGCTTTTGTTCAAATATTACACTGAAATCCTAGAACTATGTCATTTACCCTACCATATGCTTTCTACTTGATTTTAAAATTCAACTCAAAAGACATGCATAAAAGGGAAAGCAACCACACCCAAAGATCGAAACTTTGTTTAAAAATGGAAATTGGGAGATACCCAATATGTTCAGTTGATATCCACCATATAAAATGTGGAATGCATAAGAATTTTGAGTTAAATATTCAAAATAACAGTTTTGTAGATTGTGCTTTTTTTCCCTCACCAAGGTGAGCTAACATCAATACATTCACAGCCATCTGCTAGATGATGTGGGAGGTAGATGCAAAGCAGAATATATATATATTGCCTTTGAGGACTTATGGGAGAGAAGAGACTTACACTATGGACCTGTAAGTAGTGAGAGAAGGATTTGTAGTCACTACAGTTTCACAGAATTATGTACTTTCTGTGCAAATCAAATGCATTATAAATAGTTTCATCCCATAAAGAGCTTTCCCTGTGTGTATTTTTTGAGAGTCTGGTATGTCTTAGATGCTAGAGAAGCAGAGAAGACTAAGAATGGGTTCTGCCCTTGAGGAGTCCACCGAGTAAAAATGGTGACATGTAAACAATTCGACCAGCACAGAAAGCTCCACAGAACAAAGGGACGCACCATGTGCTCCACACGAAGGAAGGGTAATGGCCTCTCTCCTTTACCATCACGTGATTTCACCACTCAAAACACTCCTCCCACTAACACTAATGCCAGGAAACTTTCGTCTAGCTTTCTTGCTGCCATGGTCACAAAATCCATATCAAGGAAGCGACCCTGATGACTACATTTGAATGTACAATGCGCCCAGTGCTTCTCATTCATTTTGGCCTCATATGTGTTAGAGTAAGAAGATGCCCAGATTCAGTTTAATTCCTGAGTAATTCTAATCACTTTAGACATGATGATTTATCTAAGCATAAAAGCACATAGCAAAATCAAAGTCTGGACTTTTAAAACTTAGAAATTTCTAGTCATGAAAACTGGGATTAAGAATGGAGTTCACAACAAGGCAAGCTGGGTGCACATCTTAAAGAGACACCCAACTTTCCTTGAGCTACCGTGAGAGTGAGAGCCTCCTGAAAATCTGTGCCCTAAGTACCTAGCTTGCCTCAGCGTTGGCTCAGTTCTGCAGTGAACAGTTTAAAGGGAGAACGAGACAGAAGGTCACGTTGCTAAAAGAAGCCTACAGCAGCCAGGGAAATGGACCCGGACCACCCATTTCTGAAAGGCCTTGCTCAAGGCCACACCGCCCTCTTTAGCCTGGCAATAAGTCTCAGTGACTTCCTGTAGCAGACAGGAGGCACACAATACACATTGGGTCTCTTTCTTCTTTTGACTAAGCCAGGTCAAAGTCACTCTTAACCAAGTCCTTGACTTGACAAACAAACACCTCAAAGCCATTACATTAGAGCTACTTTTGAGTGGGTCTTTATGTACTTTATTTCAAAATGTACTCAGTTTTTGTGTAATTGGGTATGTTGACATGGAGACACTTTAATGAAGAAAGATGCTGTGATACTCATAGATCTTAGAAATAGGAGGGGCAACATGCCATGCAGGGCCACAGGGTGAAGCATCTGGGTTAGTCAGGAGCCAGAGGAATCTAGGGGGAAACATGGGCAAGAGCCTCCTTAGCCGTTTTCCATAGAAAGCCAAGGGTAAGCAGGTGACACAGCTTTAGGACTGGCTGGTTTGAATAACTTCTGCAGGCTCCAGCATGGAGGGCTGCCCCTAGTTATCTGACCCCTGGCCTTGGGTATCAGGGTAAGAGCATGGTAAGGGAGGTTTGAACTCTAGATTGGTTGATTTGCATGTAAAAGTTGCACTTCCAGGTGGGCAAGTTGTTTGCTCCCAAGTATTAGCTAACCTTGGGAGGGAAAGTCCCTTCCAGGGTCGGCAAGACCCCCAGATGCCAAAGCATCCAAATAAAAAGATCTGCATAATGTAGATCCATATTTTTAATAGTTACTGTTCACTAAATATCCAGAGTTTCCAGGGTCTATAAGAGAACTGAACACTCCTATCTTCCTCAGAAATGATGTGGAGGCATTAATGGAGCCGAGGTTGGAGAACTTACAACATCATGGGATTGGCTCTAAACAGAGGGCCCTGGCCGCCCAGCGTGTTCAATCCAGCATGACTCACAACTCCGACATGCTTTTAAAAATGCAGAGAGAGAAAGTGCTTTCTGCACTCTGAGGACACATGTTTAACATTTACACTAACTCAACACCCTAGGGTTTTAATCAGCAAAAAGGCTTACATAAAAAGTGCAAAAACCATGGGCTTCTCTCCATGTTGTGTTTTGTGAGAGAAATGAAAAAAAAAGAAAAGAAATGTACAATACAAGTAAAAGCCACGGACACATGTTTAACATTTACACTAACTCAACACCCTAGAGTTTTAATCAGCAAAAAGGCTTACATAAAAAGTGCAAAAACCATGGGCTTCTTTCCATGTTGTGTTTTGTGAGAGAAATGGGGAAAAAAAAGAAATGTACAATACAAGTAAAAGCCATGAAGACAAAACACAGATTTCCCTAGCGCCCTTGGAAATAAAGTTGCTGACATGGACACTCAGCTTCCAGAGTGTCCCTTCACTAACAAACAGAACAGGTGGTCGCATCTTTGTTCTCACTATGTGAGGTACAAGGGAGGATTTTAAGTGCGAAGGAAGCAGACAGCTGAGGAGGAAATTGAAGAAAAGAGCAACTTACAATTCTTAAGGTGCTGTAGGACCTGACTAACCCAAAAGGCGCTGGTGTTAACCATGTTGAAAGTGTGAGAAAAAGAAATGATCTTAGTTTCAGAATATGTGAGGGTTGCAAACATCAAAGGGACATAATTAGAAGCAACTGTTTAGAGCAAAAAAATGATAAAGAGATTCGTGGCTAATTGTCAGAAATTAATTTCAGGCCTGCTACTTTTCCAAAGTTAGAGAGTCCATCTCCCAGAAAATGAACACTTTTTTTTTGCAGGAACTCTCCCAGGTAAGGTCAGCCCTCTTTGTTTTTAAATACTCCCAGGGAAACACCCCATTCTTGGGTGAGGTTTGTATCACACTCAATATATCAACACTATGGGGTAAGGTGTATCTTAAAAAAAATGTTGAAGTCCTAACCCTCCAGAAAAGTCTTTAGAACATGCATACATTTCTCATCACCATATGCAGACCCTCTCTTATTTCATGGACCTACTCCATCTCTAAGACACTTCGCAATATATTAGGGTTTCCCGGTGCTCCAGAAAGTCGGGGTAACCAGCACTTTGTTCACACCAGCTGCAGGCAAATAACCCATGGAATAGTGCTCCTTCTTGCAGCAGACTCCAAACACAGGTTCAAGAGATCAAGACATGTCCTCCTGCCAAATAATGGGGAGCCCATGCCTCCCTGGGGAGCTCTGTCCCTGTACGGTCATGTGGGGCCACCTTCTCATGCCGTTTACCAGAAGTAAGAGAAATCCACGCTATTCAGGCATATGGCCCAGAGCTAGTGTTCTATCAGTAGGAGCCCATCGAGACCAGGGATCATTCTGAGCATGGCTCTTTCAGTGGACTGAATAATAAAGATATCACAGTGGTCTTTCCAGGGCAAAGAGAACATCTGTGGGATTTAGGGTCATTAATGGAATAAGTGAGCAAGAATAAGAGCTCACTGGAGTAAACAGATCCAGGGTGGGCACTCAGCCACACACAGGCACTTCTGCTTCCTCCTCTGCTTTTATCATGAGCTGATAAAGATGCGATTGTGCCACTGGGCCCTGTGCGAAGACCCTCCTCCTGCCCTGGAGATTCCTTTACAAGTTCTAGTTACCCTTCAGCAACACTTGTATATCTCAGCAAACCCACTCATAGAAAGGAAAATACATGTCCACAGAAGTCTTATGCAAGAATGTTCATAGCAGCTTGATTCCCAAAAGCCCCAAACGGGAAACAAGCCACATGTCTGTCAACAAACTGGTAAATTTATACAATGGATTCTTACTCAGAATTAAGGTGGGACAAACAACTGATACATGCAAAAATGTGAGTTAATTTCAGAAAGAGTGAATGAGGGAAGTCACATATACTTGGATTTATAAGTTCTAGAATAGGCAAAACTAAACTAAGGTGGCTATAACCTGTGGGGAGGGGCTGAGGATTGCCTGGGAAAGACTTTAAATGTTCCGTATATTGCACAAGAGAATTGAAGAGTTCAATATATTGATAGGGGTGTGGGTTACACAGGGGTATGCATTTGTCAAAACGGAACAAATTGCATACTTAGAATGTCTGCACTTCTCTGCAGGAAAATTATACCTCAATAAAAAAATCAATAAATGAATGAAAATTCCACTTTAAGTTCCTATTCTAGAGATGCATATAGATTTTTAAATAAAATAGAGAGTTCCTTATAGGTCAGGAAGAATCCCAGACAATGTGTAAGAGAACAGGATGTTCATTTCAGGGTGCCCTAGCAGTTCCTACCCCAGTGCATCAAGTTGAATGAAAAATAGGAGGGGTTTTCTCCTTGCTGCTCAGCATTCAAGATCCATGTGCACCCTCCTGCTCCCTAAAATTCAGACGTATATGAATGTAGGACTCAGTGTGACAGGCGACATGGCAAGGACCTGTGATGCTCACAGGTTCCTGTGCCCCAATGAGGTCCATCACCATTTCCTCCACCCTCTTTCAGTATCATCTACACTAATAAAAGAGAAACATGGTAATTGGCGTACGACCGCTACCCTTTTCATTGGCTAATCAGCATATCCTTATGCAAATTAACTGTCAGCCAAGATGGCGGCCGGC
>NW_005367354.1:4260152-4261537 GCF_000412655.1 Myotis brandtii | reverse complement strand
AATTTTTGTGCACCGGGCCTCTAGTCTATAATAATAAAAGCACAATATGCTAATTAGACTGGATGTCCTTCCGGACGACCTTCCAGACGAAATCGGTGCTGGGAGGGAAGCCCGGGTCCCAGGTGCCAGAGGGAAGCCAGTGCCAGCAGCAGGGGAAGAAAGGCCTATTGTTGCACGAATTTCGTGCATCGGGCCTCTAGTATCATATAATTCCCTGTGACACCCTTGAGAGGGGTTGGCTTATAGAACTTGCCTCTTGAGGATCCAAGATTCTACACAGGTGCCTATGCTTACCTGTGCTTTCTGAGAATGCCCATATTACCTAAAACAATGTGGATAAAAATTGTCAGGATGAGGTTGGGCAGAGAAAAGCCCCAGTGAGGCTCTTCTGAAGGCATTGGTGGCCTCACAGGCTGACAGGTACATGCACACAGATACACGGAAGTGAGGCAGTGGGCTAGACGCCTGAAGCTGCAGTGGAAGGGCAGTGTGTGGAGTGGAAGATTTACTGTCCTAAGGTTCTCCCTTCACTCCATGGCTACCAACACTCCCGATGACCTCACTCTTCTGGCCCTTTGTGGTACTTGTGCCTTGGTTGGAGAAGGGGCAGAGAGGAAATGTCTACTCCTGTGTACAGATGGAGAAGAGGTGTCTTGTGTCTGAGGTCTCTGGAGAAGCCCTGTAGCAAAGTAGCTAGGAGCAGATTGGAGCCCGGATGCTTAAATCTCAGCTTCGCTGTTTCTAGGTGTTTGAACTTGGACAATGAACTAAATCTCTCCTTCAGGTTTTTCATCTGTAAAAATGGAGATAATCTTTATACATAGGGCTGTTGGGGAATTGAATAGGTTAATGAAATGGGTAGAGTGTTCTGAAAAATGTTGGCAACCCATCAGCGCACAGTAAATATCAGTGGCTTTCATTAGAGCTTGTCTTCAGGTTGCTGTTACAGGTCCATCCGTTCTTCTGCCGCAAGTAACAGACATTTTACCAGATATTCGGCGATCAGATTAAGAATCAAAGGGGAACCAACTCAGGAAAGTCATTTCTTAATTTTCTGATCCTCTAGGCCAGGGGTCTGACTGGATGTCCTTCCGGACGACCTTCCAGACGAAATCGGTGCTGGGAGGGAAGCCCGGGTCCCAGGTGCCAGAGGGAAGCCAGTGCCAGCAGCAGGGGAAGAAAGGCCTACTGTTGCACGAATTTCGTGCATCGGGCCTCTAGTATCATATAATTCCCTGTGACACCCTTGAGGGGGGTTGGCTTATAGAACTTGCCTCTTGAGGATCCACAAAATACCGACTTCTGCGCATGGGCAACGAAGTTTCAATCTCACTGTATGTGCACGCCCGCACATGGTATTTTGTGGAAGAGCCACACTCAAGGGG
>NW_005367354.1:4252769-4260016 GCF_000412655.1 Myotis brandtii | reverse complement strand
CATTAGTAACAAAGACACAGAATTTCCGGAGGATGAGGCCCAGAAATCAAGATTTTAAAAAGATTCCCAGGTGATTCTAATGTGCAGCCAAGGTTGAGAACCACTATTCTAGGCGTTCTGCTAGGACTAAGAGTATTCCAATTCCAGGGGGATTTCCAGACACCACAGTCAGGGCTTGAAAACTCCCACCCACATCTAATACCCACCCACACACACTCAGTCTTACCCAGTTATACGCTGACCCAGATCTTCCAACACTTTCCCAGATACACTCCCCTCTGCAGAAAGCATAGACCGAACCCTTTTAACCATGTTTTCGTTGATGGTGTCATTTTTGCTAAAATTTCTAGTCTTTTTTGCCTAAAAAAAAACAAAAAAAAACACCTTTTCCTTCTTAATTTTCCAGTGTGCTTGCAAGTTTCATTGACTTTTCCAAGTCCAAGATACAACAGCAAGATACAACAGTTTTGTTAGTAAAAAAAATCCATCTCATTAATTAAAGAAAAGTCTGCATCTTTCTTCTCACCAGGTGAACAAAAGCAGCCCAGGATTAAAGCAAATAGCATTCAAAACACAATTAAAGGAACAGGCAAGAGTTGTTGTTTTTTAATCTATAGCTTAAACTATAGTTGGCATTATTCTCTGTGCTTTGCATTTAATTCCACGCAGTTTTTATAAAATCTGAAACTCAATTCTTCTTTGAGAAACTTCAGTCTTTTAGTTCTTCCTTTTACATGTTTATCCAGGAGCAACGTTACAGAAGTAGAGCATTTGCTGGACCAAGAGACTTACTTCATTTATAAAAATTTTATGTTTCCGTTTCTTTTTTTTGACACCCTGAGGCGATCTGGCCCATGCTTTCCCAAACACTGAAGTAATAAGTGGGCCTGATAGTCATAATAATTTCTGCTCCACGGATTCAGTTGGATATGATTTAAAAATTCTGAACATTTTATTTGAGAAAACAAATTGGCTGCGTGACTTTTGGCCTGCCGCGATGCCTCCCCAGCCCATGTTGCTTCCAGAACTAATAATTTAATTATGATAAGTACAGGGTTCTTTGAATTCATTCAAGTGGTGTGTATGTACACACACTTGTCAACCGCTTCTGCAACGTTATTAATAACTCTCTGCTAATTATGTCAATAAATTAATCGGACCCGGACTTCTATTGATACGGCCTCCGTGTCCTGCTGCTTCCATCTCTTTGGACTTTTGACCCTGCGCTCTCATCAGCTGCCAGTTTGCTCCTCATGTGTAAATTTCCCTGGATTATTTTTCTTTAGTGCCTGCTCCACTCAGCACTGAATATCTCCTCCTTTCATTCATTTATTGACTGTTTGATGTTTTGCAAGAAACACGGCAGTGACTTAGAAATTTAGTTGGTAAGTCATTGATTAACCCTTTCAATCACCTAATTAACCATGAATGAAGGATTTAAATAGGTTTAATTTTCTTTTTTAAAAGGTCCGTATAAGCTGCCAACCACAGTAATACAAATTAACAATGTGTCTATCTCATTAGCGAATCAGCCCTGTAAGGGGCCTCAAGCACCGGGAAACAGGGCAGAGGGTTGGCGCCTTTCTCTAACATGTATGTCATATTATGCTCTTTCCCCTCAGAGAGCTTTCAGATCATTGCACACACAGAATGCAATTACCGAAAAACAGTAAAAGCATGACTTTTAAAGGAACACGGTGCCCCGAGCAATCAGTCGCTATATGAGATGGAATGAAAGGCCATGCCTGCTGGTGAAACTTCGGAAAATGAAGGGACCATTTTTATGAAAGGCACAATGTTCATTTTACAAGGACATTTTCTTTAGCATCGAGCGGTAAGGTGTTGCTGCCAGAGAACTTTCCGGGTTTCTGACTTCTCCCACTGCCTTATGTATAATGTTTATTATGTGTCATGACCAAAACGGAATACAGACAAAGTAAGAGCAGCAGCTTGCCTGGCCAACGTGGCTCAGTGGTTGACCATCAACCTATGAACCTGGAGGTCACGGTTAGATTCCTGGTTGGGGCACATAACCGTGTTGTGGGCTGGATCCCCAGTGGGGGGCATGCAAGAGGCAGCCGATCAATGATTCTCTCTCATCACTGATGTTTCTATCTCTCTCTCCCTCTCTGAAATCAATGAAAAATATATTTTAAAAAAGAGAAGGCAGGCACTTGAGGAGCAAGACATCCTTTCTCCTGCTACAGCTTCTCACTCCAAACAATGCACGTGGCAAAGAGCAATCCCCTTTGTTCCTTTCTCTTCCCTGGAATAGCCATGCTGGTGGCAGGGGTCCCCAAAGATGACTTCTTAAGCTTCAGGTGGAATTCACAGCAGCCACCCTTAACTTGTTCATCAACTTCTGGGGGCAAACAGGCAAAGAGCAGAGAAGTCTGAGATCGGAAGCCCCCCCAGAGAGCTTGCCGCCCAAGAGGGGCGTTGCTTTCCCTGCCTCTTATACCCCCAGGGCAGAAATCCCCTGGGTAGTGCAGAGGGCCCAAAGGATTGGAATAAACTGCTCCTTTCCTTTCCTCATCATTGCTTTCTTTAGTGAATTTCCCATGGTTCTGGCAAAGGCACCAGTCAGGGTAGAAGGAAGGGGTGGAGGTCACAGGCCATACTCTCAGGAGGATCAGAGAGGGTTTAGTCCGCTGGCAGAGGCAGATGCCGCCCTAAAATGGAAAGGGAGATGATGCTTGTCAAAGTCCCAGCCTCTTACACACGGCAACATGCATTGCTGGCTCTGTCAACAGAGCAGCCAAATGAACCGTTTCCATTTCTGTGATTTCCTGTCTGTAGGGGAAAGCAGTCGTTTTCCTCGTTGTAAATCACATTCAAGAAAAAGCCACTGTAAGTACCAACTATTATGCTAAGTGCATCATTTTAACCATTAAGATAGCATTTCATTTCCTTGTTAAAGTCCTTATAGAAGAATTATTTCTAAAAGAGTTTTCAGAGTTTCCAAGTTTGACTTCTGCATCATTTTAACCATTAAGATAGCATTTCATTTCCTCGTTAAAGTCCTTATAGTAGAATTACTTCTAAAAAGAGTTTTCAGAGTTTCCAAGTTTGACTTTCCCCACCCTGTCCTTTGGCCTTGTAGACCCAGAAATGCAGCTATGTGCCCAGCGGGGGAACTGGAAAATCTACCAGAAAGTTAGAGATGTAGAACTCGAAGTTAATTTTATACTGGGGCAAATGTGATGATGTTTTCAAATCATTTATATGACCTAAGTCCAAAAGATTTGAAAAATGCTATGGGTTATTTACTTTTTTCATATTCATGTCTGACCTATAATTATCATGTGAACATATGTAAACACAACTATTTTTGCCCTTTGTTTTCAGAAAGGATTGGCACATAATAAATTCTATCAGGCATTTAAATAACTTCATGACCAATTCTGGTAATGTTTTTGCACTGTCATAATTCTAAGTGGCATGGGAAAACTTTCAGATATTATAATATTTAGAAGTTAGATGTCTGGGGACATAGTAATTTAAACATAATTTATAAGGCAACATTGTACTATAGTCTCTTATAGAAACTGAGGAAGGTTCCTTTGAGTAGTTATAATTATTAAATTTTTCCATATTTTGTATTGATTTTAGAGAGAGAGAAAGGGAAAGGGAGAGGAGAGAAACATCAGTGTGAGAGTGAAACATCAATAGGCTGCTTTCTGCATGCCCCCTAACAGGGATCAAGCCCACAACCTGGTATGTGCCCTCACCGGGAATCGAACAGCCAACCTTCCCATGGTGCATGCACAGGCCACAGCATTTTTCCGTAATATTTTATCCACCCTGGAAAATTATGGCACAAAAGGGCCTAAATATAATTGATGTATATGATTATTTACATCACAAAAGTCCAAAAGTCAAAGTTAAGATGAACATAACTTCGGAGTTCCAATCGCAATAGGTCCAGGTTTTAAACCTATCTTCCTCTATCATAGCGATGAGAGATGAAAGAAAAAAAAAGTATTTTAAAAATAGCTCTAGCTCTAAACAAGTTAAGCAATCTCATCGAACCGAAATGGAACAATAAACCAAAGGCCAAGCTGTTGGTCTGACAGTCGCCCCGCTGGGAATCTGGCAGACCTGGCCAGAGTGTCACTCAGGCAAAGGGAACAAAGCGGGTCCCTTCCAAGGATGGGGATCTGAGCCAGACTTGCTCCCTGGAGTTGGTGACTGGGTGGGGTTCCCAACCCCTGCCAGTTACATTACAAGAGGAAAAAAGCAAAGTCTGCGATCAAACACTTTCTAAAATAATAAAGTAAATTTTAAAGCAACTTAAAATGTTTAGCTCGGATATGTAAAGAGCTTAGAAGCCATCACTCCCATTAGTACAATAATAACAAAAAAGCCAAACAACGAAAAATCAACAATTTGCTTGTTCCCCTCAGAGGCTGCAGGACCCACCTCCCCCCTTGAAAACTGGAGGGAGAGATCAACCCGGAGTCAGAGCCCCTGAGATCTGTTCACTGTGAGCAGAAGTGAGCAGAGCTATAAACTGGCAGGCATACTAAGTGGTGATTTTGAACAACTGCTGAAGACTGAGTGTGAACTAGTGTGTGTGTGAGAAACTCCAGGGGACCCAGGCTAAGGGGGTGCCCCATATTATCAGGGACTTTATCTCTAGGAGCTCACCAGGTACTCATGGTGAAGGGCCTGGAAAGGGGTGGGGAAGACTCATTGTGAAATGCACCCAGAGCATTCTCTACAAACCAGTCTACGCTCTAGGGCAGCGGTTCTCAACCTGTGGGTCGCGACCCCTTTGGCGGTTGAACGACCCTTTCACAGGGGTCACCTAAGACCATCCTGCATATCAGATATTTACATTAGGATTCATAACAGTAGCAACGAAAATAATTTTATGGTTGGGTCACAACATGAGGAACTGTATTTAAAGGGCCAGAAGGTTGAGAACCACTCTTCTAGGGGAAACCATTTTTTACCAGAGGCATCACCATAGCTATAGCCCATCTCTGAGAAGGGGGTTTATGAAATTCTTCCTGTTTTATCTAAGAGGGGAGCCTAGAAATACTCATGAAGGTTGCAGTGAGGGAGGCCAGCCCAATAAAAGCCCGAGATGTAATCAGAATATTGCAGAATGCCTCCGCATTCCACTCTGCCATGTCAGCAGGGCTCCAGTGCAATAACAGTGGATTGCAAGTGCAGGAGCTACAAGACACAACTTCCACCTGGAAGGCGAACTTAGGTCCAGCGAGGCACAAAACAAGGAGCCCAGGGAAGCTTGAATCTAAGCAAACATGAAACACAGCCTACTGCTGACCAGAATAACATAAAAATCTTCCACTGCAGGTCTACACCTCTGCTCCCATTATGCAATACACCATGTCTGGCTTTGAACAAAAATTTTATTAGGCATGTGAAAAGGCAAACACACACGCACATACACACCACACACAGAGACACACATGCACACATATGCACATGGAAAAGGCAAAGTAAACATCAGAACCACAAGCAGATATGACAAGGGTTTGGGGATTATCAGACAGGGAATCTCAAATAACTATGATTAATATGTTAAGGGCCCTCATGGAAAAATTACACAACATGCAACAGCAGATTGATAATATAAGAAGGCAAATGGAAATGCTCAGGGTGAATAAATATAAATCCACATCAAACATTTCTTAGTGAAACTGCAGAAACTTGAGGATAGAGAGAAACTATGAAAAGGTAACAGAGAGAAAAGTCATTTTAACTTCATAGAATGACAAAGTGACAGCAGACTGTGGTCACACTGGATGCCGGAACATAAAAAATCTGAAAGAAGTCACCGGAAGAAAAGTAATTCTCAATACAAAATTTCATATCAGCCTAACTTTTATTCAACAGCTGAGGTTAAAAATGTGCTCAATTTCTGCCTTGTTGGGGAGAGGATGGCGATATATACTTAGACATGAATTTAGGTAGAAAATTATAGTTAGGGATAATAGAAAAGTATAAAAAACAGTAATATATTTGAATTGGAAAGTTAAAAAAGAGAAAACAAAGTAAAGATTATGGCTAACAAAAAAAGGAAAACATGAAAGGAATGTATATTTGAATTGGAAAGTTAAAAAAGAGAAAACAAAGATTATGGCTAACAAAAAAAGGAAAAACATGAAAGGAATAATAGAAATAACTGGAAATATATCTTTCATTAAATAAAACAATTATTTTAGGTTATTTAAGGCAATTGATTATTAAAAGAGAAACCAAATGACACAATGGGATGGAAAATAAATGGATAGAAATAAATATATCAAAAATGCTGACCAAAATAAGACTCGTGTGCCAAGATTAATAACAAAGAGAACTGAAGGAATACATTATTAGAGATGAGGTAAAATACTAATTCATAATATGTGGAAAATACAAGAGTACCTGAGAATCAAGAACTTAGGATTCTTGGGAATAGTCATAAAATAAACTATCCTGAAGATCCATTGAACATTGGGGCAGGAGAGACAAATCAGGGATGAAAAAAGCAGGATATGACACACATAAGATATTTTAAAATTCATAGAAAATTAGTTTGAATAACATTTTCCAATAAATGTTACAAGTCAGAGGAATGGCAACATCATGAAAAAGTATAAATTACCAAAATTTACTTAATAAGGAGAAGAAATCTATTTTTCCCTCTAGGATGCTAATAAACTTTATTTTTTAGAGGCATGCGATGTGATGATTTAATAAGAAGAATTATAACATGTGCTAGAAGATGATAAAGATTATTTTTAAAAATAGGACAGGGTGAGGAAGATAGACGCTCTGGACAGGAGTGGAAAGAAGCAAGGTGGGTGTGATGGAGTGGTTTGTCTGATCTTTTATTTATTTTCATTTATTTATTTATTGTTAATCTCACCTGAGGGTATTTTTTCCATTGTGTTTCAGAGAGAGTGGAAGGGAAGAATGGATGGATGGAGGGAGGGAGGGAGGGAGGGCGAGAGAGGGAGAGAGAGAGAGAGAAACATCAATGTGATAGAGACACATTGACTGGTTGCTTGCAAACCCACAATGCAGATACATGCGCTTAAAGGGAAATCAAACCCATGAACCTTTGGTGTGCTGGCCAACGCTCTAACCACTGAGAACACCAGCTAGGGTTTGTCTGATTTTTTAATTTTTTTTTCAATTTCTAAATATTTATTTTTATTTTATTTTTTGCCTTATTTATTTTTATATATATTTTTTCTTTATTGATTAAGGTATTACATATGTGTCCTTAT